>NC_081375.1:42330098-42930098 GCF_030684315.1 Stegostoma tigrinum | reverse complement strand
AAATTTTTCTGGTAAAAGTACATAACCAGACATTGCACATCCAAAAAGCTGGTAATCAAATTTTGTGCATTGATTATTCTACAACTTCTGAATGTTGCTTTAATTTCTTTTCACCTGTGATAGTTCTTTGAAGTTGTTTGCCACCTAGGCTATAGAATGTCTCATATCAACCAAAACGTTTAATGCTTATCAACATTGCTAACCAAATAAAGGTAGTTTATGGTTGCTGTCTCATGTACTCTGCATGATATTATCTTTGACTTTGAAAGTTGAATTTTGTGAAGAGGTAAATTAATATTTAATTGATATTGTAACCAAGGTTGTGCATCCAATTTTTCAAGTGTGAAGCTTGTTTACAATTTGATTACTTTATAAAGAAAAGAATGACTTTGTTGAGTATCTCATCATGCTCTAAAGATGTTTGATGTGCTTCACAGTCAATGAGTTATTTTTGTAGCATAACCACTCTAGCCAACATTCAGTATCCAATCTGCACAGGAAAACATCTTACAAAAAAAAGTGGATTTAAAATGGTTTAAAGAGCAATAATATCTAAAAACGAATATATTTTCTTCTTAGAATGTTGTAATTGCATATTTTATACTTAGGCAACTGTTGTGCTACGTGAAAGAGTTGAAAAGACAAGGTTAGAAGGGAATGAGGAAGGACCAGTCACAGGCATCATGGACTCATTAATTTCTTCTGTAGTGCGTGCTACTATTTCAAGATTTCACTGCAAAGCACTGTCAGCATTGCACCTACATTTTAACGTAGGTAATGTGCTTAACTCAGAAATTGAGCTTCAAACCATAACCTTCTAAATGGCTGTTCAGAAAGCTAGCATTAACAGTATGCACACTTGGCGTTGCAGCATTGCCTGCATTTTTCAATCAGGCTGTAGAAATGGATCAAGCATGAATTTTGCCAATTATTCTAACCCTTCTGTTACCTCAATATATTTTCCAAGGTCATGGGTGCATAGCAACAATAGGCACAGAGTAAAATCTGTTGGACTGCTTGAGGTTTTTCTGACAATCAGTGACATCTATGACCTAAATCCCTGAACACCGTTCACTGGTGAACAGGAGCATAAGAGGTTGAGAGGTGACCTTATAGAGGCATTTAAAACCATAAGGGATATAAATCAGGTGAAATGGCAGGTGCCTTTTCCCATGGTGGGGCATTTCAAGACTAGGGGTCATGTTTTTACAGTGAGATGAGAAAAATTTAAAAAAGATATGATGGACAACTTTTTTTACAGAGAGAGTGACTCGTGTGTGGAATGAACTTCCAGAGGAAGTCATGGGTGCGGCTACAGTTACAATGTGTAAAAGGCTTTTGTATAAGTGCATGAGTAAGAAATGTTTGAAGGGATATGGGCCAAGCGCAGGCAGGTGGGACCTGTTTACTTTTGATGTATGGTTGGTATGGACAGGTTGGACCAAAAGGCCTGTTTCCATGCTCCCTGACTCTATTACTCCAGAAACAAGTTCAGCCTTTGCCTCTGCCATGATGCGCAAAAAAGAATAACTTCCCCAGAGTCATTTGACCTTACATGATTTCCCCTAATGATGTAAACTATCTTACTTACATTCCCATTTACCCTCTACACTACATATTCCAGGTGTGATCTCAGCATATTTTTGTGATGTGTCACGAACAGTGAACTTTGCAAATTAATATTTTGAAATTTTGCCGTTAACTCAAATTATGGAGGGAAAGATTTCTGAAAAGGAAGGTGGTGTATTCCCGGTAAACAACTCTCCTCAGATATATGACCTTCTGACGTCATTTTATTCACTAGTGGCTTGTGGGTGTCACTGGCTGACCAGAATTTATTGCTTTTGAGAAGGTGGTGAGTTGCCTTCTTGAACCAAAGCAGTCCATGTGCTGTAAGTAGACCCAGGATATCATTAGTGAGGGAATTCCAGGATTTTGACCCAGTAACAGTGAATGAGTAACAATGTATTTCCAAGCCAGGATGGTGAGTGACTTGGAGAGGAACTTGCAGATTGTTTTGTTCCCATGCATCTGTTGTCCTTGTCCTTCCAGATGGAAAAGGTCATGGGTTTGTCTAGGCATCTTTGGCAAGTTTCTGCAGTGCAAGTTTTAGATTGTACGCAATGCTGTGACTGAGCATCATTGGTGGAAGGAATAGATGCTTATAGATGTGATTCCAATCAAGTGAACTGCTTTGGCCTGGATCATGTCAAACTTTGAGGATATTGTTGGAATTGCACTCACGTACACAAGTGGGGCATATTCCATCATACTCCTTTCTTGTGCCTTATAGATGGGAGACAGCCTTTGGGATGTCAAATGGTTGTTCCTAGCCTCTGGCCTGCTTTTTCAGCCACAATATTTATACAGTAAATCTAACTGAGTTTCTGGTCAACGGCAGTTGCAGATTTAGTCATGGTAATGCCATTGATCTTCAAGGGATGATGGTTAGATTGCCTTTTATTGGAGATGATCATTGCCTGTCATTTGTGTGGCTCAGATGTTACTTGCCATTTCTCAGCCCAAGCCTGGAAATTGCCTAGGTCTTGTTGTAGTTAAACATGGTCTGCTTCAGGTATCTGTGGAGTTGCAAATGGTGCTGAACATTGTACAATCATTGGCAAACATCTCCACTGCTGACCTAACGATAAAACCAAGAGGATAGTATTTGAGAAACCTGTGCAAATCAAACAGAAACACATCAGTTTGTGTATCTGCAGTTCACAGCACCTCTTACAGTGACTCACAGAACAGAAGAACAGATTGATTCTGCAAAGCAAGCAGAAAAGAATTGGAACAAAAACAGAATTTGCTGTAAGCTCAAAGGTCTGCCAGTGTCTGTGAAGGAAAAAAAACAGTTAACATTTTGGGTCTGGTGACCCTCCCTCAGATTACCCCAAAGAATTGGAATTTTCCCAGGGTTCAATTTCCCTGTTCTGATAGAAATAATAAGGAGCAGAATTGAAAGTCTCAATGGAGAAAACAGTTATGCCAGACCTGCGCAAAATATTTAAAGAGATCAAGTGCAAGAATCTCTGGAATTCTGGAGTGTCGGGACTGTCATGCCCTGTGGGCAGGAGAATTTGTTGAGGTGTACCTTCTGGTGAAAATTGGTTCCAGAAAATTCCAGGGATTGGAAATGATTGTCAAAGGACACAAGAATTTTTAGTGTGTGCGCAAGCATGTCCCCAACTTTCCCATAGCCGGTCATTTTAACACAGTGACCTGCTCACATTCCCACTTGTCTGTCCTCAGCATGCTCCAGTGTTGTAGTGAATTACAGTGCAAACTGGAGGAACTACACCTCAACTTCAGACTAGACACATTACAATCTTCTGGACTTAATATTGAGTTCAACAACTTCAAATTGTGAACCAACTCCCATTCCTTCCCTTTCTTTTAACTTTACTTGTTACATTCTCTGTCACCATGTCCTCTCTCCCCTCCCCTAACTCCAGTGGGATGGTCTGTTCTTCCCAGTCTGGCAGTTACCACATTCTAGTTATTTAATCTGAACTATCAACATCCTTTCTCCCCCAGCACTCTATATTCCAGCACCTCCACCACAACACCCCAACCCCTAAACTGTAACATAAATGCTGGCCTGTCCAGACTTCACTTCAGCTCTAATGAAGAGTCATCTAGACTCAAAATGTTAGCTTGCTCTCTCTTCATGGACGCTGCCTGACCCACTGAGATCTCCAGCATTGGTTGTTTTCAGTACAGTTTCCAGCAGCTGCAGTGATTTGCTCCTACAGGAAGTTTCAGTCTGGTCTGGTGGAAAGTGGTGAATAGTGGCGATGGCCTAGTGGTGCTATCACTAGACTATTAATCCAGTAACCCAGATAACATTCTGGGGACTTGGGTTCAAATCCGACTGTGGTAGATGATGGCATTTGAATTCAATAAAATATCTGAAATTAAGAGTCTCATGATAACCATGAGTCAATTGTAAGGAAAAACCCATCTGGTTCACTAATGTCTTTTAGGAAGGAAGCTGCCATCCTTATCTGGCCTGGCCTACATGTGACTCCAGACCCAAAACAACGTGGTTGACTCTCAACTGCCGTCTGGACAATTAGGGATGGCCAATAAATTCTGCCCAGCCAGGGATTCCCTCATCCTGTTAATGAATTTAATAAAACACTGTTCAGGAGACTGGGACTGATTTTGAGACTGTCCCTTTAAGGTTATGGAGCAGCCAAAACATTTTGTAAGAAATATTTTGTTTAGGTTAGTTACCTAAAGTTACCTTTTCCTTTAGCCTGGTGTCTCAGTTATCTGCTAATTAATACTTGATCTTTGGTGATCTTAATTTGTTTGTGATGGCCGATTGATAATAGCACTCAATTATTAATCGAGATAATGTTCTGAGAACCTTGGTTCTTATCCTGCTATGGCAGATGGTGGAATTTGAATTAGTTACATATCTGGAATTAGGAGTGAAGCCATTGTCAATTGTCAGGAAAAACCCATCTTGTTCACTCATGTCCTTCATGGAAGGAAACTGCTGTCCTTACCTGGTCTGGACTACATGTGGCTCAAGGCCAACAGCAATGTGGTTGACTTTTTCTGATCTGTTACCATTTAACAAGGTAAGAAACAGGAAAAATCATTGTAGAAAGAGATAACATATTTCCACTGACTGAAGATTCTATAACTGGGGTATAGTCTGAGAATTTGTTAGGAAACATTTCAACAGACAAACGGTGGCGAATGTTTGGGACTCTGTTCCACAAATGGTAGTGAATGTTAGATCAGTTGTAAACTTTAAATCTGAGATAGATAATTTATTGTTAAGCAAAGGTATTAAAGAAATGGGCCAAAGGCAGGCATATGGAGTTAGGTCACAAATCAGACATGATGTCATAGAGTGATGGAACAAGCTTAATGGGCTGAATGGCCTACAGCTGTTTTTGTGTTCCTAGAAACTCATTTTGAACTGTGAACTAAGAACAGAATTTCCAACAAGTTGTATGTATTTTTTTTGTTGAATGACTGGAAAATATTAAAAGGAGGTAAAACATTTGCTGGTTTGAGTTTTACAACCTGAAGATGGGTTACCAGAATCAGCTTCGTTTGGAGAGAAAATAACAGCATTTAGTAGCCTCTGTTTAACAGCAGCTTGTTAGATTAGTTGTCTCTAAAACAGTCAGGATAGAAAGTGGCGTGGGAGTGTTTACAGTTACTTGGGGGAAAAGAACTTGGGAGACCTCATACAAGCCTAATGGAGATGTGAATTTAATGGAAACATGTACATGAAGAAGAGTGAACTGAGTTCGGAGCTTGATTAAGGAGCTTCACTTAAGACAATAGTGTTGAGTGAGTGCATAGAATTGGCCCAAAAGCAAACCAATTAAGACACACTAGCTGAACTGGAAGCTTTAGTTTGAAGGTAAGAGAGACCCTTTACTGAAGTTGGATTGACTGCATGGTTATTATTGGAATAAAAGGGTTGAATCTTCCTGATATTTGTAATGGGATCATTCGAGTTGATTTTGTATAGTGCCATATAGTTTTCGATTTTTTTCCCCTTTTATTTATAATCTTTTATGTGTGTTCGTGAATAATATTTTGACAACCTCTTGTCAATTTGATCAGCAATTGACTCCCCTGGTACAAAATGTACGGCAAGAATATCACTTATGGTCTATTAAACCAGGTCTTGCACTGAAATCTGACTTGTCCAGTATTATCATCAGCAGGGATCATAACATTTGTTATAGTAAAAGTCTTAAAAATTGAAATCTTGACCTTTAGATTTTTCTCTTGCTACCATGGGGATACCTTTCTTTAAAAGTTACTGGTCTTTCTGGGGATTGTAATGATAGCTGTAGAATGACTTCTCCTGTCTTTTATACTAGTCCTTTAGAAATAAAGGTCAGCATTCCATTAGGAATTTTGATGATTTTCTACCTGTCTGTGTGACATTTCAACAATCTTTGTACAAAGTCACTGAGGTTTAATTGGGCCTCACTCAAAAAGCCCTGTGATACTCTATTTTGGACCAGATTAGATACTCAAATTTGCATGCATTGAAATCATTTGCCGCTTCATTCATTCATTTAATTCATTAACGTCTATTTGCGAACAATTACTTGGTAGCTGAGAACTTGAATTTTGCTGAAGAGAGTGACGTTACCAAAATCTTTCATCTTGCACTCAAAAGGGCAAATGCAAGAATGGCAAACTCAAATGACCACAATAATTTACAGTATTGGCAAAAGGAATGTCGATCAATTGGCAAGTTGACTGATTGGCTAAGCTGTTGCCATGGAGAAAGCAACAGGACACTGTAGGCTTCCAAAGCTCTGAGGTAATTCAAAAAATGTTGTTAGATTTGAACATACTGCAGTCTACCATTATCAATCCAATTAAACAAAAAAAATTTTATGATTCACTGTTTTATTTTGTCCCTAAACTTCAGTTTTGGTAAGCAACTTTTAACGTGGTACTTGCAAAACTCTTATTTTAAATCCATGCAGGTAACATTCACTGCATTCTGTTCTCTGCTACTTCAGTGAAAGATTCAATTCAAATTCCTGCTCTGGGCTGCACCATTTTGACATTGGCGGCAGCAGTTTGATAGGCCACTTGTAAAAGAGAAGCCAGTGACTACGCCAAGGCAGTTTTCAACAAGAGGTCATATCTGAATTAGACTTAGTCATATTTGCAAGGTTGGATCTAGGCTATCCTCACTGTATAGAGGGAGCCACTGTCAATGCAGTATAGAACATGTTGCAGCATAAGAAATATTGACATATATTTTGCCTTTGAACAATCTGCCATCCAGCGTGAATGTAATCCTCTACTCCTGTCTCCTCTTCTTCCTGTTTTCCTATGTGCATATTTTGCTTTCCCTTAAAAAAGGAAGTCTGTTCTATTCACTGTAACTGCCCATTGTGGTAGTGGCTTCCACATTCACTCCAGACTGGGGGTAGAATGGTAACTTCTGAAATCTTGATTTGATTTCTGGGTGAATATCATATTGTTCATTGTAATGTTGCACTTCCCCATAATTGGGAACACCCATTTTGCATTTATAATCAAACCTTACAAAATGGAATCTGAATTCAATAAAATCTGGAATTAAAAGTCTACTGATGACCATGAAACCATTGTAAATTGTAATTAAAAAAAAACACTTGTTCACTAATGCTCTTTATTGAAGGAAATCTGTCATCTTCACCTGGTATGGCCAGAGTATGAATCCAGACCCAAAACAATGTGGCTGAATCTTTCCTCTGAAATGGCCCAACAAACGATGCAGTTGTATTTACCGCTAATTATCTCAAAAGACGACTGAAGCCAGATGGACCACCTAGGCATTGACCTAGGCACCAGAAAAAACAAAGGCAAAAAAAACTAATATTTACCTGCCAATGAGGAAAATTGCCCAAGAGTGTCCTATGCACAAGTAGCAGGGCAAATCCAATGCAGCTGATTACTACCCCATCAATTTACTCCTGATCATCAGTAAAGTAATGGTAGATATCATCAACAGCACAATCAAACTTCACTTGCTTAGCAATAACCTGCTGACACATACCCAGTTTACATTCCACCAGGGCCACTCAGCTCCTGCTCACATTACAGTTTCAGTTCAAGTATGGACGTAAGAGCTGAACCCCATTTGGATGTAAGTTACTGTTGGCATCAAGGCCCCATTTGACCTTGTGTGGCATTATGGAACCTGAGCAAAATGTGGAGCCAATGGGAATCACGGGTAAGCTGTCTGCTGCTGGTGGCTGTTGGAAGTCAGCCACCTTAGCTCCTGGACAACTCTGCAGGTGTTCCGCTGGGTACTGACCTAGGACTGGTATCCAACTATATCATATGCATCTTCTGAAAAACAGTCATTTTGGACGTGAAATGTTAACTACTCTGCTTTCTTTCTAAAGATGCTGCCGGGCTTGCTGAGCTTCTCTAGCAATTTCTGCTTTTGTTTCAGACTTCCAACGTGGGTAGTTCTTGGTTTCATTTGAAATTTTAACTCTTTCTTTCCCCATGAATTCTACCAGTTCAGGTAAGTTTCACCAGCATTTTCTGGTTTTATATTAGATTTCAGTCATCTGCAATATTTAGTCTTTATTTGATTTTGAATCTGGCCACAACAGAGCTGTGAGGAGCCAGAGGCTGTAAAGAAGCCTGTTAAAATCATAGGTTCTTCGAGTTAATTCAGCATGGTAACCTTTACCAATCACAATTGTCTAACCCATCTCTGAAAGTATGCACAAGTAGATTTTCGATTTTCCTTCATCAGAGTCATGACGACCAGTTCTAAACTGATTTTCATTCAGTATGTTTGTGTGTGCTGCTGACTGAGCAGGGGACACGTGCATTAATGATGAGAGGATAACTCAGCAGGTACCAGACTCAGAAACCTCTCTGACTGATATTGAGAGGACTTTGAATAAATCAAATATGGAGAATCTTATTGACACAAATGCTCAGCATACATAGTGACACACTGATGCTAAAGTGCAGATTTACACCCATGATGTGATGTAAGATGGTACGTTGGGAGTGCTTCTAGTGAAATCTGAGTGATCCATCACAATGAAGGGGGAAGTCACGCCTGTATGAGCCGTTGTGTCTCATTATGTTGATGGTGCTCTGTAGCATCTCAGCCAAAGCCTATCAACAGCTCACAGACTCTGTTTGCTTGGCATAGTGGGTAGCACAGGGCAAGACAATGGAAAGAAGGAATCCAGAAAAAATGCTGTTTGCGTCATTTCAGTTTGCACATAATGATGAACGTATTAAATGCAAAACAACAATATTGTTAATTGAGCCTACAGGGTTTAATAATTTAAATAATGCTGGCCAATGCCATAGCAATATCTTTTAATAAATGTTAGTAAGGAGAATATCAGAATGATTCAGTCGGAATTGGAATATTGAACTGATCTTAACACAAGGTACAAGCCTGTGCTGTAATACATTATTATTAAGTGAATTCTTGCATTATGATTGGATTGTCACCCATCATTCAACAACGACAGGTCACGTTATTATATTTGCATTGTTTATTGTCCCTTTACTGGCACAGAGTGTTGGATGCTGGAGAGAGAGTTGTTGCTCACAAAAATGGGTGAGTTAAACTTAAATACTTTGTGTCAGCCATTGAATCACATCCTCAAAACAACTCAGTTTGCATAAAATATTATCAAATGAAGTAACTGGAGTCACTAAATTCAAGTAAATCTCTCAGCTATCACAGCCACAATTTATGATATAAGCAATCTGGACACTCCTAAATTTGTCTGTAGCTTAGCTATAGCAGTGATAGATACGATGGCCACTTATTGCCTCAGTAACAATCAGGTGTTGTAACACACTGTGACATCTTTAAAGTAAAATAATACTTTCATGTGGCTGACTAAATGGTTTCATTTGACGAGTTACTCTCATAAATTAACGAGTTTAGTTTTTCATCTTTCCTATTATCCAGTAACTTCTTTCTGTCACAAGTGCAGAAAGCACTAATATATTCATGCTAGGCCACAGGCTGAGGTATGTATTCTGAATGATAAAATTTGTTTTTGTCCAGTTCACGGATAACACATTAGGTCTTCAGAATTAATTCAACTTGAGAAGTAAAAATACAGAAAGTTTGTCAGAAGCGAACACAAAAAGCCACACAATATGTATTTAATTCACTATAAAGCAATACAGAGATGACCACTAGTTTTGAAGAGCGCAGGAACTTTGTTTACAGAGTTTTAGATGAAGTTTTAAAAACACTACAGCACTTTAGCTCCTGACTTCTTGTAGTTTACCTATGCTTGTTTACTAGTTCCACAGTCCACACCCAAGCTCAATCAATCAAGGACCACATGCATAAATCAGTTATCAGACTCTCATAATCAAACACAGAGCAGTTTAATCATGGAACCATGTAAGCCCATTTCGCATGTAGGCATAGGATTTTTATTTTAATCACCTGGATGATAATTCAATAGATTTCCCATCCTTTGTACTGTTTTGTTCCACTGATTTCACCAGAATGAAACTCATACCAGTTCTGTAACAGGGAGAAACTCTGTTCTGTGATAATGGGAACTGCAGATGCTGGAGAATCCGAGATCATCCAGCCTCACATTTCATTATCTGAGAAACTCTGTTCTTTCAGGTTACTGCCTAATTTAAAAAAAAGTCAACAGCTCTTTATTGGAAATGAGGTGTTGACACCCAAAATTTCAACCAAACAGAGAATGCTGGAAATATGCAACATGCTCTTGTTACAGAGTTCAGCATTTTTTTCATTTTCCTCTGTGTGTTGAGCATGTACAAAGTGGACTGGCATTCATATTGCACTTCATGCTGTCCTCAAGATATACCAACATATTTCATTTCCCAACAATGGCCTCAGAATGAAGTTAATAGGATGCCATGGTTACATTTTCCTTTTTGACTCATTACTATTTATAATTAATTCATCAAGAGTTAATGAATGGTTTTACCCATTCAAGGCTTAAATATTGTGATTAACTTCAAACATTTAAAACAAAGGAAACTTTGCTTATAGTCAGTCAATAATGTAGCAACATTACTGATATGAATGCTAGCTAATATTCTCTTCAAAGATGCTTCAAATTCCTTAAGGAGAATTCTATGTAATTTCTTTCTTTCAACTTATTGTAAATCTTCATGGTGTCAAGCAAATCACTGAGGGCCAAACCTAAATTTGAATGTTTTTCTAGACACAGATATAATATATTGAAAGCCGTCAATATATAACGCTTCCAAGAAATTAAATACACTTTAAACTTAAAATCAGACCCTTTGTCTCTTAATGGTATGTTAACAATACTTTGTTAAGTTAAAGATGTGAAAACATTATTAATTATGTCCTTCACACACATAAATAGAGACAGCTGGGACTCTAGCTTGTTAAATAGGTGGCTGACATATGTAATGTGGCATTCTGTAAATTAGCCTGCCATCAAAAAAGGGATTTATGTCTAGTTTTTCACTTTACCATTTGGCTTGGGATCTTTTTCCCATTAGTGTCCGGTTACATTTCCAAAAACCCCCACTGAAAAAAATTAAACTTCCATTCCATAATCTCAGCGGTGAACTTAGCATGTATTTTAAATGTTTTGGTCATACATGTGGCAGGAACACATTAAAAAAATGGAAATCTCATAGCAGATAAAAAGAAGAATGGACTTCCAGCCCATATAGAGACTGGAGAAACTGGAGCTGTTCACTTTAATAGAGGACACCTAATGGTATTGTGACAGGGTTATGCAAAATAATAAGCAGGTTCAATAGACAGAATAGGAGTAACCATTTTTAGTGACTAAAATAGTGGGAGACTCAAATTTAAGTGATTGCTGACAGAATCAGAAGTAGCATGAGAGTAACGAAATAAATGAAGTGAGTCATTTGATCTGGGCTAAAAGAATCAGATACATCTCAGTCAGACGTCACCTTAAAAAATAATGATTCCAAAACAAAACCTAATATTACAGTAGTTAAGCTATTCAGATGTAAGACAAACTCAATTACTGGAATCTGAATCCCCCACAAGAAAAATAAATTCTGACATAAATCTTTTCTCTATATTTATCTTTTTGTTCCTCTGTTTCCCCCATTTCAACACAATACTTCCTTATCATCCACCTTGTGTGTCATCTACCAACCCTTAGACTCTTTGGTTTCACTTTTAAACATGTTTCCTCACTTGTTTCCTGCTTCTGTTTCTCACTGTCCACTTTAGAGGGAGCTGCAAAAGGCACAAATTATTGTATCAGTGACAAAGGGAACTGCAGATGCTGGAGAATCCAAGATGACAAATTATTGTGACTTGATATAAAACTGATTCAGAAGACTGGGTGCTCAAGGTCTGTAAATTGATCGGACTCTATCATAGATGTGACCAGAGTAGTCCCTGATACGATTGCAGAAAAACCTGCTGTCAGATCAGTGAACCTAATTTCAATGATAAATGAATGCACATTGATATTGTGTGTGTCACAGCCTCAAGATATCCCAAAACTCTTTGTTACTTGTTTTGCCATGAGTCTTGGGGTTCAATACACTTTGCACGAAGGGCTACTCATCCTGCTATTTGTGTCCCATAATAGCTTAAGAGTGACTACTGTCTGACTTTGGTATTGGCAAATTACTTTATTTTACGCTATTGTACTGAATACTGTTCTCGGTAGCTTCATTTCTCATTGGTACAGATTATTTCATGCTTCCCTCATGGTTTCTTGCATAAGAATATTGATGTCACATCATGATGTGTATTACCACTTTATGAACCATAAAAGATCATTTGGTTTTTTAAGTGATATTTGTTGAAGGATAAATGTTGCCGCAGATGAGTTCCTCCTTTCTGCTTTGATGACGGTGACAGGATCTTTTGCATATACCCATGAAGGCCTGGGGGGTGTTGATTTAATACTTTATCTGACAAGTGGAAACTTTGGCATGGTGTGAATGGTTCAAGGAACAGCGAGGTTACATTAATGATATGCTTAGCCATTAGCCCAAATTATGAATGAATATAGCTCTTTCAATTAGCCTAACCAGAGGTACAATCAAAGATATTCAAATTGGACACACTGTCAATTAAATATTGATGCACAATCAATGATCTGTCACTAGGTGTCACTAACACATTTAATAACAACCCTATTCCAATAAAAAAGATCTCTTGGGAATAAACATTCATAACTTTACCAGCTTTTAATCATAAATTGGTTGTATGAGTCTATGACAATAAATTGGAAAATGGAATGTAGGCAATATTTTAAGATTCATTGACCTAAAACTTATCAATGACAGGGTTAAGCCTCCTTTGACTCAATATTCATTTTTTTAAAAATGTATGACTCAAACCTGTTATAATAACAGGCTAATCCTACTCTTGAAGCAGTATATCCGGTGCTGTTTGTACAAGATTGGACATTTGTGTGACTCACCCAATGATTCTGTGATTCATTGCCATTGAAAAAGTAACATATTATATTCTCTTCTGGAGGTACACTAACTACATTGCGTGTGTTCCCAGCTGTGACTTCTAAATCTGGGGGCTTTTTCAAGGGCTTTATATGATCTAGGCTGTGCAAAAGTGTCTACCATTCTGGCCTAATGAATAAAACCTTGTTAAGAAAACAAGAAGTCATTTATTGCATTCCTGCAACTATCTACTTATTCTAAGGATAGTGAAATAACTCCACTGAGGCTGGTATCCCATCACCATTTCACTGTTTATTTACACGTAGAAAGTCTTTGACGCTGATCCAGCTCCCTCAAAGCCAGTTCGCAGAGTGAACAGAACCTTTGACACTCCTGTGTATGGCTGTCTGCCAGGACTCCCTGATTGGACCTGATTAACAGCCCCAATCAGGGAACTCATATTCTGTGAGGTCCACCTGACTGACCTCGTACAATCACTACATATAGACCATACATACCTACGAGATTGTTAGGAGGGCCTCACCTTAGAGCTTGTCACACATAGCATTCTACTTTACAACCTCTGCAGGTCATCATGGTATTCATCACAATATGTGTTACTTATGAAATCCAATTAAGTACCAATCCTTACAAACCCTTTAAGACTCATATGGAACATTTCCCCTCAAGCAAATTACTAATAATTATTAATATTATGCATTTGTTTAGATAATTGAATTTGCCATTGTTCCACCTCCCCCAAATCTTTGACTTTACAAATTCACATGATCAGTAGGTTTCACTGTTTACAGAAACATAGAAAACATAGATACTAAGAGCAAGAGCAGGACCTTTGGCCTTTTGAGCCTGCCCCAGCATTCAATATGATCATGCCTGATCCTTTATCTCAATGCCTTATTCCCACTTTCACTCCATATCCCTTGATGCCATTAAAATCTGAAACTTCTTTCTACCTTTTTCTAGAATATATTCAGTGATTTGCCCTCCATGTCCTTCTGTGGTCAAGAATTCCAAAGGCTCGCTGCCCCTTGGATGAAGACATTTTCCTCATCTCAGTCCTAAATACTCTCCCCTATATACTGAGACTGTGCCTCCTGGTTCTAGACTCCCCATCCAGAGAAAGCATTCTCCCTTCATTCATTTGTTCAGCCCTGTTAAACTCTGAACTCTCGCGAATACAGGCCCAGTGGAACTAATCTCTCCTCATAGGACAGGGGACAGCAAGGTGACTTAGTGGTTAGCACTGATAACTCACAGCACCAGGGACCCAGGTTCAATTCCATCCTCAGGCAACTGTCTGTGTGGAGTTTGCACATTCTCCCTGTGCCTGTGTGAGTTTCTTCCAGGTGCTCTGGTTTCCTTCCATGATCCAAAGACATGCAGGCTAGGTGGATTGACCACCCTAAATTGTACATAGTGTTCAGGGATGTGTAAATTGGATGGGTCTGGGGGGTTGCTCTGATGGTTGATGTGGACTTGTTGGACCAAGGGCCTATTTCCACACTGTAGGGATTCTATGATGATTTACGACAGTCCTGCCATCCCCAGTATCAGCCTAGTGAGTTTTTGTTACACTCTCTCTATGGCAAGCATATCACTTTTTAGATAGAGGGACAAAAACTGCATGCAATTCTCCACATTTAGCATCATATAGCCCCTGTAATAAGTACAGTTTGTCATTCCTACCTCTGAACTCAAATCTGCATGCAACATCTGCCAATATACTATTTGCTTTCTGAATTGCATGCTGCCCCTCCCTGTTTACTTTCATTGGCTGTTGAGCAAGGATATCTAAATCCCTTTGTACATCCACACTTCCCAATGTATCACCATTTAAAATATACTCTTCTTTTCTGTTTTTCAAACTGAAGCATATAACATCATTTATAGCCATGCCCCATACTCCATCTGCCATGTATTTGTCATGCACTCAAATTTTCTAAATCTCCTTGAATCCTCTTCACAACTTTCAATCCCACCCAGTTTTGTGTCATCAACACACTTGGAAATATTTCATTTGATTCCATCATCAGGGTCATTTTTATTTGTCTGTTTATATTATGAGTAGCTAGGATCTAAGCATTATCCTTGTGGTACACTGTTAGTTACTGCATGCCACTTGTGAAAAGGCTTATTTACTCCCATTCTGTGTACCATGTCTATCAACTAATGCTAAATCTATGCCAGTACTTTGCACCCTATTCCTTACAACCTCTTTGTGTGGTTGTGTGTTAAATTTTGCTTGCTAATTCTCCTATGAGGCAGTTTTGAGCATTTAATGACATTAGAGGCAATATGCAATACGAAGTTCTTGCATACAGAATAACAATACAACATGAACTGGAATTATCATTTGGGTATTCTCCAATGGGGATCGTTAGAACCGAGTGTGATTCTGCATTCAACTGATGCTTGCGAAAATGCACTTCCTATTTGCATGCTACAGAATTATAGTAGTATGGGCTGTTGGTCATTAGTAGCACTCTTAAGTACTTCTGTCTCAGAGTTATTTTCAAGCCTTACATCAGAGATACAGACACATAATCCAGATGGACAGAGGTAGTGCTGTTCTGGGGAGGTACCATCTTTCAAACGAAACATAAAACTGCTCTCAGACGGATGTAAAAGTACATACTGCATTTTATTGAAGAGAATCAAGGTAGTTCTTTCTAGTGTCTGTCAAGGAGCACAACTAGCATCAATGAAACAGTTTATCCGACTCTCATCTCTTTGTTCTTTGGCCGCTCCATGTGCAAATTGGCTGCCTTTTTTAATATTACATCAGCAACCATAATTCAAAATCAATTAATTTGCTGTAAAGAGCTCAAGAACATCTTGGGCAATGAAAGACACTGCATAAAAGCACGTCCTTCCTATGGACAGAAATCAAGAGCAAGTGTTTTGACTGATTTTAGTTTCCCCTTGCTCAGAGACCCTGAGCTGCTGTTACAGTGGTTGAGATCGATAAACTCAGCCAAGACCAAGGATTGGAGTCACGATCTGTATTGCTGTGCTTCTGTCCATGTGAATGGCCGTGCTGATGAATTCACCAGAAATGTGCTTAAGTGTGGCAAAGAAAAAAATGATGCTATATTTACAAAGATTCAAGCAAAGCTAGCACAGTCTAAAACTTATTAGTCAGGGGTCCCTTTTGTCATGTAACTATATCAAATGAATAATCAAGAATTTTCCATGTGAAGACAAACAAATTCATCACTGTACTTACAATAGAACAGTGATTCAGCAAATTTCGGCGTCACCTAGTATTTTCATGGACAAGCAATGTCCTCAAAGTTCCCATAATCCCAGACGACCATGGAGCTGCTCTCCCATTAGAAAGAGAAGACTGATGTGGTTTAACCTGAGGCCAGGTGAGGGGAGCGGTTCAAAAGGAAAGTCCTGCATGGTAACTTCAGCTGATGCAGGCAGTGAGACCTGTTGCCTTGGGCAACATGCTGAAACAGGCCCATTTATTCCACTCTATGTTTCCTGTCTGCCAACTAATTCTCAAATTATGCCAATATATTAATTATACCCTATCCCATGTACTTTGATTTTGCCCACTAACCTCTCAAGGGGGACCTTATCAAACACCTCCTGACAATGCAAATATATCACATCCATAGGTTCTCCCCAGCCATCCTGCTTTAGTTCATTTACTGCAGAAACAAACATCAATCCCTTTGCTGTTGAACCCATGCTGCTGGTAGCTCTCTGCATCATAAACTCGCCATCCTACCAACTGAGCTAAACAAGTAACTTTGTTCTCATAACTTATTCAGAAAATTTACCTGCACATAAAGGTTGGTATAAGAAACTTGATCCTTCTGTTGCCCTTTCTAAGATTTCCACGTCAGTGGTATTTTGCTTTTGTAATAGTTGTTCAAGATAATTTGTCAAAACACTGAAATATGTAAGCCATATACTGGCAATTTAGTTGAAACAAATGTAAGAGCCCAATAATGTTAATGAGATAAATTATTTTTGCCTTTTTAGTAGATTTTTAGTTTTAGAACTGTTTTAAGATTCCTTACTAACTTTCTGACCTTTGGTCATGTATTAAGACCATCTTTCATGTGCAACTGAACATATTGCATATTCTTCACCTGGAAGTAAGATCATTTGAAATGCATGATGATTAACAAAAACAAGCAACATCAGGAATTCAATAATTGTAAGTATGACCATATCCTTTTCACTTTGTTTCTTACATCCTGTTTTCACTTGAGCACAGTTGGTAACACTCTGTTCGAAATCAGGTGGTATTTCCAGCCTCATAAATTTGAGTGCATTCAAATTTTTATCACAGTCGGCACAACATCGTGGGCTGAAGGGCCTGCTCTGTGCTATACTGTTCTATGTTCTATCCTAACTCACACCAGTTCTATTCATCTATTGGCCCCATGCTCACTGACCTACATAGTCATTAGAATGATAACTATCCTCTATAACCTTCCCCAGCCATACAATCCAACTATTATCTCTGACTCCACCAATTCTAGAGTCTGGCAAATCTCTGTTCTTAATCTCTTTACTGTTAGCAGTTGTGCCTTCAGCAGCTGAGGCCCTAAGCTTGATCATTCTTTCTCTAAACCTCTTTCTTATGTCTCTCATATCATTTGCAACTCTTCTGAAAAAAATTGAGGTATGTTTTGAGTTACCTTTTATTGTCAGTTGCCCTCACTGGATCAATACAGTGTAGACAATGATTACAGCTTGTAATATGACTGCAATCTATTTCTCTATGTATGATTCAGTCAGATTAACACTACAGCATAAAGTTGCATCAGTTTACAAACCAAGCTGCCTAAGACTTATTACTGAGGTTTAAGTATTACCCACAATGGTAAGGGATAACTGGCCGGGCTTCAGTTACTCACTTTTTCTCTGATCTCCAAGCTCAGGGTCCTGCTCTGCGGCAGGTGTTCATAGGTTACATTGCCAATGGCTTCAAAACACTTAATTTTCTAAGTTTTTCTTGAAAGATCCTGAAAGTTCAATGCCTGCCCTTTCTGGCTCTAAGACCATACAGACAAAATACATCCTCCTTGTATCTTTAATTTGTAGCTTTGGTATCCACGAAGGTCAAACAGCCTTTTATCAGGCCCTATCACCAGATTCCTGCTTAACAGGCAGTGCCTGCTTTTGCTTTGCACAGTAATCTATTGTTCCTCTGCAGTTGGCCATTTTTTTCCCATCATCCTTGTAGAGTCTTAGTTGTTAACCATTCTGGTTCACTGTGGGAATTACAACGCAACCATTTGATTCTACTGAATTAATATTTACCTGTAAGGCATGGTGTTTGCTAATTCATCTGTGAAGTGCCTTAAGGGCATTGTACTGTGTTGAAACATTACATTCATGTAATTGTTGCTAATGCTGTTTCCATTCACACTCTGTGATGTGAACACCTGCTGGAAACTGACATTGCAGTGTAGCAATGGACAACGATGGTATCTTTTAGATGAGCCATTAAACCAATCTGCATGTGTGTGGGCAATTAGATTCCCATGTTTCTGAGTAGAAGACTTTTCTGGGTATCTAACACTCTTTAATAATCAGAAATAGCTTAAGTGATCATTTGCCCTGATTTCTGTTTGGGAGAACTCAAGGTTGGTGAAAAAATAGCTGCACAAATGCACTGCAGAGAAATTAGTTGCCTTTAAAATTCCATTTGTAGTCTCTTTGTATAAATGAATCACATGCAATTTTCAGCACCTTTAAAACATTGTTCCATCATTACTAGCAGCAATTAAGTAGTTCATGGGTATGGTGCCAGCTTTGTGAGCCAGGGTGGTGGAGTTCTGATTGTAAGCATTATCCAGATGTCACTCATTATTTTTGCCTGTAGTGCCATGAATAATTTTTGTACCTTGCTTCTCTGCTAGTTTACATGTGCTGAGTCAGCACTTTCTATGCCATTGACTGATCTATTCATTTATTCACAAGGCACCAAAATGCCCCTTCAACCCTGATTATCGAGGGAAGTATTTTGGTGAGCTAAGCTTTCAGTGAAAGACAAGTAAAAAGTTAAGACTGTAAATGTTTTAAAATATTGTTTAAAATATGGATAAAATCTATTCTAGTGAATCTAATTCAGTCTCCTCCACTTGTTAAAAGCCTCTCAGTTAAAATTTTGCTTAATTGTTGAACTAGAGGATTTTAATTCCCCTTGCCTTCTAATGTTCTGACTGTCATCAGAAATCACTCAAACAGAAATTTTAGATGAATTTCATTATAGAACTATTAGCTATCTTGTTTAAGACACTTTCATGTCAGGTACTTGGAAGTAGAACAATGCATGTTGTTGACTTGAAATCTAATCCAGCAAGAATAAACATGCAATTTTACTAGGCAATCATTCTCTAATTGTAAATTAGCTTTGTTATGTTAAGAGTCTACATTGTCACAACTATATCTGCTCTTTGCTCTAGCATAAGATAGTTCAATAAAATAGCCAGTGTAATTTGGTTGGGATCAGTTCTGAGGAAGGTTCACTGGGCCTGAAACACTAACTCTGGTCTCTCTCCACTGATGCTGCTACACTTGCTGAGCTTTACCATCAATTTCGATCTTGTTTGTAATTTGGTTGGAAGTTGGAAGGAGTGTCGCGGGGAAATAAGTGGGGCAAGGGTGTCAGTGGTGCTGGGGAATCAAAACTGAATCCGAACCATTGCATCTGATTTGTAAACATCAAATGTACAAGGTGATGCAAGTCTTTTGGGTTGTTCAACCAACGGACAGTAATGTCAAGAGAAACCTTATTAGCGTCAATAGACAAAAGGAAAATTCGCACTTAAGCAACATTAATGCAGTATCACAAACTTCACTTTTTAGTTCAAATTGAACATAACCACCAGCACTCCATCCAAGTAGAGTCTAATTCAAAATTCCCTCTCAAGGTACCACACAAGATCAGAAGTTCAAAGTTTATAATTGTACCTTTAGCTGAAAGTTTTACATCTAAAGTCCGCTTTATAGGAATCCTCATGATTACACAGCTCGGCTACAAAACCACATCCTGTAGTTTGTTTGGGTCCAGTGTTATTGCTACAAAAGCATGCTGCAAACAGTTTCAAATACAAATACGTGTCTCAGATTGAGTCCATGCGTACAGCACTTCTGCTTACTAGTACAATTTACTTCCTTGCAACTAGGAAAGCAGACGGCAGAAGGAACTTCTATAATTACAAGGAAGAATGTTGTATCTCAACAATTAAACAGGAGACTTTAAAGCATCTAGTTTATTCATTAAGATGAATACTTTAATAGCTTACTTGCTACTTGTAAATCTGCCATTTATTTTGTAATTGTGCTTTCTCAGCTGGCTAACGGTAAAGAGAAGGTACTTTGTGTGACACAAGTTATTTTATTACTCATCTAACTAGATATTATGTGTTTACATAATAATAGCTTATAATTTTACACGGGTTTACAGATGCATGATTCTGTATTCTATTAAATCATTCAATATCATAAATTGCTTCCCAGGTTTGTGGATTTTCAATATTCACATTCCAGCGTATCTTGTAAATTATATTCAGTTCACATAGGACATTTATAGTCATTTTGTCCCCCAACAATGTCATTATATTTTCTAATCTCTTGATAGGCGCTGATAAATTTACAATATTCAAACAATATTCTTCTCGCAGGTTTTAAATTTATCAGACCTCTTGTCATTTCCATGGGCGTTCATGTCATGTATTCACGAAACTTCAGCTTCAAATTCTTCTTTAACTCATTGCCAGATGTGATCCATTTTGACTGATACTCACCCAATACTCACTGCAGTCAGCCACTCTGCTTTTACATGATAAGAACCTCAACTTACCTGCCCCTGTGTACAACCGCCTTATATCATAGCAATGAAATTTTGACATCAAACCACAAGTAGCCAAAGAGGTATGTTTTAGGAGGCATCCTAAAGGAGGGAGGGATAGTGAAATGGTGAAATTTAGGGAGGGAATCTAGAGCTTAGGTAGCTAAAGATGCAACCAACGATACTCTGCAAACTGTACATAATTTCCAATCAAACTCATCAGAGACATTGGGAGCAGGCTGGACTTGAAATCAGGTCTCCCAACTAAGAGGTAAGGATGCTACTTCGAAGCCTGAAGTCTCCTTAACATTGTAGTCATTCTGTTTAGTTGTGTTGTGGCACGCCAGGAATATGTGGGATTTGCACCAAGGCCAACTGGCTCAGAGGCAGGGATTTTAACCATAAGAATCTCTCAATGTTACAGCACTAAGTATTCCTGGGCAGTTTCCCAGTAATAACCAGACCTGAGTTTGCTTCGCTTCCAAGATCAGACTGAGATCTAGCGTTTTTGAACTGTTAGGTCCTGCAAACATTGTATCTTGATCTCAAACGAAGGATGAACTATGGACAAGTTACTGAAAGATGCTTGGTATCATACACAGACTGAATGAGTGTTCTCTGGAGGAACAAAAGAAAATAACGGAAAAGCATTTCATTTTTGCAATTAAGATGACAAACAGACAAGGAGCAATGATGTGCTATGTACCACAGTTACATGTCAATAAATATTTCTCCAGCCATTTAACATACTGACAGAGGTTGTTCAATTTTTCATGGTAAGAACCAGTGATATATATTTGGCATATTCCCGGTCATTCATCACTCACTTTAAAGAATATAGTTACTGTCAAGGTCTGCATTTACACAAACACTTTCCAAATATCTAGTTTGTCAACACTGACACTTTTAAGCAGGAATAATGATTCCTAATTGGCTAAAAGAGAGTGTAACACAAATATTTCTACTAATTTGCAAACGTAAGGGCAATAATGAGAATCTGTGCTTTCTCCTTAAATGAAGCAAAAGAAAGTTACTTTGAAACTTAGCCTTGAGATTGATACATTTTAATAAATTCTGAATTCAGACTGTCACACTGATTGTTCTGTGTTCTGAGCTTCCATTGGCATCATTGCTGCCTCAGGATCTCCGTTATTTGTTTGGTTTCTTGCAGAGCTAACAAAAACAGAAGGAGACAAATTCTAACCATGCAAAATGTTCCAAAGATGTGTCCAACTGCTGTAAATGATCTTTCAACCTTATAACATGGTCATGACTTGGGATCACACCCCTGCCCTTGATATCACCTTTGTTTTGCGGTCAATTAGAAGAATTTGATGCATAAATACATTAGACACCCAGGCGGGAGATCGTATGATTAAATCATATGGCATTTTTTTAATGCACTCACAGGATGGGGGCACTGCTGGCTGCAACAGCATTTTATTGCCTATCTCTCATTGTCCTTGACAAGTGGTGGTAAGCTGCCTTCTTACGTCACTGCAGGTCATGTGCTGGAGGTGGACACACAACGCTGTTACAGCAGGAATTCTAGGATGTTGATCCAATGAAGGAATGGTGATATATTTTCAAGTCAGAATGATGAATGGCTGGGAGGGGTATTTGCAGGTGATGGTTCCCTTGTATCCGCTGCCACTGTCCTTCAAGATGGAAGTGATTGTGGGTTTGGCAGGTCTGTGCTTCATTAGTGAATTTCTATAGTGCAGAAATTAGGCAAGACTGAAATCTGTTTACAATCACCACAAGCATAGGGTTAACATCAATGGAGTTTGATCTGTTGGAGTTGAGTCATGAGTGGACAGTTGAGGGACTCAGTGATAATATTCTTTCTGTTAATAGTCTTTGCAAATGATTGCTGAGATAACTGACATATTTGGGAGAGACAGACAAATGTGAATGTGCACTGAAAATTTAGATTGAATAGCATTCTGTTAACAGACTGAGATATGACAGACTTATTCATCCACAGTTACCAGAGTAGGGGAGATATGCAGGACTTACAAATGACATATTGAAAATGTGGGCTGACATCAATGAAACAAATAGAAAATTCTAGTAATTTTCTATAACTGCGCATGTAAATCTAATTCAATTCTACACATCTTCATTGAAGCTGTACTTGCATCCACATTTGGCCCCAGATTATATTATCATGGCTTACTGAGATAGTATGCTAGAAATCACTATTCCTGAAGTTTCCAACAAGTTAAACAATTTATGGAAGTTCCTAAAATTCCCTAATTTACCTGCCTGATAGTCTCAAGTTCACTGTCAACATGTAACACTACAAGTTAAAATTCTAGCCCCCACTCACTTCTAAACCTCCCTCTACACATACAGACAATACAAAAACTTGGTGTTATATATGGAGTGAAAAAACTTGGCAATACAGTTCAATGTTCCTAGTTCACAGTGTTTGCTGAGATACTCCTTTTGCTAGGAATGGCTGTCCTTTATTCTGTTTGCCCCTCATGCCTTTCACTTCTTTGCTGGAAGTGCAGGCAATTGGCACATTCAGTGCAAAATCTCTTAGTTACCAGCTAAAGGCTACAGTTTACAGCAATTGATGAGGAAAATAAACTGGCTTTCGTCAGGCTTTAACTATTTTATGAAGAGAAGGTCCAAAGCCTTCTGCCAGTATCATTCATAGCCACAAGCTATTCAGCTTTCTCGGAGCCAAGCAGGTTGTTGTTGTCAGGCTGATAGCCCTTATTGTTGGCAAATGGTCAAAACCACATAAACCAACTGAGATGCTGCTGGGCCTGCTGTGTTCATCCAGCCTCACATTTTATTATCTTCGATTCTCCAGCATCTGCAGTTCCCATTATCTCTAAACCAATCAGCTACTTGTTGTGGTTTGAATGTCATTTTATACATACCCCTGGTTTTGGCTAATCTGTAAACAGATTCTCCTACTTTTGATCAAAACAGCAGTGTAAACATGGCCTACAATGAGTTTCTTAACTCGCTTTTTTTAAAAATTGCAGCAATTGCTGCCACAATTCTTGGCTTTAAAACAGTCCTCTTTCCTTCTCAGTCTACAATCGAAATGCAGAAGCATAAAGAAGTTACATGCTTTACAATTCAGACTCACAAAGGTATAGAAGTTCGATAATCTGAACATCTTTAGTCTGTGGAATCAATGTGAAAAGCTGGGCCTGTTTTTCATGAGAAAAGCATAGCTTTAAGAATAAAAGTTGATTTTGTTCACACAACAAAAATTGTGCCTAGTTAGAGACGGTTGAATGGAAGAAATAGTTGTTAGCTGAGAAGAATTATTCCTTTTTCACAGAGAATAACTACAGTCTGAAACTTATTACTGAAGTACAAAGATTGCTATTGCCTTTTAAATCCTTCAAAAGGCAGTTGGGCATCTTCCTGAGAAGATGGAATATTGTACAAGTCAGTGATGGAATGGGGTAATAAAGAGTATAATGAAGTTTATGTATGCTGGACTATTCTCAATCACCTCAGGTGTGGGAGGAGAAACATCTGAGTTATTTTCCAGAAATGAGCTGCAAATTGTTTTTTTCTCTCCTTTTAAAGCATCCCAGGAGACTGCATGATGAATTGATATCTTATGTGGTTAAGACATGTTAATGTGGAGTGAGTTGTCAGATCCTTTTATATGTGGATATACAGATCCATCACAGACACTTCAAAAAATTGTTCTGTAGTCTGCCTTGCAGTGAAAAAGATACAAACACATTACTGTAACACCAAGTTATTCCACATTTTTAGAGCAGATCCCACAAGCTGGCCTATTAGTGATGGACTGATCGCGAAAAGACAGCTGTCTGTCATTAATGGCACTTCTACCTCTGAATCAGCTGACTGTAGGATCAAGCTTCAACCCAGAATCCAGGTTGACATGTCAGGTAGTACGGAGGTAAGGCTGCACTGTTGGAGAGTTGGGAGTGTGTCTTTCAGATTATTTGTTAAGTGGAGATTCTGCTAAATGTGAAAGATGTCATGGTACCATTATGGGAGAAAGAGCGTTTCTTGTACACTTGACTTAATTCACCGGCAGCCAATACTGTTTAAATGCATCATCTTTGAAATAGTCTTGCTGGCATTTCTGAGAACTTGTTGTGCATAAATAATCTGCTACATTTCTTCGCAGTGCAACAGTACCTACTTCAATAAGAGCTTAGTTGTGAGGCCATGAACACAAACTCAATGCATTTTTTTTCTTCCTGGATATCTGCACGGGAGGAGGGATCAAAATTCTTGTCAGCCTGAAGCCAGGAAAAGGGGCAACATTTCTAACTTGAGCAGTCTAATTGTAGTTGACCCAAACTTTGCCTGTTGATTCATCAATGTTTTTGTTTTCCATTATAAGATCATAAATGGAAACGTTTGCTATGATAGCAAAGTAGTCTGAACCATTTGTAATTTCTCAGATATTGAAACATGTTGGGATTGTATGCAGCAAGACCTGGATAACATTATGGTTGGGTTGTTAAGTAGCAAGTAACAGCTCCTCAATGTAAGTTGCAATGACTGTTTCCAAGAAGAGACAATTTACCATCTCCCTTGGCTTTCAATTGTATCACCATTGCTGAATGTCCCCCCAACATCCTGAGGATGACTGTTAATCAGAAATATATCTGGATCAGTCCAACCAAATTTACAATATGTTTCCAAAGTTAAAATTGCTGTTGGCATCAGTGCTACAAAGTAAATTGGTCTTTGGGTAATCAGAGATCTTAAAATATGGGATTCACTATGTGTACCTCAATATATCCATGTTTATGGGAGACAAAAACAAAAAATGTTGAATAAACTCAGCAGGTCTGGCAAATTTTGTAGATAGAAATCACAGTTAACAGTCCTGTGAACTTCCTTTAGAACTGACTGTAGTAAGGAAATGGTTGGTATATTTGCAGAAAACAGATTGGAGGAAATGGAGAGGTGTAATTGATAGGTGGAGACAGAACTCATAGAGAGTTGCTAGCACTGGAACCAAAACATTAAATGTTTTATCCCACAGGAGCTGCCAAACATGCTTAGTTTTTCCGGCAATTTCTGTTTCTCTCTGAATTTTGTTTTCATGTTTATGTGAGAGTCTTTTAGGTTGCAGAAATCTCTTGACTGGCTATAACTACATACAATAGTTTCTTCCAGGCCTTTTGCCTGGGCAAGAGCAGTAAACAATCATATTCAGAAGGCCTCAGTTATTGTTGTCAACTCTGGTTTTATTTTCTTAAAATCAGATTTAATGTGGAAAGTTTGCAATAGAATCAAATGGTGAATTCTCCTTTCCATTGTTTGTTGCTTCTCTTCCAGCTTTTAATTTAAAGTAACAGATTAATGGATGTCCTCTGAACATGTTATGCATTCATACAATTTCTAAGCTTCAATCAAACTTAGTCAAAAGAACATTGTGATTTTTCTTGAGCTTTATTTGTGATTAGTCATTATTACTAATAATGGATATTAATAAGTATAATCAGCCATGGAAATTAAAGGCTGCCTGACAAGAATGGATTTGTAATTATTACATAATCACATCATTACTGCTAAAGACTGTTGCCAATGCGAATGTTTTGCAATTCCCCATGAGCTGAAGACAGACATTGAGTGGACATTGCTCAACCACTGATTGATAATTCTGTATGGGCCACAATGAAAATTAAAGATACCCATCTTTTTTTTTCAGAAAAGAGTAGACATTGACTTGAACCAATTAAATGTTTTATTTTATTGATGGGACAAGGGTGTCACTGACCAAGCAGCATTTATTGTCCATCCTTAGTTGCTCAGAAGTCAGTTCAGAGTCAACCACATTGTTGTGGGTCTGGAGTCACACATAGGCAGACCAATTAAGGATTGCAGTTTCCTTTTCTAAAGGACACTACTGAAATAGATGGGTTTTTCCTACAATCAACAATGGATTCACAGTGATCATTAGATTCTTAATTCCAGATATTTTATCAAATTTAAGTTCCACTGTCTGCCATGGTGGGATTTGAACCCAGGTCCCCAGAACATTATCTAGGTCTCTGGATTAACAGTCCAGCAATAATACCATGAGGCCATTGTCTCCCCTTCACAAGAATATAAAGGATACTAATGGAGGTGATGCAAAAAATTATTTTCCTTTATGCTGGGGGTTGAGCCATTGCGGGTGAGGGTAAGAAGTTCGAATTAAGAAAGGAATTTGTTTATCTGTAAGAGCATAAAAATTGTGTGAAAGCCCATTGAGCTTATTCCCACCACTGTGACATGTGCAGGTATGTTTTCATCCATCAGTTCTTCCAAAATCCAAAATTCCTGAGGAAGATGATTTGTACCAGTTATAACTTTGAAAGACTTCAAACACTAAGTTTTCTGCATTTTTTGTTCTCTTTACCATTTATTGAATCATCCTCCAATGTGTTTAATAGTTATTCAATCAAACCTAAATTAATTCTTTGATTTCACTGCTCTCATTAATATCCAATTCCTTAACAGTGAACTGAAGTGATAAACTTAAGCAAAATCCTTTTTCCAACTAAACTACATCTGTGAAAAAGGCATTTCTTTGAAATGCTAGCCTTATATCAGATTTGTCTGTCTAAAGACTATGTCTGTTGGCTTAATTACATTCACAAAGTCTCTTTTTTTCTAATGTTTTTGAATACTTCAAAAGTGTTGCATCTTCATGATATTCTTCTAATGTAAAATTACACAAGTTCAACAACTTCAGTTTTCTTTTTCAGAATTTAGAGTTTCTTGTTTCATAGTTGACCTTTCCTTTCATTGCTGATGCTGGTCCAAACGATGAATGTGTTTTGTAAATGTGAAAACGTGACCTTGTACCGTCAGCTATGTGTGTGGAGTTAAAGTTCCTTTGATCTGTTATCAAATTCCCTTTAGACACATTCTCAATCTTGATTTCCCTCATTAATGCCATACCGACCAGATGATTTTGGTGCAAGCACAATAATCAAAGAACTTTCTGTCTCTCCTTTTCTGTTCTCATTAACAGATGTCCATCCTTGGTACATATGTTATCCTTGTTCTCTGCATTAAAACTCATCACATACATTCATAATTAATAAGCTCACTCTACAATTCCTTAGCATACTTTCATAGCAGTTGCAGTTGTAGTCGAATATTTTCTCTCTCCTCTACAGCGGACACCACATCACACAGTTTGGTGTCCAGTAAACTTCATAAAATGAATGTTGCTCCTTACTTCCACCATCATTAGTGAAAAATGCAAAGAAAAAACTCATCCAAATCAGGCTGCAGTGAATCTTCAGTTACAGCAACTTCAAGACAGTCTCCACTCCATTCATCAGCAAACTATTACCTAGTCAATTTACAAGTAAAAGTATATGCTTCCAGATACTTTAAAGGATTCAAATGTGGAAGCTGATCAATCATCTTGTGAAAGTCCATTGCAATTAGTGAATACTTATTGGCGTCTCTTTTGAACTTATTATTGGAGAGTTCTAATAATGTTCAAGGCACAATCTACCTCTTTTAAAAGCTTACTGATGGTTTCAATAGTCTTCAAGTGAATTCCAATTATATCCCAGGGAAAAGAAAACTCCTAAATTGTCTTGGTTGCAGTTGCCAGGCTTATGATGGCACATGGTATGACTCTGTCCTTTATTTTTAATATTCAGGCTATCTAGGACATGTTGCAATCATTGACTCCAGTCCAGGAAGACACAGAACTTCTGGAAATTTACTAATCCTTACGTATGTCATCATTCAATTCCTTAATGACTCAGGTGTATCCCATCTGGCTGAGGTGGCATATGCACATATTTTGCTTTGAGTTAGTTTATAGTGCAAGCAAAATTTACCACATCCTTTGTGTAATTTGCAGCTAACTTCACTGTTCACCATCATCATGAATGAAATCTGCAGTGAAGAACCCATTCAGAACATTAACCATTTATTGATCTTCCACATGTGCCACCAAAAGTAATATGTGATGCTAGTGTGTTAAAAATTTGCAAGATATTAAATTAAGGTACAATAGAAAGCCACTGGAAAAGAAGGAGAGAAATATTCAGCAAGAAGGAGATCTTTTTCCTCATCTTTTAAAGAGCTATCCAATTAGTTCCACTTCGTTGCTCTCTCTGTACAATCCTGCAGCTTGTTAATCATATACATTTATCCAATTTTCATGTATAAATTAGAACTTAATCATTGCAGAGAATAAATACTTATATCTCTTAGTATAGCTACTGAGCATTTGTGATAATGATATCAGATTACATGGACTTAGACTCTGAATCTGTCAGACTGCAGGTGAGATGTTCTCTTTTATTGTTTGTATTGTTACATGCAGCAAAACCAGTTAATGTTGATAAATATAGATCTCATATTGCTACACATCAGCTTTTCAGTTAGTGTATTTCAAATCATAATAGCTCAGCTTTGTTTCAAACAAAATCTTCATCTCATTCTTCTTCTTTTAGTAGTGATCTCAAATTTATACCTTTTGGTTGTTCATGCTTTTTCGAATAAAAACAGATTCTTCATTTATTCCTTCAAATTCCTTCATACTTTAGAATGTCTCTATGACATCTTCCCTAAAACTTCATTACTCTAAGAATTTGGCCTTTCTATATAACTGAATCCCATGCCCTGATACCATTCTAATACACCTGGCTCTGTTAATCATAGATATTACCACAGTTGTGAGGGATAACTTAAATTGAGGAAACCAGGATATAGAAGCAGCCTGGGTAGAGATAAGAATTGATGAAGGTGAGAGATCACTTCTGCGAAATGGATATAGGCCCCCTAACATTAACCCCCCGTAGAACTGAATGGCATCTTGTCAAAAGGGTACAGTAGCTATCAGCTACTAACCTATATACAGATGGAAAAATCGCTATGCCTGGAGGTTGTGGTGGTGGTGGAGGGATGAGGAGTGATTACGTAGTTAAGGATTTAAGTCAATAGAGATGCAGCAGCATTCATTTAAGGGGATATTCCAGAAAGCACAGAATAGGTACATTCCAACAAACAAGACCGATTCTAAGATAACAAAGTGTGGAGCTGGCCTAGTCTCGAAATGTCAGCTTTTGTGCTAAGATGCTGCTTGGCCTGCTGTGTTCATCCAGCTCCACACTTTGTTATCTCGGATTCTCCAGCATCTGCAGTTCCCACTATCTCAGATTCTAAGAGACAGGCCCACCATCTGTGGTTAGCTACAAAGACAAAGATAGTCTCAAATGCAAAGAAATGATATTTCATTCTGCAAAGGTAGATAGCGGGTCAGAAGATTGAACAAAATACAAAAAGACAGCAAAGAATTACTAAATGAGGGGAATAAAAGCTCTGAGGGTTTAGAATCTTTGGAATTCCTTTCTTCACGGCGGATGCAAAGGTAAATGGATTATTGATTTTCATGGAATGTTCAAGTAATGCACATAACAAACAGCCATGAGGTTGCTGCAGAAGCCATATGGCAGTGCCTGCACCACATCAAATACTAAAATATTTCCCTACATCCCATCAACTGTGGAAATTTGTACAGAAATTGCTTGTTTATGGACATAATAAGGACTGCAGATGCTGCAAGCGAGGGTCTATAGGTGAGAGGCTGGAAAAGCACAGCAGGTCAGACAGAATCCGGGGAACAAGTAAGCCAGCATTTCAGGCCAATAGGCTTTGGCTCAACATTGACTGACCTGTTTCTCAGATGCTCTCGGACCTGCTGTGCTTTTCCAGCTTCACACCTCTCGGCCCTTGTGTCAGTTTATGTATCGCTTTTTCACCAGTTATAGCATCAACCTTGAAAATAGGTGCCAAAAAGGAGTTTTGTAAATAACATATGAAGTACATTATGGAATACATACAAAGTGATTTGGAAACCCATTGACAGATATGTGCTCATTAACACAAGGAATATTAGTGCTGGAGAACCAAATACTTCATCCGTGATAGCACCGAACATCTGCCAAATTTAGGTACAAGCTGTTCAGAAACCCCTGTCAAAAATAATTTCGTAGAAGTTCTACCCATGATTGCCAATCAAAACAATATTATTTACTTTTAATGAAATTGCTTCGTATAGCTAGAAATTTCTACTTTTAGTTTTGTTTATGCGGCTTTTGAAATTTAATTTTCTTGCTATATAAATTATCGCTAGCACCTAGTGCTGTTTGCTGATTTTCCCTTAAAGGCCTGGATTAGCCTCAGCATATCTTCTCAGTAGCACAAGTGGGATTTATGAATTAGGACCAATAGTAACTAATAATTGATACTATTATAATTAACAATAAATAAATTCTTGAACTCTGTCTGCTGTAAGTGCAGCAAAAGTTAATTACCATAGAAGCAAAATAAATGAGATGTGTGAGCATGAGTGAGGATACTTGATAACCTTTTGCTAAACTTAAAGCCTGAAGGAAACAAGAACCATTTGGTTTTGATATTTACTTTAATAAGTGTCTCTTTTGAACAGCAGCCCTTATTCAATATACTGATGTGAAATACCGTCCCATGTTCCTAGCTCAATTTGTAACTGAACAATATAACATTCAGTAGCCCACAAACAGCATACGTTTAAAAAGTGAAAAATTACAAAGATAACACCTCAAATAAAATTTCTGAAGGCATCAATTGTTATTAATTAGCTTTGAAAGCAGTTTCTGAGGCTTTTAAGCTGAATGCAAGGAATCATGCAATGTTCATTCATGCTACCAAAGAGTCTAGGGTAGGTTAGTTAGTTCAATTAACTAGATAGCTACAGTGAAATACTTAAGAAAGCTAACATTATGGGTTCCATCCATATACTAGCTGTGATAGTTCATGCCTGCTTCCTCACCTTTCTCATATTTGAGGAGTAATGTCCTTCAAGCTATTTGTCCCAGTCAAATGGAGCATGTTACCAGGAGTCTTTTGTGGACTATGAAAACTGAAACATCCTAGATACATGGACTCTATAACCTAGGAGATTAGTCAATGTTTGTTTCAGCCCTTTGCTAATGCGATCCAATAGCCCTGTTCCCTACTTCCTTCTCCATTGCAACACAAATTCCTCCGTTACAAAACAGTCACCCAAATCCCTTCTGAAATTTTCTATCTCATCTACTGCCCACCCTTTAAAGGTATTGTATCTCAAATTGTAACAATTCAAACGTTACAAATAAATCTCATCATCGTCCCTCTGGATATTTTCCAACAATTAACACTTCAATTCTGCAACTTGTCTCAATTGTTAGCATATCACATATCATGTTAAGATGCAATCATTGGTCCATTCTGAACTTAGTTGGGACAGTACTTGAGTTAAAACTAGCCAGTCGGAAGAGGTATCAGTTGGGACTTCTTTTCCGGATCCATTGTTGCTCCCTGGGCAGTTTGTAAGTGTGACCATCAAGAACTGTGCTTAGCTTAATGGCTAATCGACCTCTCAACCTTTGAAAGATTAGTTATGGAAGGTACTGGAGGACATCAGTTACACATGGAAGTATGTTTCAGTAAAGAATGTTACCTTCAGAAGAGAGAGGGAAACACTGAGGAGTGAGAGTAATTAAAGGCTCTGATCATGTCAACACTAAACTCATAAACTTGCTGGTGGGAATTGTTTACTCATAAGTTCACCACTTTTGCTTCCAGCTAATGTTTATATAAATAAGTAAAATGCAATTTGTTCACAGTCCCATTTCAAGAACAAAATACCTAATTTGTCAAAAGCACCAAATAAAATTTATGTATCTTGGATGATGTGTCATTAAAAAAATATACTGCATAAATCTTGTTTACCCAAACTAACAGATTCCTGTACAAGTGAAACATGCTGAAATTTGATCCATCATAGATATTCCGATGGAATTACGGAGCAGCTGTTTCTGGCTGACAACTGATCTTGATTGCACTTAGTATTCCATTAGTTCCTTACATAACTTCTAATCTTTTATTTACACGAGGGATCAAGCTGTATGGAACCGCTAATTGTAATCAACTTCCTTTAGTCATGTGAATTTTCCAAGATTGCAATTTTATTAGTCTAATAACTTTCTTGGAAAGTTTTGTTCTATTTAACACAGGCATGTTGGAGTATTCAACCCAATTAGACAACGTAAAGAATTTGATGTTTGACAAGTTTGCTGAGGGTGTGACAAGTGTGTGATGAAGGGGAAGCAGTGGATGTACTCTATTTAGATTTCCAAAACACATTCAATAAGGTGTCACATAAGAACTTGTTTCACAAGGGCTCATAAGATTTGATGTAATCTTATAGAATCCCTATAGTACGGGAAGAGGCCGTTCAGCCCATTGACTCTAAACCAATCCAAAGAGCGTCCCACCAAGATCCAGTCCCCTACCTTATCCCCATAACCCCACATTTCCCATGTGTAATCCACCTAGTCCACAATCCCTAGTCACTATGGGCAATTTCCCATGACCAATCCATATAACCTGCACGTATTTGGGCTGTGTGAGGAAACCAGAGCACCAAGAGGAAACCCATGCAAACACAGGGAGAATGTGCAAACTCCACATAAACAGTTGCCCAAGGCTAGAATCAAATCCAGTCCTTGACACTGTGAGGCAACAATGCTAACCACTGAGCCATGGTACTGCCCATAATCTGTAATCATTGAGTGAGAATTGGTTAATAGTCAGAAAACACTAGGAATTGTTTCAGGATGCGAGGCTGATTGACTGCCACAAAGATCAGTGCTGGAGCCTTAGCTTTTTCCAAGCCATTTTAACGATCAAGAGATCAAATGTGATGCATCCATGTTTGCTACTGATACAAAACCAGGTGGAAAAGTAAATTGTGAGAAGTATGCATTAAAACAAAACCAACTGGTTAAGTGAAAAAGAAAGAAGCTAGCAAATAAAGTATATGTGGCAAAATACAAAATTATCCAATTGGCAGAATGAAGGGAAAAATAAAATATCTAAATATTCTTTTAAATTGTAAGTATGGGTATTTGGATGTGTTTGGAGTCCTTGTACAAGAATCTTGTAAAGCAATCAATTAGGAAAGGAAATGGTATTGTGATAATGCTAAATCAATAATGGTCTTGTTGCAAAACATAGAGACTTGGTGAGATTACACCAACAGTACTATATGCAAGTTGTCTTAACTTAGAAATCTTTGTTGAACACCCTGTAAAGCAAGTACATCCTAAGATTGGTTCATGCAATATGAGGGTTGAGTAGGATGAGTTTGTACTGTCTGGAGATAGAATGAGAAATTATTTAAACTGAAATATATATCTTAAGTTCAGTGTGGTTTGACAGGGCTAAAGTTGATTGGCTATTTTCCCCGATAGAAAACCAGGATAAAATATCCTACTGTTAGGATAAGTGGGCAGGTCATTTAGGAGTGAGATAGGGAAAAAGTTTTTTTTAACATAGATCATTGTGTTTGCTTGGCATTCACAACCTCGGTGAACTGTGGTTCTTCAGTCACTGTGTATAGTGAAGATTGAATTGAACAGATTTTTGAGTTACAAAGAAAAACAATGTATCTCTGATGAAGGGTCGAGGCTGGAAACGTCAGCTTTTGTGCTCCTGAGATGCTGCTTGGCCTGCTGTATTCATCCAGCTCCACACTTTGTTATCTTGGATTCTCCAGCATCTGCAGTTCCCATTATCTCTGAAAACAATGTATCTGGTGATATTGCAGAGAGGTTGAGCTCAGATGCAGCATCAGCCTTGACCGTATTCAATAGGACAGTAGATCAGAGGAGCTGTAGGTTCAAAACTTGCTCCTGCTTCTTCCGTTCTCAAGTTGTGAGTTATTTGTTATATCAAGGCAATAAATGTGTGTATGTTACCATTAGATGAAAAACGCATCAGCAGGTTTGTCAAAAGAAAGCTTGCCCTTACTGAAATCAAAATGGCAACAGTCAACACACATGGATATCAAAACTTCCACAGCAGAAACTTAACAAGATTCTGCATTCTAGCAGGAACCTGAGAATCCCCATTTTCAAGGGGTAAAAGTGCAAAATCTGCATGGTATGCAACAAGCACTTTGGTGGGTTTAAAGCAATGTCAACAGTGTTTACGGATATTCGAAGGGTTATCTTGGAAATATTATGCACACGGTTCCAGCAAGTCCTGAAGTGAGATTTGAAACTAGAGCTTCTGGGTCTGAGGCACAAGTACTATCATTGCACCAGAGGACCTCTTGTACTAATAAAGTCATTGTGCCATAGAGCTGTACAACACAGGAACAGACCCATCCGTCCAACTCGTCCATGCCAATCAGATATCCTAAATAAATCTAGTCCCATTTGCCAACATTTGGCCCATATCCCCCTCAAGCTTTCCTATTCATATACTCATCCAGATGCCTTTAAATTGTTATAAATTATATCAACCTCCACCAACCTCCGGCAGTTAATTCCACACACGCACCACTCTCTGAGAAAAAGTTGCCTCTTAGGTCCCTTTTAAACCTTTCCCCTCTCACTTTAAAGCAATGCCCTCTACTTTTAAACTCCCCCACCCCAGGGAATAGACCTTAATTATTCGCCCTATCCACTCCCCTCATGATTTTGTGAACCTCCGTGAGGTCATCCCTCAGCCTGCTATGCTCCAGGGAAAATAGCCCCAGCCTATTCCGCTCTCCCTATAGCTCAAACCCTCAAACCCTGGAAACATCCTTATAAATCTTTTCTGAGCTCTTTCAAGTTTCACATCATCCTTCTTATTGCAGGGAGACCAGAACTGAATGCAATGTTCCAAAAGTGACCAATGTTAGGTTTTTGGACCTGTTTGTCAAATTTTGGCTAGCAAAGCTGTTTTGGATAAACACAAAGCACAGCATAAGTTTAAGATGTGAAATGAAAACAGAAAGTGCTGGAAAAATTCAGAAGAATCGGTGGGGAGGGAAATAGAATTAACATTTCTTGTCCAAAATGACTTTTTATATTGCAGATATAGTTGTTCTGCTTACTTGTATATGCCAGTCATGACTCTGTATTCACTTTGTGGTCATGATAGCCACAAAACAAGTCTTTTTTTGCTGTAATTGGTGATCATAGTATACGTTACATTTTTGCTTAATGCAATTATAAGCGTAATTGTTAATTGGGTAAGAAATAACAAAATACATTGCTATCTGATTCTATCCATGCAATTAGTATAATTACCATCTACTGTTAGATTTGAACCCAATGTTACTTCTTCACTTAGGAATGTATTATTTGCATGTATAATGCTGGGTTTCTCTCCTATTGAGTATGAATGGACACAAAGATCTTGCTGGCTCATATTCAGTGCCCTTAAAATAAAAACAGCAGTTTTAAAGCAATGGCCCAGATTTTGCAGCCAGAGGCACTCACCCGTCATCAAACTGACAGCTACCCGTCGAATTTTTCTGACGCTTAGAGTGAAAACTGTACTGAATCATAGAATAGTTACAGTGCAGAAGACCAGACAGTCAATGGTTCTATTTCATTGTGACACTCTCCAAAGTTTTTCGCTTATTTGTATCGAAATTCCACTATTTCTATTTGAATAATCATCCAATGCCCTCTTGAATGCCTGAAATGAACCTGCCTCCACCAAGTTTCCAGACATTCCATACCATAATTACTCGGTGTGAAAAAGATTTTTCTCAGATTGTCCTTGCTTTGTTTGTACATTGCTTTTAATTTAGACCCTGTTGTTCTTCTTTGCTCCATGACTAAGAACAACTTCTCCCTACCTATTCTATCCAACCTGCTCAATATTTTGAAATCAAGTCTCCTCTCAGCTTCGTTCTCTCCAAGGAAAACAGTGCTAACTTCTTCAATCCATCCTCAGAGCCAAAGCTTTTCATTCCTGGAACCATTCTTGTCAATCACTTCTGCACCTGATCCTATGCATCCACATCTTTGCAACAATACCCCCACTCCAAAGATCTTAGTCTCGGATGTGGTGGAAAATAAAAATCTTGACCTTCAACTTGCCTCTGCATGACTCCTAGTTTTAAGTGAGGCAAGAGATGGGGTAATTGGACACCCTGTCCTGAGATGTCAGTTACTAATTCAAATATAAGAAGTCTTTTCCCCATGTTGGGTCTTGTTTTAAATTTACTCTAAATTGTGAGATGAAGATTCATGATATGTTATTATTATTCTGACACTTAGACTCTAAATGAAACTAAAAATAGATCTCAGTTTATATCTATAAACTGGACTATATATTGGACTGACTTGTTTTTTGTTTGAAAAGGTCAGAAAGTAATTTTGAACAGCAAGCTCAAAGTAGCATCTGTGAAAATGTTGTGTGATTTTAGCTAAATGACAAGCAGGCACCTGGGGAGATAATCGCTCAGCTGTTTGCTGACTTGAGTTTCACAAACTGGAGAGGGAGAGAGAGAAAATGGATGAGAAGCAGAGAGAAGAGGGCCACAGTAGCCGAAGTGCTGCAATTAGCTGTCTCCAAGATGTCAGGACTTGGGAGCTATCCTGAAATGAAACCTTTCAAACTAGAAGGCTACTAGAAGGAATGGAAAGAACCCAACAAGGCCGTTAAAAATACAGGTCTAAGGAGCCCATGTTAAATAATAAATGAGCTGAGTTAGCAACTTACTTAAAAAATTTTAGGAAGAGACATTGGCTAAAAAATAAACATGTACTGTAAGGAAACTGTCTGCAGTAATGCCAGCCAATTAAGGCTAGGGCTTTTTGGCCAAGAGTATCAGAGGTTGAGGGTTGAACTTATAGGGTCAAAAATTATAGAATCCAAAATTAGAGGGCATAGATTGAAGGTGAGAGGGGTAAGATTTAAAAGGGACCGTGGGGCGGCACGGTGGCTCAGTGGTTAGCACTGCAGCCTCACAGCACCAGGGACCCAGGTTCGATTCCAGCCTCGGGTGACTGTCTGTGTGGAGTTTGCACATTCTCCCCGTGTCTGCAAAGGGTTCCTCCGGGTGCTCTGGTTTCCTCCCACAGTCCAAAGATGTGCAGGCTAGGTGGATTGGCCATGCTAAATTGCCCCATAGTGTTCAGGGGGTGTGTGGGTTATAGTGGGGTGGTTCTGGATGGGATTCTTCAAGGGGCAGTGTGGATTTGTTGGGCCAAAGGGCCTGTTTCCCCACTGTAGGGAATCTAATCTAATCTAAGGGGCAACTTGTTAATGCAGAGACTGGTGTGGGTATGGAATGAGGAGCCAGAGGAAGTGATGGAGACTGGTAAGTTACAACATTTAAAAGGCATCTGGATGTATATATGAGTAGGAAGGGCTTAGAGGGATATGGGCAAAATGCTGGCAAATGGGACTAGATCAATTTAGGATATCTGGTTGGCATGACTGAGCTGGGTTGTGGGGTCTGTTTCCAAGCTATACAGCTCTATGACTCTTTCAATATGGAGATAGGTGACATTCATCACTGAGGTTTGAGCATCTTTAAGGACTACAGATATTTCAAATGAAAATATAAGTTGTAAAATGAAAGTTTGGATTGCTCTGTGATAGGAAAAGAACCAGTTATTTTTATCTTTATCACTCAAGCTAAAACGACGTTGTGTGGTATTCACTCATTGGTAGTAAGAACATGCAATGCTTGGAAGAAACTGGATTTGATATTTTTGTGAGACTATGTGGCTCCTGGTGACTTGAAGTTGTAAAAAGAGAAACTGCCCAGCATAAGCTCTATGGTTTTAAGAGGTAGTTTGTCACTGAGCTGAGAGGAGAAAGAGGAGTGGGAATCTGAGACCTCAAAAAGCCTTCCAACAAAACAGAGACCTTTCTCCCTTTATGTGGTTAGAAAAGAAATATTATTCAAAGACTTTACAAAAAGACAAAAAATCTAACTCAAGCCAAGATATAAGTTCGGCTGACATGAAATGAGGTTCACTGTGGTTGATAATATTGTGATGGCATTGCCAAAAACCAGAAAAAGAAACAGAATTAATTTAACTTTGCTTTGTGTTTTGGACTCTTGATTAGGGGATTTTGTTGCTTTTGACTTTATTTTCCAAACATAATAATCCTGAAAATTGGATCTTATGCTTTAACTATCATATTTGTGAATCCTTCTGTGCCTTTTTGAATTCAAAAGGCGTTGCTTCAGTTTGCTTATTAGTAATTAGTAATAATGTTTTGCCACATGTTAGGAATAGGTTCGCTGTAAAAAATATGTTCTTTTGGTTGTATGTACATTGTACATTGTACATTACTGAAATCTAGTGCTTCTTTTATTTTAGATGATGGTCAGAGTCAGGTAACATAAGCATCGTACCAACCTTTAATTGATCATATTCACATTTGTGACGAATCAGAGAATAATTGATGATTGATTTCCAAAGCACCCTCCCCTTCTAGGTTGTGATAAAAAATGTTTCTATGTTAAAATGAATAAACTTTCTTTCTAATGTTTGTAATGAGAACATTCTATCATTTCTTGAATGATATGGTACAGTTTGTATTTCTATTCTGTGAAATGGACTTGTATGTTCTTTTGTTAAAGCAATATTAACAGCCTCTTATAAATATATTCAGTGACCTACCTCACTACAGATAAAAAGAAAATGATAATTTATGGTTTATCAAGCCAGCTTTCTTGCTGGTATTTGATTTGTCCAACATAGCTAGGATCATGAGAACTTTTTAAAAGTTCTAGTGCTGCAAAGAAAGTGTCAGTTGGTGAATCTACAAGTTAGAAGTCTTTCAACATATCTGCTGGTGCTTCACCAACGTCCAATATTCTTCATTCTCCAAGCTACCTCTTCCCCGTCTTTAACTTCTAAATAACCCTATCTATGCTTCCTAACGGTTCTCTGGGCTTCCCATCCCTCCCATGGAGTTGGGGCCCTACCCTACACGAGGGCTGGGTCAAGGCACAAACCTACCTGACTGTGTGGCAACCCCTGGAATGTTCCCTGCCTGATTTTACATGGAGGGATCTAAACACCTATGTTTCCCTCAGCTCTCAATGGGTCATAATGTTGAAATATTCCATAGAATCAAAAGCAATTTGTTAAAATTAAGTTTAAATCAAATATCAAAAGTGAAACAAAGATTATGAACAAGAGGAAAAACTAAGGGAGGCAAAAACAGGTTGACAGAGGAAAAAGATGACTTTATATCTTAAACCTTAATTCAGTTCTGAAGGAATGAGCCTCCAAGTTTGTCGATAAACTTTTAGGGTCAGTGAGTTTTTTCTGTTGTAGCTCTGACTTATCACCAGGTTAAAATAAATCATTTATACCTAAATGCACTAGACATGATTATTTTTCTAGTATGTTCAGTAAGTGAGTGTAGCAACATCAAAAACTTTGACTTGACATTGAAATCAATATATCAGTGAAATACTTTATACAGAGGAACAAGGTAGCATGGATGGAAACTTCTAAATTTCGGCAGTCAGCTGTATATATGCATACCCTGGAGGCTACTGTTTTATTGACACAATAATGGAAATAAGTAGCCTTGTAGTTGATCTGTGCACAAAATCCAGGCCGTAGTTTATTTTTTTTCTGACTGCAATGTAATTTTATTTAGAGAAAAGTTGTGCTAATTATAAATCTCTTAAAACATTGACTCACACCCTATTAGACATTATTTTAAATGGTGCCAAATTGTATGCTACAAAGTAAATCCAGTGGATTGTCTCCAGTACCAGGCAATTGCTGATATTCACATCCCCTCCCTCTTCCATGCTTCTTATTATCATTTGCCTTCATACAGTATATTATCTAATTTATCACACGTGATAGCAAATTGCTGGGGAAATGATCTGCTGAGAAGTGGTATGTATCAAATTAATAACTGATATGTCAATTTTTATCCCCACGTGAATGGTTAACCATAGCCAGTGTGTGACATGCTGCAGATTTGTAATCTGAGGTGCAACCTTACTTCAAGCTTACTGGGACTTAGTTCTTGTGGTACAGTAAGTCAGAATGAATGGGGGCCATTTATCTAGGATAATTGGACAGTAGCATGTGGATCAGGTTAGAGCCAACATCCTAAGCTTTGTCTCCTGAAATAACTGCACAGAGGCTGGTATTTCATCACCAAATCACCCTTCATTTACTTGTGCACAGTACATTGGCTTTGGCCAGTCAGTTTGAAATCAATCCCCTGAACTGAGGAGATTTTAAATCCCTGGTAAAGTTGGTCAGCCAGGACTTCCTGATTGGCCCAGGTTATTGATGCCAATCAAGGACCACGTAGTCAAGAAAATCCACTGGTTCAAATGAATACATCCTCCCCCCAAGCCTGAGATGTAGGCCTGGTCTTCCTCTTGTAGCTATTCCTGTGATGTTTTCACCCCAGGTCCAGTCCTCCGACTCAGACACATACACAGGCAGTGTGTTACCCCTCACCCCACCACCCTGTGTCTGTGTCTTGTGTCTGGAGGGTCTCAGGAGTGTTTTGCTTCTGCCCCATTTACGAGGTAACAGCTTACAGGTGATCCCCGTGTTTGTTCAGGACTGCCTCACCTACCCGAACTTTGTAAATCACAGGACCTCGCATCAATCTCGCCTTGTACCCACATGGGGCTATTTCTGTGGTTTCCCACTCCAAACTTCATTCCCCGAATTAAATTCTTCTCTCTTGCATATGTCCGGCATTGGAGTTCCTATTGCCATTTCACCTTAACCCCACTCCAGGTCTGGGAATATCAGGCTTAACCTGGTGCAGAGTCTTCTCCCCATCAGCAACTCTGCTGGAGCTATCCCTTGTTGTTGTGTAAGGGATGGTCCTATAATCAAACAGGAACCAGGACTGTTTTGTAGCAAGTGATACTGTAGGCTGTTTCTTCAAACCTGCCATACTTCTGGGACTCCTCATCCAGTTGCGATTGCAAGTAGGTGTGGCTCATGCCCAGCTTTGTAAATGACAGCGTCCCCACCCATCCCCTCACCAACCAACTTTGCAGACAAGTTCTCTATGCAAGGTATTGGATATTCATCCAGCTGCAAGAAACAGTTTACCATTTGCTCAAAATCCCCACAAAGTTGAACTGAACCATGAGGTTTCACAATCGGTAGGACAGGAGCTTCCCATTCCACAATCTGCACTGGTTTGACAATTCCCTCACTCTCCACCCTCCTGATTTCGGCCTCTACTTTTGCCACAGAGTAAATGGCACTGGGTGGGCCTTGCGAAATCGCAGCATTGTTTTCTGGTCAATGTGTAAGTGACTTTGACCCCTTTGATAGTCCCAAACCATTCCTGAGAAACTCTTGGGTATTTCACTAGGACTTCACCAATACAGCCATTTTCTAATCAAAAAATGTCGAGCTAACGAAGTGTGGAGCTGGGTGAACACAGCAGGCCAAGCAGCATTTTAAGAGCACAAAAGCTTACGTTTCAGGCCTAGATCGTTCATCAGAAAAGCCTTCTAGGTGAATCTTTCTCAACCAGCTCCGTCCCAATAGGCTTGGGCCCGAGCTTTTTCCTACCATCAACGGTAACTGTACCAATTGCTTCTCATTGGAGATCAGAACCAAAGTCATGCTCTTAATTTGCAATGGCTTCCCAGCGTATGCTTTCAGTCTGGCTGATGTCTTGCGCAAACTTAAGGGTTGGCGTCCCGAGTGAATCTTGTTAGAGACAGTTTCTGTAATCACAGATATTGTTGCTCCAGTATCAACCTCCATGGGAACTGGGTGACAATTTAAACAAGCATTAATTTTGATTGGCTCTGATTTGGACATTGCTGAGTGATTTAATTGTTCAAACCCATATGTAGGGGGACTTTCCACGTGTTCACTCTCCTGGGTACCAGCCTATGAGTTTTCTTACTCAAGTTAGACTTTGTCGGACGCCTTTACTGTCTCAAATCTGCATACCGGCAGCAACTAGAATGGCTTGCCAGCCCAGATCTGAAAGAACTTTTTGGCCACTAGGCCAAGGCTTGGCTTTGTTGTGGGATTCTGCTGTAGACTGTCGGAGGGTCCCTCTGCACAGGATGTGCCCTACATGAGGCTTTGCGATTCCTATACTCAAGTCTTGCTCCCCAAGCTCAATTGGACAGATGGAGGTGTCCCCTCCCAATGGGATTCCCTGTAGTTCCCATTCTCCACTTACCACATTTTCTAATGATGATGCCACTTGTAGTGCCTGTTTGAAGTCCAGTTTGGCTTCATCTAGTAGGTGTTTCTGCATGGTTACAGCATTAATCCCACATACCAAACGGTCTCTCAGCATGTCATTCAGGCTTAATCCAAAATCACATTCCTCTGCCAGTTGTCTTAACCTCATCAAAAATCCCAATACAGTTCCCCCCCAGTTCTCGAACAGCTAAATAAAAGCGATAGCATCTCAGAATCAGAGGAAGTTTGGGATTGTAATATTCCTTAATCAACTCGGTCAGCTCTTGGAAAGTCTTAGTGTCTGGTGCCTCAGGGGATGTTAAGCCCCTTACAGCCGAAAATGCTACTGATCTGCAAGTGGTCAAAAAGATCACTTACTGCTTTCCATCTGCTCCAATGTCATTTGCCCGGAAAAAAAATCACATTCTTTCCACATACTGAGCCCAGTCTTCGACAGCAGGGTCAAATATGCTATCTTCCCATAGAGGCATGATGCCAGAAATGCCTATCCCAACTCTAAGACAATTGCGAGTGAATGTTCTTGAGGAAGTAATGTTTTCTCCCGTCACCACTGAAATAACTGCACAGAGACCAGTGTTCTTTCATAATGCCACCATTTATTTACATGTGCACCGTACACTGGCTGTGGTCAGTCAGCTCGGAGTCAATCTCCAGAACTCAGGAGATTCTAAACCCCTTGTTTGTATTGGTCAGCCAGGACTTCCTGATTGGCCCAGGTTAACAACCCCAATCAAGGATAAAGTTTTAGCAAAGATTTGTAGCTCGGGTTGTGGGTGAGGTAGTTGACTTGGTCACCAAGCTGGCTTGTTTTCATTCAGACGTTTCATCACCATGCTAGGTGGCATCATCAGTGGAGCCTCTGATGAAGTGATGTTGTTCTACTCAGCTTAGAGTTTATACTGTCCGGCCCGTTATGGTGAGTAGTGTCATTTCCAGGTTTCATTATATGGGTTTTCTATATGGCATCCAATGGTATGTGCTTGTTGATAGCATTACGGGTAGAGAACCATGCCTCTAGGAATTCCCATGTGAGTCTATGTTTAGCTTGGGCTACTATGGTTACTTTGTCCCAGTTAAACTGATGGCCTTCATTGTCTGAGTGTACCGATATTAAGGAGAGTTTGTCATGTCGTTTTGCTGCTAGTTGATGTTCATGTATTCTGGTGGCTGGTCTCCTTCCTGTCTGTCCGATATAATGTTTGTGGCAGACGTTGCATGATATTTTGTAAACTATGTTGGGTCTGCATGTTGTGGGAATGGGGTCTTTAATCCTTGTAAGTGTTTGTCATAGAGTGGCTGTGGGCTTGTGGGCCACCATGATCCCTAGTGGTCTTAGGAGTCTTGTTGTCACTTCCGATATGTTCTTGATGTAGGGCAGTGTGGCCAATGTGTTAGAATGTACTGTGTCCTCATGTTGTTGTCAGTTTAGAGGATTTGTGGATGAAGTTGTAGGGATATCCGTTCATAGTTAAGGTTTTGTATCGGTGCTCTTCCTCTTTCCTGTGTAGTACTGGAGTGTTGCAAAGTGTCCTGGCCCATTTAAATAGTGTCCTAATACAGCTTTGTTCGTGGTCATTAGGGTGGTTGCTGTGGAAGTTGAGGATTTGATCTGTATGGGTTGCTTTCCTATATACTGAGGTTTGGAACTCCCTGTTGGTCATATGCTCAACTCTGACATCCAGGACTGGAAGCTGATTTTCTGAAGAAGGGTCTCAATCTGAAACGTCAGCCTTCCTGCTCCTCTGATGCTGCTTGGCCTGCTGTGTTCATCCAGCTCTACACCTTGTTATCACCAAAGGTGGTTATTGTTTTTTCCTCTCTTGTGAATTTAGCCCTCACAAGTACGTTGTTGATGAGGTGGTGGGTCTCTTCTAATTTGTTTCATTTAAATGGATGCACTCAGGAATTTCTAGAGATATGCTTTTCAACCCATAATGCTATCAACAAACATATAGAATTGGACTCCATATACAAACCCATAGAAAACAGAACCAGAAATGATACTCACTGACACTGAACACAATGGACCAGACAGTATAAATTCCAAGCAGAGTAGAAAACATCTCTTCGTCGGAGGTCTCACTGATGATGCCACCTAGCACAGTGATGAAAAGTCTGCATGTAAACAAGCCAGCTCGGCGAGCAAGCCAACAATCTCACCCAATCAAGGATCTCATAGTTAACAGGCCAACCTGGTTCCAATCATTACATCCCCCAAACATGGCTGAAGTAAGCTCTGGGCCTGGGTCCTTACACTACCTATTGCGACTACACTTTGGCAACTGTTCAGCAAATAATTTCCAAGGACAATCCTTCCTACCGAGAACTGAAAGGGACAGAAATAGTTACAGAACCATGAGAATTGGAATCCTATTTCCACGTGAATGACGTTCTGACAAAGTTATGATTGCTCTCACAGCCTATACTCAATGTATGCAGGTGAATAAATTACAACATTAACTACCTTATTTGTCTCACAGGAATAACTAACGTAACATGCTCAGACAGTAAACTGTTCAGCAAGATGTGTGATTCTTTTATCTCTGGTTTAAGCCTGGGCGTAAGTGATTCATGACTTGGCTGGTTCCATGTTGTGCAGTCACTCCACTAATGAAAATAAGACACGATTTGACGTGGGCCGTCAGCATCTTCTATAGGCGATTGTTTAGCCCAATTTTGGGTTCAATCTGAGCAGCTGTAATAAACTTCAAGCTGACAACAATGAGCATACAGCTGCCCTTTACTTCAAGAATGAGTGAGTGTTGACAATTTTTTATATTTAAACAGTAAATTACAGAGAAGTAAAATTGTATTACCCTGTTCATCCTCAGGGTAGAGCTTGTGCAGCATCCCAAGTCTGCCAATTGATGGTGCTTCACCTATGTTCTTACAGCTCCTTGGTCGTGTGGCTGCAAAAGCATATAAACTATTCTGGTTTGCAGCTTACCAGTTTGGTCCTTCCCTAGAGAGACAGTGAGCATACTATCCACTCTGACTTGACAGCTTTATCAAGTTAAACTTTCTCTTTCTTTTGGCATATCAATGGAATTTGAGATTTTGCACTCACAGCCCAGATGTTTAATGTGATCAGGCCCATCTGTTTAACAATTCTGTTGTTTCAGGTAATCACACATACATGCACTTGTTTATCTGATGTGGTTATGCAAGTCCCGGTTTTAATTTGTTTTATATTTTTCTCTATAAGTCAATAATTATTTTTATGGCAGAACTTGAAGGTGACGACCTTTTAACTCTGATCCTTCATTAATTAGTAAAAATTGTTTGTTGAGAGTCAGACAAAATTTTCATAGTAATCGCTGGCTCACACAGTTGAATTTACATAACAAGGTAACGCAAATAATGTACTCTCTTATACCATTGCAAATTGGACAGGGATAATTTAATAACAGAGGCTCACAGTACCAATCATTTCCTACCACTCTCAATCCCTGCTTTTATCTTAGTCACTGAGCTGTCTCATTGGTTTGAAGCTGTTATCTGCATTCTAGATTACATCTTATGCTGGTCCTTTCATCCAGTTACTGAACAGATGGTTGTAGGCTCAGATACTTAGAAAAACACTTTTCCTACAGGCATAAATTCTCATAGAAAGTTGTTGTCATCAGGTTTAGTGGTCAACTTCAATTCAATTCAATTTCTTTCTATAATGAGCTGAGGACACGGACTAGGCAGTTATTAGCAGAGATGAATTGTTCGTGTTAGTGGGGAAATATAACTGATGGAACCACTATTAAACAGTCAACATCTTTTAAAAGTCTAATTTTTTTGAAACAGTGATGCTTCCATTATTAATGATCCCAAGCATTGTAAATTACTAGCAAAAGATTCATCCATTACTGTTGCTTTCTGCTCCTACTAATGGGATAATTTCAGTTTTACAATTATATTGTTCATTCTCTTAAATGGGAAATTAATTTTCAAATTTGCCTCTTAAATCACAGTTCAGTTTACTTTATTCTCCTGTCCACTTTTCTTGCCTGTTCTCCGAAAGACTCTGAAACACGTAAGCATGGGAGCTGACCAATCTCCATCATGTTTCCCAAGATCCCCTGTGAGAATTGTGCTGAGATTGTCAGCAGATGGGAAATAACTTCATATTTGTCCTCATCGTTGTCCTCATTCAAAATTGACAAATGCACTTGATAGTAAGAGTCATTGGGAACATGTGAATGACCATCTCCCCATCCCAAGTGAGGTTGAGGCTAGTGTAATATGTTTGTTACTATTTGGGACTTCAACTATTTCCAATCCATATCAATGACTTTAAGGAAAGAACTTAATGTGCGAATGTAACCAAGATGGGTGGCAATATAAATTGTCAAGAGAAAGTAGAGAAACTGCAAAGGGATATAAATAAAAGAAGTGAGTGGGCAAAAACAAATAGGCAGAGTATGGAGCATACTGTGGGAAAATGTCAACTGTGGCAGAAGAGTAGAAAAACGGCACACTACCTAAAAGGAGAGTGGTCACAGACCTCTGTGATACAAAAGGATCTAGGTGTCCTGGTATATGAATCACAATAAGTTAGTATGCAAACACAGCAAGTGATTAGAAGGCAATTGGAAAGTTGATATGAATTGCAAGAGGAATGGAATTTAAAAATAAGGAATCTTACTGCAAACTTAAAGTACCTTGGTAAGCATAAATTTGGAATACTGCAGATAGATTTGGTGTTCTTATTTAAAACAGAATATATTGCATTTAAAACAGTTCAAAGAAAATTCACTTGACTCATTCCTGGATTGAGCAATTTTTTTTAATGAAGGAAAGACGAACAGATTAGGACTTTATCCATTGGAATTTAGAAAGAAACCTCACTGAAACTTGCAATATTTTGAGGGAATTGCAGAGGATGGTTACCAGAAGACTGTTATCTCTTGTGAGGTAGAGATGAACTAGGGGACACAGGTTCAGAATAAGAGAGCTCATTTGCATGTCAGGGAGTCAGAGGTTATAAAAGGAAGGCAGTAAAATGGAATTGAGACCATGATTAGATCAGCCATAACTGTACTGAAGGAGCAGGTTTGAAAGGTCAGAATGGTCTTCTTTTGCTGCTAATAGGAGTTGGGAGAACATGTTATGGTTGTGTAGGACATTGGTTAATCCACTTTTGAAATATTGCTTTCAACTCTGGTCTTGCTGCTATAGGAAAGATGTTATGACTCTTCAAAGGATTCAAAAAGATTTACAAGGATATTGCCAGGTTTGGTGCATTTGAGCAACAGGGAAAAGTTGAATTGGGTGTGGCTATTTTCTCTGGAATGTTGGATGATGAGCGGTCCCTTATAGAGGTCTATAAAATCACGAGAGGCATGGGTAGGGTAAATAGCCAAGGTTTTTTTCCCCAGGATAGGTGAGTCCAAAGCTAGAGGGTGTAGGTTTGGCGTGGGAGGGGAAAGATTTAAAAGGGACCTAAGAGGCATTTTTGTTCATGCAGAGTGTGGTGTGAGTATGGAATGAGCAGCCAGAGGAAGTGTTAGAGGCTGGTGTAATTACAACATTTAGAAGGCATCTGGATGGGTATGAATAAGAAGGGTTTAGAGGGTAATGGGCCAAATGCTGGCAATTCGGACTAGATTAATGAAGAATATCTGGTCAGCATGGACGAGTTGGACTGATGGGTCTGTTTCTGTGCTAATTAAGGAAGATCCTTCAACTCAGCATGTGTTGGTCATCAACTCTATGAACTTCATGTCTGATAAACCAATTCCACACTGAAAAGTACATTTACCGGTATTAACTAACCTAACTTAACCATTGACTGGTATATTTTGAAATCCTAAAACTAAAAATGAGAGAAAAAAACTGTTGGATTAATTTAGAATGTATATTTGTGAATTTTCAAACTTTTTTTGAAATAAATTTCATCATTTAGACTTCAGCCTCTGATTCTGTCAACACCCTGCTGATAGTTGACATTCGGAAAACTAGTTCCTTGCTATTTGGGTAAATTTTTTCTCTGTTTCTTTCCTACTGCCTACGAAAGAGAAGAAAATGTCAGCTGTGTGTTTGAGTAACTAAAAGCAACCCACTCTCCAAATCTATATTCAGAACTCATGTTATGTAATTAGCCTCTTAAAGGGCTATTTATATTTGTTCTGATTGGATAAATTGCAAAGCAAGTGTGGGCAAATATTATTTTATTTGAATACAAATGTATTCATTTGTATTTCAGTTGCAAGATATTTCAAATTACTGTTGTGTTTGTATTCTGGCAACAGTTTGAAATATATGCTCATCTCCTCTCTGCAAATTTTCTCATAATGTCAATGGCTATGATTTGTATCCAAATAATTAACACTTCATTTTAGTCATGAGTTCTTACTGCCTGCTATAGCCTTCAGTGCATTAACATCTTTCAACATATATCCTTTCCAATTTCATGCTTACAGAAAGTATGGCTAAAGGGAGTCTTAGGGAGCATGGATAATCGTAATTAAAATAATATCAAATATTTTCTATGTGACAGAGCTGGCAGGTCATGTTACAGTTGTATTAGACTTTGGTTCAGCCACATGTAGATTATTGCATACAGCTCTGGTTGCCACATTACCAAAAGAATTGTGGATGCTTTGGAGAGGGTGCAGAAGAAGTTCACCAGGATGTTGCCTGGTATGGGGGCACCAGCTATGAAGAGAGGTTGAGTAGATTAGGATTATTTTCATTAGAAAGACAGAGATTGAGGGAGGACCTGATTGAGGTCTACAAAATCATGAGGGGTATAGACAAGGTGGATAGCAAGAAGCTTTTTCCCAGAGTGGGGGACTCAACTAATAGGGGTCATGAGTTCAAAGTGAGAGGAGGAAAGTTTAGGGGACATGTGCGTGGAAAGTTCTTTACACGGAGGGTGGTTGGTGCCTGGAACGCGTTGCCAGTGGAAGTGTTAGACGCAGACATGATAGTGTCTTTTAAGATGTATCTGGACAGGGATATGGATGGGCAGGGAGCAAAAGGATGCAGACCCTTAGAAAATAGATGACAGGTTTAGACAGAGGATCTCATTTGGCGCAGGCTTGGAGGGCCAAAGGGCATGTTCATGTGCTGTAATTTTCTTTGTTCTTTGTTCTTTGATTCTGTCCTCAGATAACATGCTCTGAAAGGGAATTGGCAATCATAGTCCTCTTGGAAGGTTGTGGATAGACTTGCCAATGCATTCCAGTTGTTTACCTTTGCCCTCAGAGAGGGAAGAAAAGTGAATAGCTACAAAATATAGATTCAATGGAGTGTAATGAAAGTGCTCATTCTGCAATAAACTTAAACCAGTTCAAATGAAAATAAACCATGAATAGAAGTTTGTGCTGTTGTTGGCTGCAAACAGTAAGGAACGTAAGGAACACTTGTGTGACAAAAATCAGGATCCCAGCAACAGGATGAATATTGGCAATAAATTTATCAGAACTTAAAAGGTGGTTCAAGCTTCCCATTAGTGGGTATGGGGTGGCTTTTGTAATACATGCTGAATAAAAGATAAGATAGAATAAAATTTCATTCCAATGAAGTTGTCCATAAGTATGTAATCCATGTCCTCTAATTCCTCACTGTATATAAGAGATATACAGTTCTGTATTTGTTGGCCTTTGGAGTCAGTAGGCAATGCCTTGATCTCTTCACACTTATCTGTGCCATGTCTTGAATGCCAGTGGTATGGGATCCAGTGGATTGACTGGGGGATGGGCCTGGAGTACAACAGGGACTTGTCAAGGAGGCTGACCAAGGGTGATAGTCACCTGGAACAGAGAAGCAGGGAAGGGTGGAAAGGTTAGTTTAACTGCAAGTGTCTACTCCTAGAGGCAGAATGATGTTTATAAAGAATTAAAGTGTGTGCAAGTGCCCTTTAAATATAGCGCCATGGCCTTTGACCGTGTAGATTTATGGGAGGGGAACCGACTTCCTGACAGCCGAACCACAAGACTTGCTGAGATGCTTGCACTTATACAATGTTTCTACAATGAGTTGAGAATTGGATGATTATGCAGTGATATCCCCCTCACACCTCTGCATAGGTGATGCTTCCTTCAATGTCTATTTTTGATCTTAGACTGAACAATGGAACATTCCACATTTACCTCAGGAAATATTTTCAATGTGTTTCTTGTCATGAATGTATCATAGATCGAGCCATGTAAGTCTACAGATATATGCAATAACTTCACCTTCTCAACTCCAAAAATAATGCATTTAATTTGATCCCTCCCTTTCAGCAACAACATACGATATTCAAATCAGTGGTTGGACTCACTTTTTCACCCACAAGTGGTTATTTTATTTACCAGTATCTTATGCAAAAGATCAAGCAGGCTATATGGCCTGTGCTACAAAGATGCATGGGAGTTCAGGACACAGTTACACAAAGCAGACCCTGGCTAGGGAGAGTCAAAGAAGAAGGGTCTAGGCCTGAAACATCAGCCTTCCTGCTCCTCTGATGCTGCTTGGCCTGCTGTGTTCATCCAGCTCTACACTTTGTTATCTCAGTAAATACCAACTGTTCACTTTTATACTCAGTGAACTTCCATTTTTTGAGGGACCTTTGACAGCTTTATCCTCAGGATCTCTTTGCATATCTGCCCAAAAGCTATGACAGTAGATGAGATAGAGATTCCTTAATGTTGATTCAAAGAAGTATTTCACATTTCCAATGTTAGTACATCCTGGATAAAATTGATTCCATTCATGATTAATTTCTCTGTATCACTGATTGTAAATTGAACAGCGCAAAAAGAAAATTGGAATATTTGAAAAAGAATTAAACTTATCTTGCAAAATTCAAGGCTTAAATTGATTTTGAAGAGTACATTACCTTGAACTTTCATACATAACATAATCAGACTTTTAAATTGTAACATATGTTGGAGTGGAGATAAATTAGGAATGATGACTCATCTAACAAAGAATAGCCTAAGGACCTTTCCAACAGACCACAGAAAGAAATTTAAGAACACTGAAAAGACACCTCCCATTTTCATCTTGTGTTGTGTGCTTCTGAATTCACAATTCAGTTCAGTCAGTCACCATTCATAACTTAAAAGTTAAAGAACTTCAAAGCCAAGATTTTACTGTCATTAGTATTGATTTTCTTTATCATTGAAAAAGTAAGCTAATGGGCTAAATTTCTCAATGCAGCATGTTCCTAAAACTGAAAGGATTAGTAAATCAAATAAATCTGGAAGAAATAATTAAATGAATGATGTTTTGTGTAAAAGAAATTCTGTAAGTTATGGATGATCAGCAAGAATGAGAGAGATTATTTACAATATGTTCTCTACAGTCCTGACAAAGATGGGTGGGAGGATATTGGTATGGGACATCGTATGAAATTCTTTGCTGTCTATGTGAGAGCTAGCACATCAATTACATACACATTATTGTGCAGTAATTTAAAGTATTAATGTGACTGGATATGTTGTATTTGTATTCTTTATCTGGCTTATTTAACTCAGGATATTTTCTGGTTCCAGCATTCCAGAATCAATCTGTACCTATTTTAGTTTAGAATTACATAGACAATGGTCTATGTGATTTTTTTTAATGCTGCAAATAACTCTACTTCCATTCAATTACTTGTTCAAATGAATCAAGTGTAAGTGGACATTTGGGTGACAGTGTTCATAATATCATAAGTCTTAGATCAACTATGGAAAAGGACAAGAAAAAATCAAGATCCAACGCGTCCCAGGGTATTAAAGCAAATGAAGGTGGGAATTGCAGAGGCATTGGCAATAATGTGTTGAGCCTCCTCAAATGTAGTAATGGTGCCAGAGGTCTGGAGCATTGCAAATGTTACTTCTTTCTTCAAAAATGGTAGAAGGATAAGGTCAGCATTGTACATTAGTGTATAAACCAAGAATTCCAAAAAATGACTATTCAGCTTCCAATGTCAATGCTACTGGTAATCTTGACAACATTAGCCATTCAACTATCTGCTCTTCACAAACAGTTCAAAGACTGATCAGTTTATCTGCTATTTTGTAACTTATGTCTGTTTAGAGTCAACTCTTACTTCAAATATGTGTTTGTGTGTTGTGTAACTAATTCTTCTTGTGTTTAGCCAATAATAAACTCACTCTTTGTTAACTCAAGTAAGCCTGCTAAATAAGGTCCTTTTAAAACTTTAGTTTATTTAAGTTTCAAAGAAAAGCATCAACAAAGGGAAGTGATCCTTTTAAAATGAACCTTCTTCCAACCAGCTGAGGGGTGAGTGAAGAAAGATGAGGTGCCAATTCATCCTGCTCACTCTGTAGCTTAATAGTTTGGGCTATCTCATCGGGAGCTTTAAGAGATTGGGAATCTCATCTGGCATCTGATTGTATCAATATCCTAATATACTTCAATGTCAATATTACTTTTCTTGAAATGTAGTTATGTTAGAAAAGTGACGGTTGAATTGCCGTCAGCAAGATCGCGCAAGTAGCAACGTGAGAGTGAATGGATAATCTGCTTTTGTGACGTGCTCTATGTAATAACTGTTGGCTAAGACTGAAAATAACATCCCTACCTTTGTCAGTATAGTGCCATGGGACTTTTTTACATTCACAATTGAAAACTAACAGGGACTGAATTTAACGTCCAATCTGAATGCCCTCTTTACTGAAATGTTGCAAGTTATATCATTGAGTGTTTTTTTATGGTGAAAATGGACACATTCAATTCCTGAAATATTCCATAGCTCTGTCAGCAATTTCTGCAGCTAGGTCTATATATTTAGAAATGATATTGAGAGAGTTTGTGGGATAACACGGTGTGAAGCTGGATGTACACAGCAGGCCAAGCAGCATCAAAGGAGCAGGAAAGTTCGATGTTTCAGGTCGGAACCCTTCCTGAGTGAGCTTGTGCTGCCCACAACTACTTCAGGAGGGACATTTGTTGAAATAACATCAATAAAGTGCATTTAGATGTGGCAAAACAGACAAATGTAGCCTTTGGTACAAAAATTATCTTCAATTTGTTTGAGGGAACTTGTCAGTCATTTCAATTGTCAGACAAATTAACCTTGCATTACAACTGCTGATTTGTAATCAGGAAGATAAGATCAAATGATAAATATGAATTGTAGGTTTCTATAGCACGTACATAAATAATCATAGTGAATGACTCGTGTGCTAAGGCTTGCGATGTAAACAGATCCTGGAAATTTTAACAAGTTTCAATGAATGTTGCAAGCTTTGTTCTGGAAATAGCTGTAGGATTGTAAATTGTTCAGATGAGATCACCTTTGGCAGATATGAGTTGTTTGCAATAATTGTCCAATTGGCAAGTCTAAAAGTGTATTTCTTAATAAGAAATAGTAAAATAGAATTAACTACAAGAGAATGGGTCATTTCTTTCCATCAAATATTTTTTCTGTTTTAGTCATTTATTTTCTAGTTTGCATTTTGCATCTCCCTGAACACATTGTTACTGTTTGTGAGGTCTAGGAGATTTCCTCCAGGTAACACAAGCCTTCCAACTGGCTGGCACATGCCCACTATTCAGGCTTCTTTTGCACTTTTACAGTTACCCTGCGCTGTTTTTAAAGGGCAGTATGTATGGCAGTGGGTATAGAAGTGAGTGTGTCAGTTCTGCTGGAAGGGGAAGACAGGTTTTATTTTCCTCCAGATTATCAATTTTGAACTCATAAAGTATGCACTTCCAGTAACATAACAAAACCCATGGTGGGGATAGTCAGGGGCTTGTCACCCCTCGCCACTAGCACATGGAATCAAAAGTCCTGCTGCCGTAGTTAAATGGCATCCTAACAGGCATTCACACACCTGAGTCCAGAAGTACCTATCTGCCAATTGGTCCTGGCCCCCCGTTCCACTGGAGATGTTAAAGACAAGGTAGTGAATGGCCCTATGTTTCAGCGATGCCTCACTCCAGGTTCTCCTCACTGTCTGGTAAAACAGGAGATCCTGTTTCCTAGGGATGGCTGGAGGAAGACCTTGTATCAGACTGTAGATGGTGTTAACGGCACAGGTTGGCACACATGGTGCCCACTCAGACTGACTGCAATGCCACAAAGGAGATGAATAATCTTGAGCACACCACCAGGGTAATTGGTATGGTGTAACCACTGCAAAATGACATTCACAAAGGTATCAGGCAGTGCAATGATGAAATTGCATAGAGATGCTCGATAGGAGGAACACATGCAGGCCTCAGCAGCAGGTGGAATGTGTAGACTGAATGTGTGCTGCCACACATGCTGTTGATGTTGTATCAATTCCAGGGTTATTCATCACTGACTGGAGAGCGTTCCAGAGCTGTCATAGGCATGAATGCTCACAAATTACCATTGTACCCATTGGGATAATACTCAATCATTCTGGTTATCTGTGGCAGCAGAATAGCCACAAACAGAGGGGACATTTCCACGCTGGATGAGGAGTGCTAGACAATATGATTTTTTACCCCCTTTGAGGAGAAGACAAGGAAGCAGCAGTGGAGGACTGGAAGTAGATGTGTATCAATAGAGAGGCTGGGACATCAGTGTGAGGGTATCTCCACTCTCCTCAACCTATAAACCTGCAGGAATAATGCTGGAAACAATGTTCAGACAAGTGAGGAACACAAGCAAAGTTGCTGGAAAATCTCAGCAGTTCTGGCAGCATCAGTGAAGAAAAATCAAGTGTTAATGTTCGGGAAGGAGGAAGGGTCAGTTCTGAGTGAGAGTTACCGGTCCTGAAATGTTAACTTTGATTTTTTTTCTTCACAGATGCTGCTGGACCTGCTGAGCTTTTCCAGCAACTTCTGTTTTTGCTCCTGATTTACAGCATCCGCAGTTCTTTCAGTTTTTATGCAGATAAGTGAATATGTGTAACCATCAAGTAATTCTTTGTGTTTTTCATTCCCAGGTTCAGGCAGGTACATACATAAAGGAAGATGCAGAGAAATTCTACTCCTTGTTACAACACCAACCTCAGCTTTACTCCCACTTCTGATGGGGAGGAGTCAGTGGGGGGTGGTGGGTGCTGAATCCTTACCTTCTCAGAGCACAGAGCCTTCCACTTCAGGGGTTGCACATTCTAGACTAGGCGTGGAATCACAGTCAAATGAAAACATCCCATATAAAGTATCCAAATTTCCTTAATTTACCTGTCTTTTAGGCTCAGATTCACAGAAAGCATGGAGCTGGATTCTGTACTTAACAAAAATGAATATTTATTACAAGTCAATAGATTCTAGCAATGGATAAACAATAATAAGCCATCAATTTACAACTCTACTGCTTCAGACTCTAACCCCGTATAAACTCCCCCTCTACATACATACATACACACACTGATACACACACAAAGGCAAAGAAAACATGGCAGAGGCAATTACTGGGAAGGCAATTCAATGGTCACTGCTCAATGGTGGGCCTGTGGAATTCATTGCCACGGAGTGCAGTGGAGGCTGGGACATTTGATGCCTTCAAGGCAGAGATCCGACAAATTCTTGATCTCACAAGGAATCAAGGGCTACAGGGAGAGTGCAGAGAAGTGGAGTTGAAATGCCCATCAGCCATGACTTAAATGGCTGAGTGGACTTGATGGGCCAAATGGCCTTACTTCCACTCCTATGTCTTATGGTCCTATGCTCACAAATGGTCCTTTTGGTTTGTCATCATGTGCTGACCCTAGACTATCCTGCTCCAACTTCTTGGACTTTTCAAAGGTACAGGGTGACTGGTTGACACTTCTAAAGTCTCTGCCTTACTTGTTAAGAACCATAATTTACAGCAACCATGGAGGGGATGAAAAGAACTGGCTACCTTTGGGCTTGAGATGTTGTTTACTGCAAAAAAGAAAACAAGTCCATTTCCTGCAGAGGTCCAATGGTTTCTGCCAAAACATTCACAGCACTAAGCTATTTAGCTTTGTGAGCACCCATCACACAGCTGGTGGCAGGCAAAAGGCCTTTGTTATTGATAACGAATCACTGGTCCACTGACCAATCAGCTGCTTGTTGAGAGCCATTCATTTGTGCACAACCCTTGCGTCCAGCTCATCTGCAGGCTAGGTTTCCACTACTACTAGAACAATCAGCTGTGTAAACACAACTTACAATGAGTGTAATGCTATTTGTTTGAAAACCACAGCAATCCTTCATCAAGAGATGGTAGGAACTGCAGATACTGGAGAATCTGAGATAACAAGGTGTAGAGCTGGATGAACACAGCAGGCCTGCTCCTCTGATGCTGCTTGGCCTGCTGTGTTCATCCAGCTCTACACCTTGTTATGTCTAATCCTTCATCAATCTGTGTTTTGTTTTAAACTGTTCTTTATCCATTTTGTCCACATTAAAAGTACCCAACACTAAAAATACAGTTGCCATACCATGGTTGCTGTAAATTATGGTTCTTAACAAGTAAGGCAGAGACTTTAGAAGTGTCAACCAGTCACCCTGTACCTTTGAAAAGTCCAAGAAGTTGGAGCAGGATAGTCTAGGGTCAGTACAGTATAGAGATGTAGAGACAAACGGAGAAATATCAGACAGGAATAAACTAGGGCAAAGGGGGGAGGAGACAGTACAATTTCATCCTATGTTGTTATCCCATGTATAAGTATTTACCTGTCTCCATGAAGATGGTGGCAACTGTGCTGGAGAGGCAGGTCCAGTAGAAAACTCATGTTGCTGGGCTTGGGCTTGGATCGTAGAATCATAGAACCCCTACAGTGTGGAAACAGGCCCTTCGGCCCAACAGGTCTGCACCGAAACTCACATCATCCCACCCAGGCCCATCCCCTTACAATCCACCTAATCTGCACATGCCTTTACACTATTGACAACTTAGCATACACAATTCGCCTGGCCTGCAAATCTTTGGACTGTGGGAGGAAACCGCAGCACCTGGAGGAAACCCAAGCAGACATGGGGAGAACATGCAAGCTCTATATAGACAGTAGCCTGAGGGTGAAGTTGACCCCAGATCTCTGGCGCTGTGAGGCAGCAGTGCTAACCACTGAGCCACCGTGCTGCCCCATTTCTCCAGCTGTGGGTACATGGCAGCAATAGCAGGTGAGAGAAGGGTGAGGTGCCAGGATCTCACTCCAAGTGTCGCATCTCCTCAAATTGTCTGGGACATGGCTTTATGCACCAACATGAAGGAAGAACACTGGCCAGGTACCCAGAAGATTGAATTTCAGGACAGTACTAGAGTGCCCTGAAGCACCATTCACCCCCAACCCAGCCAGTGAGTGGACTGGCCTTGCTACGCTTCCGTCAACTAGAGTGCACCTATCAAAGTCATTAGCGGATCACAGTCAGCAGGCTGTCTCCATCTCAGATGTGGATGTTGGGACAATAATAGTGCAATAAACAGTTAAAGAAATATTATAAATACATAGATGGCATTGGTAAACAATCATTGTATGTAGTAATACCTTTGTCAATATAAATCATATTGTACTTTCTTTACTTTTGCTGTATTCTCAATACCCTGATGGTTTGTGAAATGGCCTGAGGCCTTCAAGGACACGTTACCTTATATCGTATCAGTTTCAATTGATGTGGGACCAATGGAGAAACCAGTTATTGCCTTGCATCATTACTCAGTGTAATCCCTGAGTATCCTGACTTGTGCATAATTAAACTTTGGCATCCATTTGGAGTGTTTTGGTGCTGGAATGTATCAGGAAAGTCAGCAGGTCCCAGACACCATGTTTTGATCCCTCTGTTATTGTTGTCTGATCTGTATATGGTATCCTGCTGTGAGTTGTGAGGAGGATACAGACATCTCAAGGGCCAGCAAACTGGCTAATGGAATGTGTAATGACATAGCAAAGGAAATATGACATGGAACAATGTGAGGAGTTCTCCTTTTGTAGGTTCAACAGGAAAATAAAACATTCTTACGTGGCAAAAGATTGAGAAATAATGATATCCATGGGCTTTTGGTTGTCTGTTTTCGGATGTCACTGAAAGCTTAAATTCAGGTTCAGAAAGCCATAACAGTCTATTACTCATGGGGACAGGTCTGCCACTGCATAACACTAGGGTGCAACGCTGATGAGGATAGGTCTGTCTGTGTATTACACTGGCGAGGGCACTGACGGGGACAGGTCTGTCACTGCATAACATAACCTTGGAATTCTCTTCCTAAGGGCATTGTAGGCCTACCTACAGTATGTGGTCTCTACCAGTTCAAGAAAGCAGCTCACCACCACCTTCTCAAGGGCAACGGGGAATGAGCAACAAATGTTAGCCCAGCCAGCAATACCCATGTCCCAGAAGTGAAATAAAAAATGTTCGGAAACCAAAATGGCTTCAGTAGCTGTTAAAGAGGAATTGTAAACAAATGTAAAGTTGATTGCTGCAGTTGCTTAGTTCTTTGTGTAGACCACACCTGCACAATTGTGGCAGGGATGGACACTTATCATTAAGAAGAAGATGCTTGTCATTAACAGAATGTAACCAACGTTACCCAGCGAATTTAAAGGGAAAGTGGTTTTTCCCTACAAGAAGAAATTGAGGAGATTCGACCTGTATTCTCTAGAGTTTAGAAGAAGTACAGGTGATTTTTTTTGAAGCATACAAAACTCTCAAGGGGTTCTATAGTGCTGTTGTCTGAGGGATGTTTATTGTGGTGAGGGAGGGTCTAGAACCAGGGAACACAGTCAGAATAGGAAGCAGGCAATGTAAGGATGTGATGATGAGGAATACATTCGCTCAAAGAGAGTGAATTATTGGAAATTGCTAGCCCAGAGGACTGTCTTTAATAGTATAAAGCTCTTTAGATGTTAAAGATATCAAGGGATATGGGAATGAATGGCTTATCCAGTTCCTAATTCTGATATCTCTATTTTCTGATGTATGAATGACAGAGTTCATTGTTAGGCATTTTTCTTCAGCACTGAATGCATGACTGCATCCATGATGACCTAAGAATCCATGTGGCTTCCAATGTAGCATGTGTACTGAACTGGTCTCTGCCCTGAATCAACATCCATCACTGTCGCCATGTCCAACCTGACCCTTCCCCCTTTTCCCTAACATTCTGCAACCACCACAATAAATATATCTCTCATCGTACCTGCTCCTTCCCCCAATTGTTCATACACCCTCTGCATTCCAGTGCCCTCCTAGAAGCCTACCACAGATCATACCAACCCTGCCCTGTACTATCCTTTTATTAGCCTCCCTGTCAGGGAATCCCCTCCTCTACCCACTTGGGGGAATTGGACACAATACTTCCTTCCCCAGACAACCTGTCTGTGCTCCTTTAAATTATCCCCACGTGATCCCAGTGCACCCCAAAATATCTCAAACAGGCAGCATCTCTCCTTCAACTCCAGCAGATACCCTACCTCACCTGCTGCTCATCTCTTCTGCACAGTAGGGAACTGAGAGGTTTTTTTTTAATTCACAGAGAATATAATTGGGAAGGAGAACTTAATTCTGACAAGCTGGTCTCTTAATGAACATGCGTAACACCTAAGTACGTGCAAACAACTTTCCAAAGCCTGCTGCCAGAAAGTTTGACTCACCTTTAATTTCTGAGGATTTAATTGAAAGTTTTCCTCCTGCCATTGAGAACCTGATTTTTACCTTCTCACACTGTTAACTTTCCCCGACCTTCCTTACTTACTGTTTCGAGAAACATCACAGGGTTTCACCCAGAATATGTGTACCAGACCTGTGCTGAGAAAGATCCTGATTGTTTTTCGTACAATGCAGGCTGTTCGTGCCAAATCATTTTGAAAAAATTCAATCACAGGAAGTGGGCATTGCTGGCTGTGCCAGCATTTATTCCACATCCCTACTTGCCTAGAGGGCAGTTCAGAGTCAAGAGCATTGCTGTGGCTCTGGAGTCACAAGTAGTCCAGGCCAGCTTAAAGATGGCAGATTTCCTTCCCTAAAGGTTATTAGTGACAATGGATTAATGGTTATCATTAGACCTCCAGATTCACCACAATTAGTAAGGTCTCCCTTTTTGCCTTACTACCCTTTTAGTTAAATGTTAATTAAGCAGCAGTTGAGATCAGTATATTCAAGCTACAACAATCCAATAATTTTGGAAGTCATGAATTTATTGGAAGCTACATGCATTACAACTTTACCGCCTCTTACGCTTGGGATTGTTACATGAGGTCATGATTCTGAAACGGTTAATGCTAAAGACTGCTATATTTAGAGTCTAAATAATCTGTGATGCCTTACAGTCTTAAGTAGGGAGTAGGGTCTATCTCAGGCCTCATTGGGGTCAGATATGTCTTTACCTGTCTGTTGATTGTCTTCAAAATTATGACTAAGTAGGTAATTTAACTCGTCTGTATACCTAGAAAGCAATAAATTACATCTTGTAAGGTGAGTGCCCGTTCTTGTTCATAAGGCATCACTCCATAGAATATTACTTGGATCGCTGGAATAACAGTCCAGCGATAATACCACTAGGCCATTGCCTTCCTCAAAGACATTAGCTACAACAGGCTGATATGAACTTTGATTGGTGTTCAGTTGGTGCACCTTGGTAGAGAGTGGTATTTAGATACTACAATTCATCTTGGCATCTCTGACATCAAGAAAAAATGTTTCTATATACTATCCTCTGACTTCTTGCTGGGTGCCTATTAATAGAAATTTGGGATGAGGCCTGGATCAGACTCAACTTAGATGCCCTGTTCAGCGAAACTGCTTCTCTCGGCCCTAAATAGAGGACAGTCAATGGAAAGAAACACCAGATATCAGTGCAAACCTCTGAACCTATCGAGTCACTATTTTCAGCCCAGGAAGAGTGGAAGGGAATAAATTGCTACAGTGTTGAGAGAAAATGATCACATTTATTTTCCAATCACATATTTGAGATGCTTAAGTTACTGCTTACTGTGGGGATTCTGAGATGCAAACTCTGAGTTATGCTTTATCAAAACTGATGGTGAACTGCCCTGCGTAAACTTTGATGTGACATTTATGTACTTTCTTATGGCATTCAATTTTAAATTCGTTTGTCTTTTCACAAAGAATAACCCTGAAGTTGTAAAGCAATTAAGATATGTCATGTTTTATTCTCCACAGTGTTCCACTTCAACCAAAATCACAATTTTTTTTCAGCTAAATTTCAGCTAAGTTCCATTTCTCTATCTCCAATACTGAATAAGTATTAGAAACTTAAATGGATGGCTGTAACTGAGACTTTCCTGTTTAACTATGAAGAGGATTAGTAGCTGCACCTCACATGCTCAAACACTGTTATAATCCTCACACCCACACATCACAGCTTATACACATTTCCAGCTTCCAACAGATATTCGAGACATGCTATAGGGCCAGGCTGCCTTACACAAACAAAAATCAAAAATAAAAGACTGATAATGATGGAACGCTGTCACTGGTTGCCATATCCACAACTTCCAAAACAGAACAAAGGCAAAATACGATGGATCCAGGAAATCTGCAACAAGAACAGGGAATGCTTGAGAAATTCAACAGGTTTGGAAGCATCTGTGGAGAGAGAAAGCGAATTAGCATTTAGAATACGATAACACTTCTTCAGAACTCAAAAGAATTCTGGGGAAGAGTCAAAACAAACTCAGAACTGTCCTTCCTTGAACAAAAAAAAATCCATGTATCCACAATCAATCAAATTAAAGTTTACAAAAATTGTTAAATACGAAGCCCTCATAACAGCGAGCAAACTGGAGGCCCTAGTTATTGAAGTGGGGACAAGAATTCAAATCCCACAGCAGCCGATGGAATTTATACTCTGTTAAATAATAAAGTAAATTAGTTAGTTGAACAAGTGGAACTGAAAGCTAATCTCATTTGTGGTAAATGAAACAATCATGTAATTACTATAAAACTGTAAAAACCTATCCAGAAGACAGGGAGCTCCATCATCTTTATCTGGTCTGTTTAGATTTAGGTTAAGATTTAGATTTAGATTTAGATTTAGATTTAGATTCAGATTTAGATATAGATTTAGGTTAAGATTTAGATTTAGATTTAGATTTAGATTTAGATTAAGATTTAGATTTAGATTTAGATTTAAGTTAAGATTTAGATTTAGATTTAGATTTAGATTTAGGTTAAGATTTAGATTTAGATTTAAATTTAGATTTAGATTTAGATTTAGATGCCATTATCACATGCACTCAAGCATAATACTGCAGTAATATGTGTATAATGTTGCCTCACACAGAGCTTCCTTAGGTACCAAGGGACCTAGGCACAAAACGCTTAGCCACAAAGTAGCAAAAGAAACAAAGTTTATAAAGCTAAGCATTACCTTCATAGAATAAGTAAAATAAAAATGAAGGTATTGTTAAAATTAGAGTCCTTTTTAATATAAACCAGAAAAATGTGACCTCAGAAATAGAGCAGTCTTGTCAACTGTTAAGTGGCCTCTCAAATGACGTGGCAAGCCATTCATTTCATGGGTAATTTGGACGGGCCACATCCCCAGAACAATTTGGAATGAAGAAAGTTTGTGTGCAGGATTAGCATTCCTGTCCCTAAATGACCCCCAGTACACAGACTGAAGTGTTAAAGCAGCATCTGCAGCGTTTTTGTCTCTAACCTTCTGTTGGCAGATTCTCGGTCTGCTGCTGAGGACAGCTGTCCAGATTGCAGGCCACATGCATCTGCAATTTGTACCGGGGCCTGAAATCGGTGTTCTGATCTAATTTGCAAATGTAGTGGTCTGAACACCAAATTCCGACACTTTCCATGAATTGGGCAGCCTACACTAGCATGGAATGTGTGTAGCACAGAGTGCTTTGGATACAATCAAACTATCTCCCAGTTATTATTAAAACAATTAGGCTGGGTGAGGATAGTAACTGAAGAAACTGCATCTCAGTAGCAGTTTCTAAAACATGCATGCTTAGATTGCTATAAAAGCATCACGTTTCTAAGAGATTTGTTACTTTAACACAGTAGACAAAACCATCCCAACTTTTCAAATGAATGCAGTTCTTTACCTACATAGGTGAAGCAGCACTTATTCTCAAATCAATCTATGAAGTTAAGAAGTCAGTGTCTAAATGAAATATGGTTGGGGGCCACAGCTAGGCAGAAAAAAAAAGCAGTCACTTGGGAGCTAATTTTGTTCCTGCAGATGTACCATTATAAAGTACCTCATGCTACAACGGAGACAAATTCTGTTTCTGTCAGCCTCTGAGCAATCCTGGTTTCTTCCCTGCAACATTTTTTGTGTAAAGGCAACACAATTATCTGCAAATATTCTGCGGGACACAAACCCTTAGTACGTGGCAGAAAGCAATTTGTAGCAGGAATCATGGCTAGGTGAGCAGTCAAATCCTCAGAGCTCTTGAGAATCTGACACTTAGGATTGAGTCATGTTGGTGAAACTTGTACAATTTGTGCCAATCGTGGGGTTGTAAGTGCAATTTTTCACAGTGCAATTTGTGAAATTTTTGACTTGTTCCGCTGATTTGACCAGTGAAAATTGAAGTAATTGACAGTGTGTTGAGAAGCCAGCTCCAACCCTCCACATTCCATATTTAATTCCAGTACCTTTAGCTGCGAGTGTAAAAATCTTTGTGGGAGATGCGGGCTTTGCACTTCAATAGATTGCATCAAATCAATATGTGGGGTTCAGGTACTGTCCTTCTGAAGGACAGTTGGAGATGGGAAATAAATGCTGCACTCACCAATGACCCTGCAGCCCTTGATTAAATACAAAAAATACATTAATTTCTGAAACATAGATTAATCCAGCATAAAAAATTCCTATCCTTTTCATAAAAGCACATTAAGAATGTTGGAGCCGGAATATAAAGCTTACTTCACTGGGCCGAGTAGTTAGAAATCAAGTGATGATGGCTAGTTCTGAACAGTTTTGGACAGTTGGAATTTCCCTAAGACTTGCTCAGACTTTTGTGATACCAATTATGTGATAACTTAGGCCATAAACTTGGCTCAGAGTTACCTCCTCTGCTGCAAATAGCTAAAGAAATGAGGCAAAACAGAATGGTGTCTCTGCAGCAGACTTGATATGAGAATATCAGCAAACAGCCTGTGAGACCAGATATCCTGCTGGAAATAAAAAAGTAGTGTGTCTCCTGGTCCTATCGCAAGGTGATCTAAGGGGGTCACCAGTACCGATGTCATTGCTTTCTTCAGGCATCCAACTGACCAGAGATGTGGGACAGTTGGGAGCACCTTTTCCAACTCCTTTATATGGCATCATTGGCCTTATATCCTTTGCAGATTGTGGTCCCAATTTGCCTCATGTTCCATTAAGGAAATCTCAGGAGCTCCATGAGAAGAGCAAAGAAATAACAGGTTTCCCTCCAACTCCATTTTTTCCTGAGTTTTGGATTTCAGAATTGACTTTTCACCAAAGGCAAAAGTATTAGAAAAAATTAATCCTATTAATATTTCATCATGGCATTAAACTAAACAAACTTCTCAAATGAATTAAACCATTTTATTGATCATTAATCTCTACCATTGGATGATCCATTGATCTCTAGGCACTGGCATTTGGCAAATCTTCATGATGGACATTAAGACACAACTAATATCCTGTCTTCCAGCACTTCAGGATAATTATCAACAAAACAAAGGGATTTGCTAGTCTTCACCATCCCTTAAATCATCCATTAATTCTGTTATGCATGCCTCAAGATTGAACAGCAATTTAGAGATACTATCTCCAGTCATGTTTTCACAAAATCTTGGTTGAACATTTCAATTGAAAATTTCAGAGCTTTCAAGTTGGGTCATTTGGTCTTTCAGCGATTATGAAAATTGGAAGACTGTTTTAGTATTATGTAGCATGAGTTCTCCTTGCATTATTTCAAGAAGAACGTAAATATTTTGAAAGCTGCAGAGGGGAAATTGACTAGACTGATACCAGGAGTGAGCAGATTGTTTTATGGGGAAAGGTTGAACAGACTGAGCTTGCTTCCACAGAAGTTTCGAAGCATGTGAATTGACTTTATTGATGTGTATAAGATCCTGCACAAGGTGGATTTGGAACAGGTGTCTCCTCTTGTGGTGAGTCCCAGAGAGACTGCTTCAAAATTAGTGTTTGACCTTTAAGGACAGAGATGGGGAGTTTTTTTTTTGCCTTAGAGGGCTGTGTGACTTTTGACCACCAGAAAGCAATGTAAGTGGAATATTCTTTATGAATATTGGATATGGATATTTTTAATGTGGAGATAGAATGATTGCTTTATCTAATGAGAATCTAGGGATATTGGCGATTCCTGGGAATGTGGAATTCAAAACACAGACAGATCAGCAATGGAGATAATGGGAACTGCAGATGCTGGAGAATTCCAAGATAATAAAATGTGAGACTGGATGAACACAGCAGGCAAGCAGCATCTCAGGAGAACAAAAGCTGACGTTTCGGGCCTAGACCCTTCATCAGAGAGGGGGATGGGGAGAGGGAGCTGGAATAAATAGGGAGAGAGGGGGAGGCGGACCGAAGATGGAGAGTAAAGAAGATAGGTGGAGAGAGTATAGGTGGGGAGGTAGGGAGGGGATAGGTCAGTCCAGGGAAGAGCAGTTTCAAGGCCGAAGAGATTACAAGAGAGTTGCAATGGGAGAGAGATTCCCTGAGGTTGGTCCGGAGGGAGGAGGGTAACTTCTTCAGGTTACAGCTATTTTTAAATTATCCACTGCTGCCTTTTAAAAGCTTTCCAATCCTCTGGCTTCACCACATATTATTATTTTTAGGAGACCTAGGGTTATACAGCATGGAAACAGACCCTTTGGTCCAACTCGTCCATGCCAATCAGATATCCTAAATTAATCCAGTCCTGTTCACCAGCATTTGGCCCATATCCCTCTAAACCCTTCCTTTTCATGTACCCATTCAGATACCCATTCTAAACCCTTCCTTTTCATGTACCCATTCAGATACCTTATAAACGTTGTCATTGTACCAGCCTCCACCACTTCCTCTGGCAGCTCATTCCATACACGCACCACCCTCTGTGTGAAAAAGCTGCTCCTTAGGTCCCTTTTAAATCTTTTTCCTCTCACCTTAAACTTATGCCCCTCTAGTTTTGGATTCCCGCACCCTCGGAAAAAGATGTTGTCTACTCTCCCCATCCATGCCCCTCATGATTTTATAAACCTCTAAAAAGGGACACCCCTCAGCCTCCAACACTCCTGGGAAAATAGCCTCTCCCTGTAGTTCAAAGTCTCCAACCTAGTTATAAATCTTTTCTGAACACTTTCACATTTAACAACATCTTTCCTATAGGAAGGAGACCAGACTTGAACAGTGTTCCAAAAGTGACCTAACCAATGTCCTGTACAGCCATAACATGACCTCCCAACTCCTGTATTCAGTGCACTGACCAATAAAGAGAAGTGTACCAAATGCCTTTTTCACTACCCTGTCTACCTGTAACTCTACTTCCAAGGAACTATGAACCTGCTCCTCAAAGTCTCTTTGCTGGGCAACACTCCCCACGTCCCCACCATTAAGTGTATAAGTCCTGCCCTGGTTTGCCTTTCCGAAATGCATCACCTCACATTTACTAAATTAAACACCATCAGCCACTCCTTGGCTCAATGGCCATCTGATCTAGAACAAAGAACAAAGAAAATTACAGCACAGGAACAGGCCCTTTGGCCCTCCAAGCCTGCGCAGATTGAGATCCTCTGTCTAACCTGTCATCTATTTTCTAACGGACTGTGTCCATTTGCTCCCTGCCCATCCATGTACCTGTCCAAATACATCTTAAAAGACGCTAACGTGTCTGTGTCTACCACCTCCGCTGGCAACGCGTTCCAGGTGCCCACCACCCTCTGTGTAAAGAACTTTCCACTCATATCTCCCTCAAACTTTCCTCCTCTCACTTTGAACTCATGACCCCTAGTAATTGAGTCCCCCACTCTGGGGGGGGGGGGGGGGGGGGGGGAATGATTTTTGCTATCCACCCTGTCTATATCCCTCATGATTTTGTAGACCTCAATCAGGTCCCCCCTCAATCTCCGTCTTTCTAATGAAAATAATCCTAATCTACTCAACCTCTCTTCATAGCTAGCACCCTCCATACCAGCCAACATCCTGGTGAACCTCCTCTGCACACACTCCAAAGCGTCCACATCCTTTTGGTAATGTGGCAACCAGAACTGCACACAGTCCTCCAAATGTGGCCGAACCAAAGTCCTATACAACTGCAACATGACCTGCCAACTCTTGTACTCAATACCCCGCCCAATGAAGGAAAGCATGCCATATGCCTTCTTGACCACCCTATTGACCTGCGTTGTCACCTTCAGGGAACAATGGACCTGAACACCCAGATCTCTCTGTTCATCAATTTTCCCTAGGACTTTTCCATTTACTGTATAGTTCGCTCTTGAATTTGATCTTCCAAAATGTATCACCTCACATTTGCCCGGATTGAACACCATCTGCCATTTATCTGCCCAACTCTCCAGTCTATCTATATTCTGCTGTAATCGCTGACAGTTCCCTTCACTATCCGTTACTCCACCAATCTTAGTGTCATCAGCAAACTTGCTGATCAGACCACCTACACCTTCCTCCAAATCATTTACATATATCACAAACAACAGTGGTCCCAGCACAGATCCCTGTGGAACATCACTGGTTACAGGTCTCCAATTTGAGAAACCGCCTTCCACTACTGCTCTCTGTCTCCTGTTGCCCAGCCAGTTTTTTATCCATCTAGGTAGCACACCCTGGACTCCATGTGACTTCAGTTTCTCCATCAGCCTGCCATGGGGAACATTATTAAACGCCTTACTGAAGTCCATGTATATGACATCTACAGCCTTTCCTTCATCTATCAACCTTGTCACATCCTCAAAGAGTTCTATTAAGTTGGTAAGACATGACCTTCCCTGCACAAAACCATGTTGCCTATTAATAGAACTCTTTGAGGATGTGACAAGGTTGATAGATGAAGGAAAGGCTGTAGATGTCATATACATGGACTTCAGTAAGGCGTTTAATAATGTTCCCCATGGCAGGCTGATGGAGAAACTGAAGTCACATGGAGTCCAGGGTGTGCTACCTAGATGGATAAAAAACTGGCTGGGCAACAGGAGACAGAGAGCAGTAGTGGAAGGCGGTTTCTCAAATTGGAGACCTGTAACCAGTGATGTTCCACAGGGATCTGTGCTGGGACCACTGTTGTTTGTGATATATGTAAATGATTTGGAGGAAGGTGTAGGTGGTCTGATCAGCAAGTTTGCTGATGACACTAAGATTGGTGGAGTAACGGATAGTGAAGGGAACTGTCAGCGATTACAGCAGAATATAGATAGACTGGAGAGTTGGGCAGATAAATGGCAGATGGTGTTCAATCCGGGCAAATGTGAGGTGATACATTTTGGAAGATCAAATTCAAGAGCGAACTATACAGTAAATGGAAAAGTCCTAGGGAAAATTGATGAACAGAGAGATCTGGGTGTTCAGGTCCATTGTTCCCTGAAGGTGACAACGCAGGTCAATAGGGTGGTCAAGAAGGCATATGGCATGCTTTCCTTCATTGGGCGGGGTATTGAGTACAAGAGTTGGCAGGTCATGTTGCAGTTGTATAGGACTTTGGTTCGGCCACATTTGGAGGACTGTGTGCAGTTCTGGTTGCCACATTACCAAAAGGATGTGGACGCTTTGGAGTGTGTGCAGAGGAGGTTCACCAGGATGTTGGCTGGTATGGAGGGTGCTAGCTATGAAGAGAGGTTGAGTAGATTAGGATTATTTTCATTAGAAAGACGGAGATTGAGGGGGGACCTGATTGAGGTCTACAAAATCATGAGGGATATAGACAGGGTGGATAGCAAAAATCATTCCCCCCCCCCCCCCCCCCCCCAGAGTGGGGGACTCAATTACTAGGGGTCATGAGTTCAAAGTGAGAGGAGGAAAGTTTGAGGGAGATATGAGTGGAAAGTTCTTTACACAGAGGGTGGTGGGCACCTGGAACGCGTTGCCAGCGGAGGTGGTAGACACAGACACGTTAGCGTCTTTTAAGATGTATTTGGACAGGTACATGGATGGGCAGGGAGCAAATGGACACAGTCCGTTAGAAAATAGATGACAGGTTAGACAGAGGATCTCAATCTGCGCAGGCTTGGAGGGCCAAAGGGCCTGTTCCTGTGCTGTAATTTTCTTTGTTCTTTGTTCTAGATCAGATGGCCATTGAGCCAAGGAGTGGCTGATGGTGTTTAATTTAGTAAATGTGAGGTGATGCATTTCGGAAAGGCAAACCAGGGCAGGACTTATACACTTAATGGTGGGGACGTGGGGAGTGTTGCCCAGCAAAGAGACTTTGAGGAGCAGGTTCATAGTTCCTTGGAAGTAGAGTTACAGGTAGACAGGGTAGTGAAAAAGGCATTTGGTACACTTCTCTTTATTGGTCAGTGCACTGAATACAGGAGTTGGGAGGTCATGTTATGGCTGTACAGGACATTGGTTAGGTCACTTTTGGAATACTGTTCAAGTCTGGTCTCCTTCCTATAGGAAAGATGTTGTTAAATGTGAAAGTGTTCAGAAAAGATTTATAACTAGGTTGGAGACTTTGAACTACAGGGAGAGGCTATTTTCCCAGGAGTGTTGGAGGCTGAGGGGTGTCCCTTTTTAGAGGTTTATAAAATCATGAGGGGCATGGATGGGGAGAGTAGACAACATCTTTTTCCGAGGGTGCGGGAATCCAAAACTAGAGGGGCATAAGTTTAAGGTGAGAGGAAAAAGATTTAAAAGGGACCTAAGGAGCAGCTTTTTCACACAGAGGGTGGTGCGTGTATGGAATGAGCTGCCAGAGGAAGTGGTGGAGGCTGGTACAATGACAACGTTTATAAGGTATCTGAATGGGTACATGAAAAGGAAGGGTTTAGAATGGGTATCTGAATGGGTACATGAAAAGGAAGGGTTTAGAGGGATATGGGCCAAATGCTGGTGAACAGGACTGGATTAATTTAGGATATCTGATTGGCATAGACGAGTTGGACCAAAGGGTCTGTTTCCATGCTGTATAACCCTAGGTCTCCTAAAAATAATAATATGTGGTGAAGCCAGAGGATTGGAAAGCTTTTAAAAGGCAGCAGTGGATAATTTAAAAATAGCTGTAACCTGAAGAAGTTACCCTCCTCCCTCCGGACCAACCTCAGGGAATCTCTCTCCCATTGCAACTCTCTTGTAATCTCTTCGGCCTTGAAACTGCTCTTCCCTGGACTGACCTATCCCCTCCCTACCTCCCCACCTATACTCTCTCCACCTATCTTCTTTACTCTCCATCTTCGGTCCGCCTCCCCCTCTCTCCCTATTTATTCCAGCTCCCTCTCCCCATCCCCCTCTCTGATGAAGGGTCTAGGCCCGAAACGTCAGCTTTTGTTCTCCTGAGATGCTGCTTGCCTGCTGTGTTCATCCAGCCTCACATTTTATTATCTCAGATCAGCAATGAACTTGTTAAATGATGGAGCAGGCTTGAGGGGCAAAGCAGGCTATTTTTGTTCCTAATTTATGCATATATTGACTACTTTGGACCTCAGTGCAAGATCATAATCATCGGGAGCAACAACAAGGCAACAGGCTATTATTTCCACAAGCACAGCTCCACAGAAAACGGCAAACAATGCAGTTTATAGGATGCCATACATGACACACATATTCAACAGGGTGAGGATAAGCTTCCTCGATGTACCAGAGCACAGTGTCTCGGGGTGGGGTCAGGGCGGGGAGCAGGGTTGCTAAGGATATCACCCCAGGTGGTCACAGGCATTTGCACTCTGCTTGTACAAAATGTAATGCCAACTGGACCTGGTGACCATGCTGTACACCAAAGTCACTGCTACGTTGACTGTGAGGCATAACACAACACTATGTGAATATGCCTTCAAGAGATGTTGTCATTACATCATCACTGCATATGACTTGTGACCAGCAGGTCTCAAAATCCATCCTACCTCAGTTCGCTTGAAATGTGACACTCTGCTGGAAGTATGTTCTTCTGTTGCAAGCTACTGGCTTAATGTTAGCCCAGGTACAGATGAAATTGTGAATGCAATAATTTTACATGATAATAGGTTTTAATAAATATTTGTTAAACATTTCAATACCACATTAGCCATTCTTAACTTTTTAAATAAAGAATAACATAAACATTGACAGATCCTGTAATGTCCCATCCTGGAGCAAAAACCTACACCATCCTGAATTTCTTTGCCTTTGAATACTTTTAGGAATCTAAAAACATTTGAAGATGTCACAATCAGTGGCACATAAATGCATGAAACAGATGGCTGATGACTTGTTTTCCAGGGTCAACAAATGTGTACACTTCTTCAGCAAGGTAGATTGGCAAGGCCTCATCTCCATGAACCAATATTAGGCAGATTTTTTTTATCATTTTGTATCAATTGAGATATTCAATCATCTTATAATTATAAAGGGTTTGTTTAGTAAGGTCACTCCACAAATGGACATCAAACTGATGGATATTTCAGTTTCTGGGAGCCATATTCACTGAACTGCTTAAGCTCAATATTGGACCAGGCTGGGGTCAGAGTTGGAATACCAGAAGATGTCACAGTGCGTCAGCCTTATTGTGATGCAGACTAACTTGAAGTATTGAGTGGGCTGGTCATCAGAGAAGTCAAAATGGTGTGTCTGGTGCCTGGCATCTAAAGCATACCCTAATGTACCCCTTCTGCCCCGGTTATGTATTTAGTCTATGACATAGCCTTAACAGATGATCTTGTGGCACTACAGTCTCACTGTCTCTGATGCAGAAACTCTGGGTTCAGGTTCCGTTGTGTGCACAGCTTGATACTCGAAGGATGAGCATTCCTAATGCAGTCAAACAACTCAAGTTTCAACTTCCAGTGCACAGCGATATCAGGCAGTAAGAGTAGAAGAGATTCCTGGACAGTCAATAATCTTGAACCCTCTGCTATCAAAGATCCCAACTCGAGACTATGTCATACTTGTGGAGATACATTTTGTCACAACAACTAAGCAAATGTATATTATCACCATAGTTCAAATAATGGAATAACATTCAGCTGTACTGCGCTGGCAAAATAATGTCATTGCAATGAACAATGACCGCATGCAAGGACTTCAAAGTGGTCTGTGAATGAAAAAATTGTGTCTATATATGTATGTGTAGCCCTCTTCTTTATATTTGCAACTAATCCAATTTTTAAAATAGCTGGAAGCAAACATTTAGTCTTAAACAAGATACAAGTTAATTTTCTGTATAAAAAGATGCTGCTGTAAGTTACTTCAGTAAAAGTAATGAAGTTGGTAATGCAATACATACAATATTAGCTGCAAAATGACAAAAGATACCTGTCAATATAAATTTTTCAGTCCTTTAAGATATCATTGCAGGCTTGTAGGTTGCAGTTAATGCAGTACCAATATCTGGAGATAAGGGGTGAAGCTGAAGAGCTATGTTCATTAGCTGTGATGGATTCTACAGTCAAATAGTCAGTGTTTGGCATAAGGTGAGCTTGGCAGGATGAACAGCTTGTGGGAGTGAGCGAAGGGCCCTTGACCTGGCTGGTTCCCTGCGCTTAATGCACAAGAAGCACACACATCTTTTCAGCAAATTGAGAATGAATTCTGGGCATATTCCCCTGGAACTCTGAGTCACCAAGAGAAAAAAAAATCCAACCCCTCATGCTGTTCACCTGTGATTTGGAATTGCCTTCATCCTCAAGTCCCTGCTCAAAATGAATGTTCCCAGTCAAACAGTTCAAAAGCCAACTACTATCCCCAACTACTTTCCCCACCTATCAAATTTTGATTCAATATTAAGTATTAATGCCTACAGGATAGTCCCATACAGTGTGTTTTAGTTGAGGTAATTAGCTTCTTAAAAGTCCCCACCATTAACCTCAATAGCTCTCAATCCTCCCGGTTTAGTGAGATAGTAAAGAGACATTCAGATGTCTAGGAAAGCCATTATAAATGATTGTATGTACCCTTGTGGAAATGTGCCTTGTGATCCTTGAGGCTCTTTAAGGAGTGTGGGAGGGATCAAGGATCAAAGCACAATTTAAGATCCTGAGGCAGTGTCTTCAATTGGCAACTCCAATTGGAAATTGAATCAAACGACAATGGTAAAGCGAAGAGTAGATTAGCACCCTGGGTTTTGACTTGCAGCTTATGAATACATTGTGTTTTGACGACCAGTACAAATTTGCAGCTGCTTGTTCATCGCCGAAGTAAATTAGCAGCTTGAATATAAATGGCTTCTCAGTTCAGCTTGACATTTATAATTATGAAATTCCTAGACATTTGATCTCCTTTAAAGATCAGGTTGGCAGTTCCATTTGGCTAAGTCTTTTAACAAACTGTCAAACTCTGACTGTTCCCGGACTTTCTCTCTGCCCATCATGTGATTTGCTTAGTTTGTAATTGCAGCATTTACAAGTATAAGATGTAAATTCTAACCCCCAACGGATAAGATTCTAATGGAAACTACTTAAATATTCCATTTTTTCTTTCAATAAATAATTATTTCTTTCCTTGACGACAATGCATTTAAAAACTTTCACACTCTTACTAAGCTTTTCATGTGTCAGTGTATGATCATAGTAACCGCAAGAAACTTGAAAGAAAAGCCTGCTCAGATTAAGCCAGGAATGTCCATGGCTTAATCATCTCATCCTGTATTGAGGTCATGAACAGCAGATGAAGCACAAAGCATGTCTACAACCCATAGTGTGTCCCTGGGATATCCCAGTTCCACCCTTTGGTTTAAATTCACTGCCTCTTGCTGGACTCTGTGCCCATGGGGTCATTGTTAGGATAAGACAAGGTCAGAATAGCCTCTCAAGATAAAGGAGCCTACCAACAGTCACTGAAATTAGGTGTTTGGCTATTGTTGTATATTACAACTGTTCTAATACCATAACCATCTCAGACCATTTAGAAAAAGAGCAGAGTTATGAATATATATTTTATGTACATGTTAAGCACATATGAGCATCACAAGATGGCGTCTCACACAGACAGAGTAGTTAAGGAGGCATTTAGCAGGTTTTCCTTCCTTGCTTAGACCTTTGAGTACGGGCATTGGGATGTTAGGTTGAGGTTGTACAGGACGTTAGTGGAACTTCTCTGGGAATACTGTATTCAGTTCTGGTCTCCCTGTTTTAGGAAGGATATTATTAAACTAGAGAAGGTTCAGAAAAGATTTACCAGGATGTTGCCAGGAATGGTTGGTTTGTGTTATAAGGAGAGGCTGGATAGCTGGGAGTTTTTTCATAGAACATAGTACAGCACAATACAGGCCAACCTATTATCCTACTCGAAGATCAAATTACCCTGCATACCCTACATTTTACTATCCTCCATGTGCCTATCCAAGAGTTGCTTAAATGTCCCTAATGTATCTGACTCCACTACCACCACCAGCAGCGCATTCCAGGCACCCACTATTCTCTATGTAAAGAACCTACCTCTGATGTATCCCTTATACCTTCCTCCAATCACCTTAAAATTATACCCCCTCGTCATAGACATTTCCATCCTGGGAAAAAGTCTCTGGCTATCCACTCTATTATGCCTCTCATCATGTTGTAAATCTCTATCAAGTCACCTCTCATCCTTCTTCATTCCAATGAGAAAAGCCCTAGCTCCCTCAACCTTTCCTCATAAAACCTGCTCTCCAGTCCAGGCTGCTTCTTGGTAAATCTCCTCTGCACTCTCTCTAAATCTTCTGCATCCTTCCTACAATGAAGCGACCAGGTCAGAATAATATTCCAAATGTGGTATAACCAGGGTTTTACAGAGCTGCAGCAAGACCTCACGGCTCTTAAACTCAATTCCCCTGCCAATGAAAGCCAACACACCATAAGTCTTCTTAACAACCCTATCAACTTGGGTAACAACTTTGAGGGATCTATGGACGTGGACCCGAAGATCCCCTGTTCTTCCACACTGCCAATCCTGCCATTAACCCTGTATTATGCATTCAAATTCATCCTTCCAAAATGAGCCTCTTCACATTTTTCTGGTTAAAAGCCATTTGCCACCCATTTGCCCACCTCTGCATCCTGTCAATGTTCCATTGCAATCTACACCAGCCCTCCACACTATCCACAACTCCACCAACCTTGGTGTCATTGGCAAAAAAAATGGTAAGATGCCACTAAGTAGATAGCAATGCCTCAACCATTTGTGTGTTGTAAGGCCACTAGGACCCCTTCCATCCTTATCAAAGGGAATGCTAACCTTCTCTCCTTTCATACAACACAGCATTCACTCGAACATAAGAGGTTAAGAGGTGATTTTATTGAGATTTACAAAATCATGAGTGGTGTAAATAAAATGAAAAGCAGGTATCCTTTGCCTAGGGTGGGGGATTTCAAGACTTTCCAGAGGGAGTGGTGGATGAGGGTACAGTTGCAAAATTTAAAAGATGTTAAGATAAATACATTAATAAGAAATATTGCAGGGATATGGGCCAAGTGCAGGCAGGTGGGACGAGTTTAGTTTGGAATTATGGTCGGCTTAGACAGGTTGGACCAAAGGGTCTGTTTTCATGACAATTGACTCTATTTGAAGAGTAGCCAACACATGATGGGGATTAGTTAATGGAGCAATGACTTTACTCCCATTTTACTTGTATCCTATTCTTGTACCCGAGGCTGTACGTTATTGAAAATATCTGACTATATTGCCATACAATCTTGTTAGATTGGAGAGGGAAATCTTTCCTCTCTGCAGCTCAGCATTGCAGCTGTTCTAATGCTTGATTGCAGTAATAAGAATCTTAGAGTGTTTTGGAAACTATAGCACTGAAGTAATGAGAGAAGTGTATCAGTAAGCAACCATCCGTTTCACATTGTAATTCATGAGGTAGACGTAACTATCTATGTTTTCTTTTCAGATTGAGAAACAAGTCTTTTTTCATTTTAAACAACATTTTTTTCCTGCTGTAAAATATTGTTTACTCTAAGAGACTCTGCAAAATTTTGTTCAATATAAAATACCACTACCCTATGTACACATACACTGTTAGCAGAGGCACTCTCTCTTTTGTTGTACGTGGTGCAGGGTCTGGCTCATTCCCATAGTTGGTGTCAGACTGAAGCAGCTGGGAAGGATGTCCTTACATTCGGCGTCACAGTGATGCAGTATGGGAAGGACGCCCTGTTTGTCAGGAGACACAAAGTGCAACATTGGCAGGAGATCCCAGACAGAGGAAGTTGTGGATAGCACGTTCAGCAAATTGGTCACACCGCAGATTAGGATTGCTCCAGGAGAAAGGCAGAAAAAAATAAGCAGGAAGGCAGCGCAAGTTTCCCCTGTGGTCATCTCCCTCCAAAACAGGTATACCATTTTGGATACTGTTGGGGGAGATGGCTCACCAGTGGAAGGCAGCAGTGACCATGTTCATGGCACCGTGGCTGGCTCTGCTGTACGCAAGGGCAAGAAAAAGAGTGGAAGGGCTATAGTGAAAGGGAATTCAATTGTAAGGGGAGTAGATAGGCCGTTCTGTGGTCGAAAACAAGACTCCCGAATGGTATGTTGCCTCCCAGGTGCACGGGTCAGGGATGTCTCAGATCGACTGAACATTCTGAAGGGGGAGGGTGAACAGACAGCTGTCGTGGTGCATATAGGCACTGATGATACAGATAAAAAAAAATTGGGATGAGGTCTTACATGCAGAATTTAGGGAGCTAGGAACCAAGTTAAAAAGTTGGACCTCAGAGGTAGTAATCTCAGGACTGCTACCAGTGCCACGTGCTAGTCAGAGTAGAAATGAAAGAATAGGCAGGACAAATGAGTGGTTTGAGAAATGGCGTAGGAGGGAGGGGTTCAGATTTTTAGGACATTGGGACCGGTTCTGGACTATTACAAATCGGACGGTCTACACCTGGGTAGGACTGGAACCAATGTCCTCGGGGGTGCCTTTGCTAATGCTGTTGGGGAGGGTTTAAACTAATGTGGCAGAGGGATGGGAACCAAATGAGGAGGCTAGTGGACAGTAAGGAGGTAGTAACTAAAACCTGTAACGAACTAGATAATGAAGTCAGTGACTAAGGGAAAGAGTAGGCAGGGAGCAGATTATGAACACAAATGGACAGGTGGTCTGAGGCGCATTTGTTTTAATGAGAGAAGTGTAGTAGGTAAGGCAGATGAACTTAGGGCTTGGATTAGTATCTGGGAGTATGATGTTGTTGCTATTACTGAGACTTGGCTGAGGGAAGGGCAAGATCGGCAACTAAATATCCCAGGATATACATGTTTCAGGCGGGATAGAGTGGGAGGCAAAAGGGACGGAGGAGTTGCATTACTGGTCAAAGAGGATATCACAGCTGTGCTGAAGGAGGGCACTATGAAGAACTTGAGCAGTGAGGCAATTTGGGAGAGCTCAGAAATAGGAATGGTGCGATAACAATGTTGGGGCTGTACTACAGGCCTCCCAACAGCAAGCGTGAGAAAGAGATACAAATATGTAGACAGATTATGGAAAGATGCAGGAGCAACAGGGTGGTGATGATGGGAGATTTTAATTTTCCGAACATTGACTGGGATTCACTTGGTGTTAGGGGTTTAGATAGAGCAGAATTTGTAAGAAGCATCCAGTAGGATTTTCTAGAGTAGTATGTAAATAGTCCAACTTGGGAAGGGGCCATGCTGGACCTGGTGTTGGGGAATGAGCGCGGCCAGGTGGTTGAAGTTTCAGTCGGGGATTACTTTGGGAACAGTGATTACAATTCCGTAAGTTTTAGAATACTGATGGACAAAGACGAGAGTGGTCGTAAAGGAAGACTGCTGGATTGGGGGAAGGCCAACTACAGCAAAATTCAGCAGGAGCTAGGGAGTGTGGATTGGGATTAGCTGTTTTGAGGGTAAATCCACATTTGATATGTGGGAGGCTTTTTAAAGAGAGGTTGGCTGGAGTGCAGGACAGACATCTGGATGTGAGTTTGCTCACTGAGCTGGAAGGTTAGTTTCCAGACGTTTCGTCACCATTCTAGATAACATCATAAGTGAACCTCCGACGAAGCGCTGGTGTTATATCCCGCTTTCTATTTATCTGTTTAGGTTTCCTTGGGTTGGTGATGTCACTTCCGGTGTTGGTGATGTCATTACCAACAAATGACATCACCAACACAGAAAATGACATCACTAACCCAAGGAAACCTAAACAGATAAATAGAAAGCGGGATACAACACCAGCGCTTCATCTGAGGCGCACTTGATGATGTTACCTAGAATGGTGACGAAATGTCTGAAAACTAACCTTCCAGCTCAGCGAGCAAACCCACATCCAGAACCTCAACCTGAGCTACAAATCTTCTCAAAACTCTCTAGGACAGACATGTCCCTGTGAAAATGAGGGATAGAAAGTGCAAGATTAGGGAACCATGGTTGACAGGTGAAATTGTGAGACTAGCAAAGAGGAAAAAGGAAGCATACATAAGGTCTAGGCGACTGAGAACAGACAAAGCTTCGGAAGAATATCGGGAAAGTAGGACCAATCTGAAATGAGGAATTAAGAGGGCTAAAAGAGGCCATGAAATATCTTTAGCTCACAGGGTTAAGGAAAATCCTAAAACCTTTCATTTATACATAAGGAGCAAGCGGGTAACTAAAGAAAGTGTTGGCCCGCTCAAGGACAAAGGAGGGAAGTTATGAGAGGAGTCAGAGAAAATGAGTGAGATTCTTAATGAGTACTTTGCGTCAGTATTCACTGAGAAGAAGGACATGATGGACATTGAGGTTAGGGATAGATGTTTGATTACTCTCGGTCAAGTCAGCATAAGGAAAGGGGAAGTGTTGGGTATTCTAAAAGGCATTAGGGTGGACAAGTCCCCAGGTCCGGATGGGATCTATCCCAGGTTACTGAGGGAAGCGAGAGAGATAATAGCCGGGGCCTTAACAGATATCTTTGCAGCATCCTTGAGCATGGGTGAGGTTCCAGAAGATTGGAGAATTGTTAATGTTGTCTCCCTGTTTAGGAAGTGTAGCAGGGATAATCCAGGTAATTATCGACCGGTGAGCCTAATGTCAGTGGTGGGGAAGCTGCTGGAGATGATACTGAGGGATAGGATCTATTCCCACTTGGAAGAAAATGGGCTTATTAGTGATAGGCAGCATGGTTTTGTGCAGGAAAGGTCATGTCTTACCAACTTGATAGAATTCTTTGAGGAAGTGACAAAGTTGATTGATGAGGGAAAGGCTGTGTATATCATATGCGTGGACTTCAGTAAGGCATTTGATAAGGTTCTCCATGCTAGGCTAATGGAGAAGGTGAAGTCGCATGGAGTCCAAGGTGTACTAACTAGATGGATAGAGAACTGGCTGGGCAACAGGAGACGGAGAGTTGTAGTGGAAGGGAGTTTCTCAAATTGGAGAACAGTGACCAGTGGTATTCCACAGGGATCTGTGTTGGGACCGCTGTTGTTTGTGATATACATAAATGATCTGGAGGAAGGTATAGATGATCTGATTAGCAGATGACACTAAGATTTGTGGAGTAGCAGATACTGAAGGGTACTGTCGAGAATGCAGCAGAATATAGATAGATTGTAGAGTTGGGTGGAGAAATGGCAGATGGAGTTCAATCCAGGCAAATGAGAGGTGATGTATTTTGGATACATGAATGGGCAGGGAACAGAGGGATACAGATCCTTGGAAAATAGGCAACAGGTTTAGATAGAGAATCTGTGTCAGCGCAGGCTTGGAGGACCGCCTGTTCCTGTGCTGTAATTTTCTTTGTGTTTTGTTCTATCACAGGAAAACTGCATTGGTCTTATCCTCCTGCAGCAGTAGAACGGGAGGTAAGATCAGGTAAATATTTACAACTTTTATCACATATAGCTTATCAGGTCTTTTTGTGGTTCATAGTTTCTGAGAGCGTCATTCTGTAGTAATAAAGAACAGGAAAGGAGGGCCTAGAGAAATTGAAATGATTTATATGAAGCATCTTCCATAAAGTTTAATTTAATGGAGTATGTTATGATAGGAGAGCTCAAAGCTATGGTATGCTCTTCTTGCTCTATGTTGGAAGCCAGGCACACTTCCATTTTCCGGGCTTGGCATGTGTGCAGGAAGTGTCTCCAGTTGCAATTCCTGGAAAACCCGGTTTCAGAGTTGGGTTGCAGCTGGGGACACTGTGGAGTATGTGACAAGCTGAAGGAACATTGGACAGGATGTATAGAGGGGAAGTCACGCTACAGAGTAAGGCTCCACAGACAGAAAGAGATTGGGTGACCACTAGGAACAGTAAGAAGTCTGGACAGGCAGTCCAGGAATGTCCCATTCCCTGAAAAACAAATACAACAGCTTGGATACTACTGAGAGGACCTTTCAGGGGAAAGAGCAACTACCAAATTTATAGCACCACGAGTGGTTCTGCTGCACAAGGTGGGAGCAAGAAGTGTGGAAATGCAGTAGTCACAGGGATTTCATTTTGAGGGGAATAGATAAGCATTTCAGTGGCCAGAAAGGAAACTTGAGGATAATACATTGCCTCCCTGCTGCTCAGGTCAAAGATACCTCACAGCAATTACAGCTCATCCTGGAAAGGGAGGATGAACAGCCTATGGTCATGATATACATTGGTGCTAACAACAACGGTTTGAAAAAAGGGCGTGAGGTTCTAAAAGCAGAATAGAGGGACTTGGGAAGCAAGCTGAAAAGTTGGACCTTAAAGGTAGCAATGTCAAGATTAATACCTGTCACACGTGTTTTTCAGAATAGAAATAGGGGAATATATTGGACTAAAGGGATTGTGTGAAGGAGAGGGTTTCCAATGCCTGGGGTATGGGGATCAGATAAACTGGATGGGTTCCATCAGGGCAGGACTGGGACAGATACTTTAGGGCGAGTATACGCGAGAGTAGTTGGGAAGGATTTAAACTGAGTGATAATGGGAACTGCAGATGCTGGAGAATCCAAGATAATAAAGTCTGAAGCTGGATGAACAGAGCAGGCCAAGCAGCATCTCAGGAGCACAAAAGCTGACGTTTCGGGCCTAGACCCTTCATCAGAGAGGGGGATGGGGTGAGGGAACTGGAATAAATATGGAGAGAGGGGGAGGCGGACCGAAGATGGAGAGAAAAGAAGATAGATGGAGAGGAGAGTATAGGTGGGGAGGTAGGGAGAGGATAGGTCAGTCCAGGGAAGACAGACAGGTCAAGGAGGTGGGATGAGGTTAGTAGGTAGGAAATAGAGGTGCGGCTTGGGGTGGGAGGAAGGGATGGGTGAGAGGAAGAACAGGTTAGGGAGGCAGAGACAGGCTGGGCTGGTTTTGGGATGCAGTGGGGGGAGGGGAAGAGCTGGGCTGGTTGTGTGGTGCAGTGGAGGGAGGGGACGAACTGGGCTGGTTTTGGGATGCGGTGGGGGAAGGGGAGATTTTGAAGCTGGTGAAGTCCACATTGATACCATTGGGATGCAGGGTTCCCAAGTGGAATATGAGTTGCTGCTCCTGCAACCTTCAGGTGGCATCATTGTGGCACTGCAGGAGGCCCATAATGGACATGTCATCTAAAGAATGTGAGGGGGAGTGGAAATGGTTTGCGACTGGGAGGTGCAGTTGTTTATTGCGAACCGAGCGGGGGTGTTCTGCAAAGCGGTCCCCAAACCTCCGCTTGGTTTCCCCAATGTAGAGGAAGCCACACCGGGTACAATGGATACACCTCCTCCCTCACCCCTATCCCAGGCCCCAAGATGACTTTCCATATTAAGCAGAGGTTCACTGTGCCAATGTGGTATACTGTATCCATTGTACCCGGTGTGGCTTCCTCTACATTGGGGAAACCAAGTGGAGGCTTGGGGACCGCTTTGCAGAACACCTCTGCTCGATTCGCAATAAACAACTGCACCTCCCAGTCGCGAACCATTTCAACTCCCCCTCCCATTCTTTAGATGACATGTCCATCATGGGCCTCCTGCAGTGCCATAATGATGCCACCCGAAGGTTGCAGGAACAGCAACTCATATTCCGCTTGGGAACCCTGCAGCCCAATGGTATCAATGTGGATTTCACCAGCTTCAAAATCTCCCCTTCCCCCACCGCATCCCAAAACCAGCCCAGTTCGTCCCCTCCCCCCACTGCATCCCAAAACCAGCCCAGCCTGTCTCTGCCTCCCTAACCTGTTCTTCCTCTCACCCATCCCTTCCTACCCCCACAAGCCGCACCTCCATTTCCTACCTACTAACCTCATCCCACCTCCTCGACCTGTCCGTCTTCCCTGGACTGACCTATCCCCTCCCTACCTCCCCACCTATACTCTCCTCTCCACCTATCTTCTTTTCTCTCCATCTTCGGTCCGCCTCCCCCTCTCTCCATATTTATTCCAGAACCCTCACCCCATCCCCTTCTCTGATGAAGGGTCTAGGACCGAAACGTCAGCTTTTGTGCTCCTGAGATGCTTTGGCCTACTGTGTTCATCCAGCTTCACACTTTATTATCAAGGATTTAAACTGAATTGGCAAGGGGATGTGAACCAAAACAAGGAGTCATGGGTAGAGGAATCATGGACAAGAACAACTTGAAAAGGAAATAAGAGAAGTAATTGGCAGAGGAATTAAAGGTCAGAATCAAAAAGATCATGGTAAAACAAGAAATTACAAGGAATATTAAAAAGACAAGTCTTAAGGCTTTGTGCCTGGAAACAGAGGGCATTTGAAATAAAATGGATGAAGTAATCACACAAACAGATGTAAATGCTTATGATATTGTTGCGATTATGGAGATATGGCTGCAGCGCGACCATAGATGGGAATTGAGTATCCTGGAATATTCAGTATTGAGGAAGGACTGATAAAAAGGAAAAGGCAGTGGAGTTGCTTGATTGGTTAAAGATGACATAAACACAATATTGAGGAAAGATATCAGCTCAGATAATATAGAATCTGTGTAGGCAGCATTGAGAAATACCAAGGGGCAAAAGCCTTAAGTGCAGAAGGTATGTACACCACCAAACTGTGGTGATGTCGGGAATGGCACTAAACGGGAAATCAGAGATGCGTATCGTAAACAAACATTTATAATTATGGGTGACTTTAAGCTGCATATCATTTGGGTGAAGCAAATTAGCCCCAATACTTAGAGGAGGAATTCCAAGAGTGTATTCAGGATGGTGTTCTGGATCAGTACTCTGAGGAAACTACTAGAGAACAGCTCATCTTAGGCTGGGTATTATGAAATGAGAAAGGAATAATTGGTAATGTAGTACTGAGAGTCTCCTTGGGGATGAGTGACCATAATATGAGAGCGTTCTCCATGAAGGTGAAGGGTCGATTCTGAGACTGAAGTACTGAGCCTTAATAAGGGAAAGTAAAATGTTACGAGGAGTGAGTTGGTGTGGCATAGTATGAGTCAGTGGTTCAGTTGGCTGCAAGCCAAAAAAACGCTGCTGATGCTGCAAATCAAAAGCAAAAATGTAAATTGCTGGACAAACTCAGCAGGTTTGGTAGCATCTGTGGAGAGGAAGCAGAGTTAAAGTTTTGGATCCAGTGACCCTTCTTCAGTTCAGTAGGTTGGGTGGCTGGTTTGCAATGCAACATGATGCCAACAGCACGGGTTGAGTTCCCACACAGGCTGAGGTCACCAGATGGTCCCTCTTTCTCAACCTCTCCGCTCACCTGAGGCATGGTCACCAGTCATCTCTCTCTGATGAGAGCATGGCCCTCTAGAACTACGGTAACTTTACCTTTTACCTTCCCAATGGGGGTCTGTGTCATGCTGTTTTCCTTCGAAGGTCTTCTAATATTTGAAAATGAAGACCCTTCCATCACAAAATGAAGCACTTAGCCTGCCCATCCAGTTGTGGTTGTGTTTACAGCCATGGTTCAGTTCCATTGCTGGCCATAGAGTGTGCCCAGAGATATTTGGTACCACGCGTCCATGATGGTGATCCAGAGCAGCAAGTAGGAAGCTGGAGTGTCAGAGATAATGGGAACTGCCGATGCTGGAGAATCCAAGATAATAAAATGTGAGGCTGGATGAACACAGCAGGCCAAGCAGCATCTCAGGAGCACAAAAGCTGACGTTTCGGGCCTAGACCCTTCATCAGAGAGGGGGATGGGGAGAGGGAACTGGAATAAATAGGGAGAGAGGGGGAGGCGGACCGAAGATGGAGAGAAAAGAAGATAGGTGGAGAGAGTATAGGTGGGGAGGTAGGGAGGGGATAGGTCAGTCCAGGGAAGACGGACAGGTCAAGGAGGTGGGATGAGGTTAGTAGGTAGATGGGTTGCGGCTTGGGGTGGGAGGAAGGAATGGGTGAGAGGAAGAACCGGTTAGGGAGGCAGAGACAGGTTGGACTGGTTTTGGGATGCAGTGGGTGGACGGGTAGAGCTGGGCTGGTTGTGTGGTGCAGTGGGGGGAGGGGACGAACTGGGCTGGTTTTGGGATGCGGTGGGGAAAGGGGAGATTTTGAAACTGGTGAAGTCCACATTGATACCATTAGGCTGCAGGGTTCCCAGGCGGAATATGAGTTGCTGTTCCTGCAACCTACGGGTGGCATCATTGTGGCACTGCAGGAGGCCCATGATGGACATGTCATCTAGAGAATGGGAGGGGGAGTGGAAATGGTTTGCGACTGGGAGGTGCAGTTGTTTGTTGCGAACTGAGCGGAGGTGTTCTGCAAAGCGTTCTCCAAGCCTCTGCTTGGTTTCCCCAATGTAGAGGAAGCCACACCGGGTACAGTGGATGCAGTATACCACATTAGCAGATGTGCAGGTGAAACTCTGCTTAATGTGGAATGTCATCTTGGGGCCTGGGATAGGGGTGAGGGAGGAGGTGTGGGGGCAAGAGTAGCATTTCCTGCGGTTGCAGGGGAAGGTGCCGGGTGTGGTGGCGTTGGAGGGCAGTGTGGAGCGAACAAGGGAGTCACGGAGAGAGTGGTCTCTCCGGAAAGCAGACAGGGGTGGGGATGGAAAAATGTCTTGGGTGGTGGGGTCGGATTGTAGATGGCAGAAGTGTCGGAGGATGATGCGTTGTATCTGGAGGTTGGTGGGGTGGTGTGTGAGAACGAGGGGGATCCTCTTTGGGCGGTTGTGGCGGGGGCGGGGTGTGAGGGATGTGTTGCGGGAAATGCGGGAGATGCGGTCAAGGGCGTTCTCGATCACTGTAGGGGGAAAGTTGCGGTCCTTGAAGAACTTGGATATCTTGGATGTGCGGGAGTGGAATGTCTTATCGTGGGAGTAGATGCGGCGCAGGCGGAGGAATTGGGAATAGGGGATGGAATTTTTGCAGGAGGGTGGGTGGGAGGAGGTGTATTCTAGGTAGCTGTGGGAGTCGGTGGGCTTGAAATGGACATCAGTTACAAGCTGGTTGCCTGAGATGGAGACTGAGAGGTCCAGGAAGGTGAGGCATGTGCTGGAGATGGCCCAGGTGAACTGAAGGTTGGGGTGGAAGGTGTTGGTGAAGTGGATGAACTGTTTGAGCTCCTCTGGGGAGCAAGAGGCGGCGCTGATACAGTCATCAATGTACCGGGGGAAGAGGTGGGGTTTGGGGCCTGTGTAGGTGTGGACGAGGGACTGTTCCACGTAACCTACAAAGAGGCAGGCATAGCTGGGGCCCATGCGGGTGCCCATGACCATCCCCTTAGTCTGTAGGAAGTGGGAGGAGTCAAAAGAGAAGTTGTTGAGGGTGAGGACGAGTTCGGCTAGGCGGATGAGGGTGTCGGTGGAGGGAGACTGGTCGGGCCTGCGGGACAGGAAGATGCGGAGGGCCTTGAGGCCATCTGCATGCGGAATGCGCAGGATCCACAGAATGAACACTCAGTTCCACTCAGCTTTACTGGACACCAAAAAATCGTCAGTACAACAAACTCACTGGCCCCTGCCACCCACCAGAGGATTCCTGCACCTCCCAAATCCCGAGTCTGTCCCTGCCCCTCCCCCACCATGCACCCACCACCATTGACCATGAGGACATGGCCGGAGACCCCACCGATGACGTCACATCCGCCTCCGCCGGCCACACCACTTCCGGGACCGCTGCTGCAGTCACCACCTCCACTTCCAGTTACCACGCCTCACACACCACTGTCCCGCAGCTGCTGCCACCCACCCTGATGCTCCAACCGCCCCGCTCACGGCCGACGGAACCCCGCCCACGGCCGACGCCGACGGAACCCCGCCCACGGCTGACGACCTCATCGCTCCGCCCACAACCTCCACAGCCAGCAACCCCAGAGAAGACAGCCACACTGAGCCCTGCCGCATCTTCACCATCCCCCCAGACCTCCCACTGACTGAGGACGAACGGTCAGTCCTGAGCAAGGGGCTCACCTTTGTTCCCCTACAACCACACATCAACGTATACCAGTCACGATTGGACAGAGAGCAGTTTTTCCGCCGTCTTCGCCTCCATGCCTACTTCTTCAACCGGGAACCTAACCCTCCCTCCACTGACCCCTTCACCCACTTCCAACACAAGTCCTCCTCCTGGACACCACCCCCAGGCCTCCTACCCTCCCTCGACCTCTTCATCTCCAACTGCAGTCGAGACATCAACCGCCTCAACCTCTCCACCCCTCTCACCCACTCCAACCTCTCCCCTGCAGAACGGGCAGCCCTCCACTCCCTCCGCTCCAACCCCGACTTCACCATCAAATCCGCAGACAAGGGTGGCGCAGTGGTAGTATGGCGCACTGACCTCTACATCGCCGAGGCCAGACGCCAACTCTCCAACACCACCTCCTACCGCCCCCTCGATCATGACCCCACACCCGAGCACCAAACTATCATCTCCAACACCATTCACGACCTCATTACCTCAGGGGACCTCCCACCCACAGCCTCCAACCTCATTGTTCCCCAACCCCGCACGGCCCGTTTCTATCTCCTTCCCAAAATCCACAAACCTGCCTGCCCTGGTCGACCCATCGTCTCAGCCTGCTCCTGCCCCACCGAACTCATCTCCACCTATCTGGACTCCATTTTCTCCTCTTCGGTCCAGGAACTCCCCACCTACGTCCGTGACACCACCCACGCCCTGCACCTCCTCCAGGACTTCCAATTCCCTGGCCCCCAACACCTCATCTTCACCATGGACGTCCAGTCCGTATACACCTGCATTCTGCATGCAGATGGCCTCAAGGCCCTCTGCTTCTTCCTGTCCGACAGGCCCGACCAGTCCCCCACCACCGACAACCTCATCCGCCTAGCCGAACTCGCCCTCACCCTCAACAACTTCTCTTTTGAGTCCTCCCACTTCCTACAGACTAAGGGGGTGGCCAGGGGCACCTGCATGGGCCGCAGCTATGCCTGCCTCTTTGTAGGTTACGTGGAACAGTCCCTCTTTCGCACCTACACAGGCCCCAAACCCCACCTCTTCCTCCGGTACATTGATGACTGTATCGGCGCCGCCTCTTGCTCCCCAGAGGAGCTCGAACAGTTTATCTACTTCACCAACACCTTCCATCCCAACCTTCAGTTCACCTGGGCCATCTCCAGCACATCCCTCACCTTCCTGGACCTCTCAGTCTCCAAATCAGGCAACCAGCTTGTAACTGATGTCCATTTCAAGCCCACCAACTCCCACAGCTACCTAGAATACACCTCCTCCCACCCATCCTCCTGCAAAAATTCCATCCCCTATTCCCAATTCCTCCGCCTGCGCCGCATCTACTCCCACGATAAGACATTCCACTCCCGCACATCCCAGATATCCAAGTTCTTCAAGGACCGCAAATTTCCCCCCACAGTGATCGAGAACGCCCTTGACCGCGTCTCCCGCATTTCCCGCAACACATCCCTCACACCCTGCCCCCGCCACAACCGCCCAAAGAGGATCCCCCTCGTTCTCACACACCACCCCACCAACCTCCAGATACAACGCATCATCCTCCGACACTTCCGCCATCTACAATCCGACCGCACCACCCAAGACATTTTTCCATCCCCACCCTTGTCTGCTTTCCGGAGAGACCACTCTCTCCGTGACTCCCTTGTTCACTCCACACTGCCCTCCAACGCCACCACACCCGGCACCTTCCCCTGCAACCGCAAGAAATGCTACTCTTGCCCCCACACCTCCTCCCTCACCCCTATCCCAGGCCCCAAGATGACATTCCACATTAAGCAGAGGTTCACCTGCACATCTGCCAATGTGGTATACTGCATCCACTGTACCCGGTGTGGCTTCCTCTACATTGGGGAAACCAAGCAGAGGCTTGGAGACCGCTTTGCAGAACACCTCCGCTCAGTTTGCAACAAACAACTGCACCTCCCAGTCACAAACCATTTCCACTCCCACTCCCATTCTTTAGATGACATGTCCATCATGGGCCTCCTGCACTGCCACAATGATGCCACCCGAATGTTGCAGGAACAGCAACTCATATTCCGCCTGGGAACCCTGCAGCCTAATGGTATCAATGTGGACTTCACCAGTTTCAAAATCTCCCCTTCCCCAACTGCATCCCTAAACCAGCCCAGTTCGTCCCCTCCGCCCACTGCACCACACAACCAGCCCAGCTCTACCCCTCCACCCACTGCATCCCAAAACCAAACCTGTCGATTGGCCAAGCTAGGTCAGTCAAAACAGCCTTGAGGAGGAATGTATCCATGACAGTTTTCTTGAACAGTATGTAACAGAGTTGACGAGGGAGCAAGCTGTCCTAGACCTGGCCCTGTGTAATGAGACAGGAATAGTTAATGATCTCATTGTTAGAGATCCTCTTGGAAGGAGCGATCACAGTGTAGTTGAATTTAGAATATAGCTGGAAAGTGAGAAGATGAAATCCAATACAAAGGTTCTGTACTTAAACAAAGGAGACTACAATAGGATGAGGGAGGAATTGGCTAAAGTAGACTGAAAGATAAGACTGTATCGTAGGACAGTTGAGGAATAGTGGAGGACTTTCAGAGCAATTTTTCAGAGTACGCAGCAAAAGTATACACCAATATAAAGGAGGGACTGTAGGAAAAGAGGTAATCAGCCATGGGTGTCGAAGGAAATAAGGGAAGTTATCAAATTGAAAGATAAAGCTTACAAAGTGGCAAAGACTAATCGGAAACTAGAAGATTGGAAATACTTCAAATGCCAACAGAAAGCCACAAAAAAAAACTATGAAGAAAAGTAAGATTGGCTATGAGAGTAAACTAGCTCAGAATATAAAGACAGATAGCAAGAATTTCTACAAATATACAAAACAAAAAAAGAGTGGCCAAGGTAAACATTGGTCTTTTAGAGGATGAGAAGGGGAATTTAATAATGGGAAATGAGGAAAAGCCGAGGCACTCGACAGATATTCTGTATCATGAAGAATGGTAATATCTGAGAGGTGATTTCTCCTTTCCTCCAGATGTTCCCTGGCTTGCTGTGTTCTTCCAGCTTCCTGTTTATCTACCTTGGATTCCAACACCTGTAGTTTTTTTTGTCTCTAACCAGATATTTTGTGTTGGTTTTCACAGTGGAGGACACAAATAATGTGCTAGTAATTGATGACAAGGACACTATGGTAGGTGAAAACTAAGACACAATCATTATCATGAAAGAGGTAGTGTTGGGCAAGCTAATGGAGCTAAAAGGTAGACAAGTCTCCTGGCCCTGATGGAATGCATCCCAGAGTTCTAGAAGAGGTGGCAAGAGAAATAGTAAATACACTTGTGGTAACTTTCCAAAATTCACTGGACTCTGGGGCAGTTCCAGCAGATTGGAAAACATCAAATATAAAGCCACTGTGTAAAAAAGGATGTCGACAAAAGATGGGTAATTACAGGTCATTTAGCTTAACATCTGTAGTCAGGAAAATGCTTGAATCTATCATCAAGGAAGAATTAGCAAAACATCTAGGTAGAAATTGTCCCATTGGACAGACAGAACATGGGTGCATGAGAGGTGGGTCATGCTTAACTAATTTACTGGAATTCTGCGAGGACATTACGAGTGCAGTGGACAACGGGGACCCAGTAGATGTGGTGTAACTAGATTTCCAAAAGGCATTCAGCAGGGTGCTGTTCAAAAGGCTGCTGCATAAGATAAAGGTGCAAGATGTCACAAGCAATATATTAGCATGGATAGAGGATTGGTTAACTAACAGGAAGCAAAGAATGGGGATAAATGAGTGCTTTTCTGGTTGGCACCAGTGACTAGTGGTGTGCCTCAGGGATCAGTTTTGGGACCACAATTGTTTACAATTTATGAAGATGATCTGGAGTTGGGGATGACGTGTAATGTGTCAAAGTTTGCAGATGACACTAAGATGAGTGGTAGAGCAAAGTGCGCAGAAGACTCTGAAAGTTTGCAGTACGATATACATAGTTTAAGTGAGTGGGCAAAGGCATGGCAGATGGAGTACAATGTTGATAAGTGTGAGGTCATCCATTTTGAAAGGAATAGCAGTAAAAATGACTGTTATTTCAATGGTAAAAGATTGCAGCCTGCTCTTGGGTTCTATTAGACTCAGAGGGTCCTTATTGACTATTGACCAATTGATAGACTAATTGGATGAATCTTTGGAGAAATAAGGAGGATATCAGGGTTCCTGTTCATTAACATAGTCAAAGCAGTGAGGACAACACTGAGAGGTGATCATTATATTCATTGCGGGATATGGTGACTGTGTGAAGGACACCTGAAATCACAATGACTGCCTCATATCTCAAGTTTCAGCCTATCAGTCCTGCTTTGAAAAATATGTTTATGAGGTATCAAACCTATTTGTTTCTAATTGCATAAAAGTTGCATTCTGATTGTTTGATTTCAACAAGCCATTCCTCTCTCGCCTCATCAAATCTTTATTGTGGCTTTTCCAAAATAAGCCTGGTTTACTTAGCCATGTCACATCTGAAGATGCCACCTAACAAATCGCTTTACTTTCTTGTTTCAGTCCACTGCTCTCATTGGTTTTATTTCAGACTTTAAGCCTTTAGTGTCCTTTTCTGGTGCCACATTATAGAAAGAGTATGAACAAGTTGAAGGCAGAAAGGATTGACAAGAACAGCTTCAGCGTTGAGGAACCTCAGTTATGAGGATAGATAGAAGACCTAGGGACTTCTCCTTGGAGAGAAAAGGCTAAGGAGATCTGATAAAGTTTTTCAAAATCATTGGAAGGCTGGATAGAGTTGAAAGGGAGAAACTTCCTGCTTGTAAACAGAACAAGAAAAGGAGGGCATACTCTTAAATTAATGTGCAAAAGAAGCAAGGATGAAATGAGGAAAACTTTCTCACTCAATAATTAGTCAGATTGTGTACTGCACTGCCTGGAAGCGTCATCAATTAAGTCCAATTGAAGTATTGAAGAAGACATTGGATTATTATTTAGATGAAAGTAAAGTCCAAGAATACAGACAAAAAGCAGGAGATTGGCATGAGGTAATGATGCTCTTTAAATGGGCTAGTTCAGGCACAATAGGTTGAACGGCTTCCTTTTATGTGGAGTTGCCTGGAATTCTATGATTCTCCCCTCCATACTTAGGACTGGGTTTTGAGACCTCCTCGGGAATGGGCACAGAAAGGAGATAGGGGAAGTGGAACCATGCCACTAGCCTGTTCTCCAGTTGCATCCCACCTCCAATCCAATATCACACAGCATGGCGTGGTGGGTTATGGGGGAAGGGGTACAATGTGGATGTGAGAGAAGCTGGTGTGTAGCAGCTATACAGCAGTAAACAGAGAGTAGCCAATTTCCCCAATTTAAGGTCTGTGTTGGAGGTTGACAGGGGTTTTTGTGGACCCGTAGGTAGGTGGGTGGGGCGGGCCGCTATAGTTTCTGCCTCGGGGCTCCATTTTGGTGGCAGGCTGGGGCCTAATGCTCCAGAACAAGCTCAGTGGCAGTCCCTTACTGCCTGCCTGGATTTTGCAGCAGCCATTGACCACACTGTGGTGGGGCTGCTGTCATCTCAGTGGTGACCAAAGTACAAAACCCATCTTTAATCAGAATTGTGAATGATTTGGAAAGAGAACAGCTCCTTTTTTGGCCTGCTCTCTCCCTCCTGCACATGACATGACTTCTTGCTGCTGCTGCTTTCAAAGTGGGAGGCCTCTGACTGATGCTTTAGCTCTGATATCGTGCCCTTTGACCATTAATGGGCTGTTCTGTAGAAAATCACACCGAGTGGCTGTATCTTACTCATTGCAACTTCAGATCCCCATTTGAACATGACTTTGAGTTTCAGAGGTGCACGGGAAAAGTCTTGCCCTCAAACATAAATTGTGCTATTTAGGCTCAGATTGCAGAAGATTGCACACGGTGGCTCAGTTGTTAGCACTGCAGCCTCACAGCGCCAGGGATCTGGGTTCAATTCCAACCTCAGGCGACTGTCTGTGTGGAGTTTGCACATTCACCCCGTATCTGCATGGGTTTCCTCTGGGTGCTCCGGTTTCCTCCCACAGTCTAAAGATGTGCAGGGTAGGTTGGATCAGCCATGCTAAATTGCCCATAGTGTTCAGTGGTGTGTGGGTTATAGGGGGATGGGACTGGGTGGGATGCTTCAAGGGGCTGTGTGGTCTTATTGGGCCGAAGGGCCTGTTTCCACACTGTAGGGAATCTAATCTAATTACATTGCATATTCTAACACCAAAACTCTGCACCATGATGCAGAGTGGCCTGCTTAAAAAGTATTTAATTCAAATTATTATGTATTTTGTTGAACTTTACCTACAAAGTAGATTTATTTAGTGGTGCCTAAATGCATTGGAAGAATCCAACAGAGTAGCAACCTATAAAAATAGATTAGCCTCTGCAATGTGAGGATTTATTTCAATAATTAAACTTTCCATTTGTTAAAAATTACCCTGAGTCTTAATAGAATGTCTGCACTTTCCCAAATAACAGCAAGTTCCTCAATCTTTCTCCTGGTCTGTTAACAGTCAGTTGTCTTAACAATGTTGTGGTCATCTGTAGAAAGCAGTTATTAAAACTATGTGATAAAACCAATGACTATCGAGCATGTCTTCCCTTTCAGGAACATTATTTGATGTGGATAATTGATGATCTGCATTCATACTTCACTTCTGCCTTCACAAATAAGGACATGAAAAACATAAGGGACGCACAAGGTTTAGTGAGAGGGAGGAACTGAAGCAAGTCTTTATGAGTAGAGAAATTAAGTCGGAGAAATTGATTGGATTGAAGTCTAATAAATCTCTATGGCCTGAAAATCTACATCTCAGAGTACTTAAGGAAGTGGCCATAGAAATAATATATGCTGTAACGAATGTAACGAGATCAGCCAACTGGCCCACATAGATTGGAACCTTGACTGGTGCTGTTAATCTGGCATAATCAGGGAGCTCTGGCTGACATAAAATGTCAAGGATATTGAGGCCTGGAAATGCTGACTCAGTGAGAGGCGGTATTGTTGTCAAAGGCTTTGCATTTATAAATAAAGGTTGATTGGTGATGGGATGCCAGCCTTTGAAGTGTAATTTCAAATGCATTGATGATCATCTTCTAAGATTCTTTAAACCGTTCCTACAGACTGAAGAGTGGCTATTCAAAAAAGGAGGGAGGGAAAGAGAAAACAGGGAATTGTAGACCAGTGAGTCTGATGTCAGTTGTGGGCTAGAGTTCATTTTCAAGGATTTTATAGCAGAGCATTTAGAAATAATTGATAGAATCAGACATAGCCAGCATGGATTTACAAAAAGGAAAATCATGCTTGACAAATCAACTGGAATTCTTTGAGTATATAACTAGTAGGCTTGATCAGGAAGAACTAGTGGTTCATTTGGACTTTCAGAAGAATTTTAACAGAAGTCCCACATAATAGATTAATATGTAAGATGAAAGTATTGGAATTGGAAGTAGTGTATTGAGATGGATGGAAGACTGGTTAGCAAACGAGAAATGAAGAGTAGGAATAAAAGGGTCTTTTTTTCTGAATAGCAAGCAGTGACGAGTGGGGAGGTGATAACCCAAAGACAATATCACTGGACTGTTAATCTGGAGATCCAGATAATGTTGTGGGGATTCAGGTTCAAATCCTGCCACAGAAACGGTGGAAATTGAATTCAATAAAAATATCTGGAATTAAGAATCTAATGATGACTGTGAATCTATTGTCAATTGTTAGGAAAAACCCATCTGGTTCATAAATGATCATTAGGGAAGTAAACTGCCATCCTTACCTGGTCAGGCCTATATGTGACTCTGGACTGACAGCAATGTGGTTGACTCTGAAGTCCCTTCTGGGCAATTAGGGATGGGCAATAAATGTTACCTAGCTAGTGACACCCACATCCTGTTAATGAATCAAAAAAAGTGGGGTACTGCGGAGATTGTCGCTAAGAACGCCGCTATCCACAATATATTTTAATGGTTTAGATGAAGGAACTAAATGTAATATCTACAAATTTGCAGATGGTGCAAAGCTGGGTGTAAGAGTAAACTGTGAGGAAGATGCAGGATTGTTGCAGTGTGATTTGGACAGGCTGAGAGAGTGAACAAATGCAAAGTAGATGCAGTGTATTGTGGATAAATGTGAGGTTATCCACCACAATAGTTTACATTATTGCTTACAAACTGCCCTTTGACTCCAAGTTAATATTTTGGCTGCGTTTATTGATTTCCAGTCAAATTGCTGGATGTCTCAACTTTACTTTTTGTCCACCCAATTTCAGAAAATGAAAAAAAAGCAGCAAACTGATCAATTGTGAATCATGTGATTCCTTAAGACTTGACATGACTCCCCAGTGCCAAATATTGTAGTTATTCCGCTCAGGTGCCTGCAAACCATGTTAAAATAGTTAAAGGATTTGTTTTGGAATTTTCAATTTGTAAAGATACAGTTTTGTGATCCTGGAATACGCCCAGGCTAAAATACATGGTGTAATGCCCTGGCTGACTGGTTTTGCTCTATTCCTTTTCGTAATATTTCCACCACAGAACCTCCCTGCAGCTGGGAGCCCCAACCTGGTCTGGCATGACCTACTGGAGCTAGCAACTCAAATCTGAAAAGAATGCAGTCAGGGACTGGAACTTAAGGCTTCAAACTCTGAAAGAATGAGTTTGCACACACTGTCTGCCAAGCTAAATGAGGAGTAATGGGGCTCCTCAGGGATTGATATGGAGACACTTTCTTCTCCTGATATATATTAAAGATCTGGGACCTTGATGTACAAGGGGTAATTTTCAAGTTTCCAAATGACATGAAACATGGAAGAATTGTGTTAGGAGAACTGAAAATGTGAAGATCTGTTGATCAAAGGTCCAATTTATGGACTGCCAGTTTGACCTGAGGATCACAGGGCAGCTGCGAAGATTATGAATGAAGACTTAGAGAAAGTGAATATTTTCAAGTTCCTGGAGCCAATGGTGACAGAAGACAGATGTATGGAAATGGAAATTAAGCAACAAATTAGTTCTGGTTGCAGTAAAGTGTTGAGCATCACTGAATCTGGAAAGCAGAATTTGCAAGGCAGTTGTGAGGCCAGTCTTGTTGTATATGATGTAGAAACTTCAGCAGCATGAAGAGGGGAATGGTGATATTTACCAAAGAGATGCAGAAGCAGTGCAGAGCAACCAGAAGGATAAAAATCAGGAACAAGTTACCAAAGATTCATAGTGATGAAGATTGTGGGTATATCTAAGAAAGTAGTGAAGCAGAACCTGAAATGCCAACCTACTGCACACAGAGAGGCAGGGAATGTGATGAAATGAGTGGTGCAGAGAGAAGTGCCAGAAGAGGATGACCAAACGCCAAATGGAAATGTGATGGTGCAAGATTTAAATCCTGTGAAAATGGAGGAGGAATGGGTAATTGACAAGAGGACAGAGAGAAGGATGATCAATAAGCCCACCCCACTGTATCAATCCCAAATAAAATTTGGGAAGCTTTAAGAATGAGGAGATGATTTTAAAGCAAAATGTTCTTGGCTGCTTTAGACTCAAAAGGATGTTAACATGATGGCAAGGGTGTAGAAGTAATTCATAATCTGTTACATACTGGAAATAGTTACTGTGTGTATTGGACGTTGTGCTGTTTAGTTTATACTTCAGGCTTCTGCTAAATTACTTCTGCATAAACACATAAGAAATGCCAGGAGAAAGATGATTGAACATTTGGTATCCAACACTCTGAAAATGTCAGAAATTGCAACCAATCTCCCTAACTAGTGCAGGTATCTGTTTGAATTAATAATTCAGTACCTAAAGGCTGTGTTTAATTTTTTTCTTCTAGCTTCACTGAACCTCTCCTGCAAAATACTTTTCAAAAACATTGCCAATATTTCTGAACTCAAACATTCATTCAATCTATTTATGTTCATTCTGCTTGAATAGCTTTCACTGTCCATGGATATTTCATATTAAAACACAAGCTGCTGCGAGACTTTTGCTACACTTCTTGTGGCATTAATCCCTGTGAATCAGAGAACCCAGAGGCTGTCTGACCTCATCACTTTAGTGTTGCTGGGTCTCTCTGTATCTCCCTGTCTGCTTCCTTCTCCTTGTTAAAGATGAATAATGCTCTGCATATCAACACCCAGATGTTATTGTTAAGCTTCCCTGTTTGTACTAAACTCTCCTCACAGGAAAAGCACTGAAATGCATGTTAGTATTGTTGTCTTTAGTTCAGCTATGTAAATGCCCCAGTCAGTTTTAAAGAGGAGCAGAGATACTTTGGAAAATGGATAGCAGTTTTGCAAATAGTGACAATTCATCAAGTGGCATGGACAGGAATGTAGTGCCTGACTAACCAGCCCAGCCTGTCTCTGCTTCCCTAACCTGTTCTTCCTCTCACTCATCCCTTCCTCCCACCTCAAGCTGCACCTCCATTTCCTACCTCCCACCTCATCCCGCCTCCTTGACCTGTCCATCTTCCCTGGACTGACCTATCCCCTCCCTACCTCCTCACCTATACTCTCCTCTCTCTCTATCTTATTTTCTCTCCATCTTCGGTCCACCTCCCCCTCTCTCCCTATTTATTCCAGTTCCCTCTCCCCATCCCCCTCTCTGATGAAGGGTCTAGGCCCGAAATGTCAGCTTTTGTGCTCCTGAGATGCTGCTTGGCCTGCTGTGTTCATCCAGCTCCACACTTTGTTATCTTGGATTCTCCAGCATCTGCAGTTCCCATTATCACTGAATAAACCCTTTGTCATTTTGAATTTCTAGAGAGGATCAGCTCATCCCCAGGGGCATTTCTCACTCCTTGTAATAAGAAACGCTCAAGATTACATTCGATTTAGTGTTACCACTTTCTTTAACCTTTTAACTGTAACCCATTTCAGTAATGGTGGTAATTATTAAAATATTTTGATATTCAATGTCATAGCCTTTTTCAAGCATAAAATGGAATCATGTTGAGGACGTGGGGATCTTGATAGCTGATAAGAGACCAATGCTGACTCCTTGAGGCAAGGCCTGATAGAATTAATGCCGGTTATGTTGTTGGCAAGGCTACTAGAGGGCTTTTTGCCAAGACTCAAGGGCAGAACTCTTCTCCTCTGATCTGGCAGCTCCTGCACTTGGCAGTACCATAGAGAAGACCATGGATGCTGCTGGAAGGACACCCAGGCTAGTAAAGGACCATGGAGTAAGATCTGTGATTAGTAGGAGAGATGGTGTTTTTGGTGCTGGAATTAATGGAAAGAGGGGGACATGGGGATTGTAAGCAATAGCAGGGTGTATTGCTCACGGGAACACTTGACCAAAGTCTAGTCCCTTGATCAGACTGATTACCCTTGTTTGAGGACCCATTTCAACCCCACCCCAGCTGAGGAGTTGCATGCACGGAGAGTGGTCTCTTTAAAGTTGGGTTAACACCAATAATGTTGAGTGGAACCCTTAAATATCCTTAATTAGTCACTTAAGAGTCTGAGTTGGCAACAAGGTGAAAAGGTCAACCATGGGCCATTCCCATCCTGAGTCTGATTTTGATGAAAGTGAAAAAATGACAGGATTTGGGTGTGACACCATCCCACCAAATTTAGCCTCTTTCTTGACTCCAAACATACCACCTCCTGAAGCACAAGATTTCAGTGATTATTAATGTTAATTTTTGACACCAAAATATTGATTCCAAATTTAATTTGATTTTTGTTATCACCTGACCTACTAAAGACTGAAAGTGGGATATTGTCAATGACAATATGTTGGCAGATATGTTCAATAATTACTTTGCTTTAGTTTTTACAGTAGAAAAGGAGGATAGCACGCAGGAAGCCCCAAGGAAATTAATAGTGGATGGGGGGGAGGGATTGACTAAAATTAATATCAGTAAAACATCAATAACACAGAAATGTATGTAAATAAAGAGGGACAGGCCCCAGAACCTGGTGGATTCCATTTGAGGGTGTTAAAGGAAATAGGGAAGTACATTGTAGATGACCTAACTGTAATCTTTCAGAAATCCCTAGATACCAGAGCTGAATCTATGGATGAGAAAATTGTATATATCACTCTGCTTTTTAAGGAGGACAAAAAAGGAAAACCAGGGAATTACATACCATTAGCCAAACATCTGTGCTGTGGAAATTGTTGGAGCCTGTAATCAAGTTTAGGGTAACTGAATACCTTGAAAATTGTATGTTAATCCGGGAGAGCCAGCATGAATTCATGGCAGGTAGATAATGCCTGACAAGCTTCACTGAATTTGTTGAAGAGGAGACTGAGGCAATCTGTACAGGAATGTGAATGGATATTGCTTATATGGACTTGCAGAAGGCATTTGATAAAGTCCCATATAAAAGATTGTTAAACGCGGTGTAAACCCATGGAACTTGAGGCAAATTACTGCATGACTGTGAAATTAGTTGAGTGGCAGGCGACAGAAAATAGGGATAATGGGAAATACTCAAATTGGCAGGATGTAACCAGTGGTATCCCACAAGGATGACAAAGTGTGGAGCTGGATGAACACAGCAGGCCAAGCAGCATCTCAGGAGCATAAAAGCTGACGTTTCGGGCCTAGACCCTTCATCAGAGAGCATTCATCCAGCATTTGCAGTTCCCATTATCTCTGTATCCCACAAGGAGCTGTGTTAGGGCCTTAGTTATTTACATCATTTATTAATGATTTGGATAATGGCATAGAAAATCATATATCCAAATTTGCTGACAATACAAAGTTAGGCAGCATTGTAAACTGTGTACATGATAGCATAAAATTACAAACAGATATTGAGAAATTGGTGAATGAGCAAAATTGTGACAAATGGAGTTCATTGCGAGCAAATGTGAGCTTATCCATTTTGGACCAAAAAAGAACAGATCAGGATATTTCTAAATGCTATGAAGTTAAATTCAGTGATGTCCAAACAGACTTGGGAATTCACGTGCATAGATATTTGAAATGCCACAAGTAGGTGGAGGGGCATAAGGGAATGTGATATTATTGCTCAACTATTAGTCCAGAGACCCAGGTAATATTGTGGGGACTTGGGTTCGTAATCCCATCATGGCAGGTGGTGGGATTTAAATTCAATTTTTAAAGATCTGAAATTAAGAATAATGATGACCATGAACCCATTGCCAATTGTCGTTTTTTAAAAAATGGGTTTAGTAATATGCTTTAGGGAAGGAAATTGCCATTTTTACCTGGTCCGGCCTACATGTGATTCCAGACTCATGGTAATGTGTTTGACTCTTAAGCACCCATCTGGACAATTGGGCATGTGCAATAAATCTTGGCCTAGCCATCAATGCCCTCATCCCATGCATGAATAAAAGAAAAGGTGCTGAAAATAATCAATAAGGCTAATGCATTGCTGGCCTTTATATTTGAAATGTAAGGATGCAGAAGTTATGTTGCAGTTATACAAAATCCTGCTTAGACCCCACTTAGAGTACAGTGAGTAGGTCTGGGTACTTCATCTTAAGAAGGATATATTCACCTTAGAGGGAGTAGAACATAGATTTTAAAAAATGAAACCCAGACTCCAGGATTTAAATTATGGGGAGAGGTTGTACAAATTAGGCCTGAACTCTCTAGAATTTAGTAAGTTAAGGTGTAATTTGATCAATATCTTCAAGAGAACAAGAGAAGACAGGATAGATAAAATTAAAATATTTCCACTGGTTGGAAATTCTCTAACTAGGGGCTGTCGTCTGAGAATTAGGGCCAGACTGTTCAGGAGAGTCGTTAGGAAGCACTTCTACACAGAAGGACAATAGAGATTTAGAAATGGTAGTGGATGCTAGGTCCCTTGTATTTTTAAATCCTAGACTGATTTTCTTTGTTGTTAAGCGAAGACATGAAGGGATAAGAGACAAAGGCAAGTATATGGAGTTGGGCCACAGGTCAGCTATGATTTTATTGAAAGACGTAACAGGACTTATGGAGCTGAACAGCCTACTTCTTGTTTCTATGTTTCTATGTACATTGAAAGGCATTTCAGGCAATTTTTAAAAGGGCAGAATTAAAAGAACTTGATCCGAATAGCTTGGAGTATTCGCAACAAGCAAATTGATGACACCTGAAGCAGTAAAAGCGTATGAGTTAATTGCCGATATGGAGTTATGCCTGCAGTACAACTGAGTTGGGGAATTGCAGAATAATGTAAATGTAACACGTGGGAGGGATAAGCAAAAAGGGAAAAGAGGGAGGGTAGTGCTGATAACAAGGAATGGGATCACTTTATTAGTGGAAGTGGATGCAAGATTGGGAGAACGGGATATAGAATTTGATTGATTTTAATTGAGAGCAGCAAAATGCAGCGTTAATACTGTTATTGTTGGAAATGCCCAAATCCATAAATTAATTTAAAAAACATTCAAATTCAACCTTTGAGGTTGATCCGAACCTCTCATCAGACCACCGCAAGGTGATCAGTTTGCAATAAAGTAACATCAAGGTTTAGAACAATAAGTGTTAACAATAACATTGTTTTGGGTGTTTTATCCGGCAACAAACTGTAGTAGTAGTGAAGGCTATGGTATAATTCAAAAAAATTAGAGGTGTTGGTAACAAGAAGAATGCAATAATCATGGATGACTTCAACCTACATATAGATTGTTTGAATCTAATGATTAACAATTCTATGGCAAAAGGATCGCTGGAATCTGTTTGAAATAGTTTTGTGGAGCTATAGCGTGAGGAACCAACTGAGTAACAGGCTATTTTAGATCAAGGATTATGAAATGTGGACAGGCTAATAAATAATCTTGCTATTAAAGAATCCTTGGGAAATAGTTGAGTATGATATGACACAAATTTTTTAATAAGCTTGAAAAAGACATAGATCAGCTTGAAACTGGAGTCTTAAATCTAAGCAGGGAAGTGATGAAGGTATGGGAGACGAAATTGGATTGGAAAATACATTTAAACATTAGGCAGTAGCTAATTAGAGGCTAGTATTTAAAGTATCAATGCTCGGTCTCCAAGAAACCATACATTACTTTAATGAAAGAAATAAGTAACACAGACAGTGTCTAACAAGCTAAATTAAAGTTAGTATTAGATCAAATCAGGATGTTTATAAAGTTACCAAAAAACTTGCAAGCCTGATTGGGAGTATTTTAGAATCAGCTGAAGAAGACTAAGAAATGGATAAAGAAAGAGAGAATGGAATATGAATGTAAAATAACTTGTAACTTTTAAAAAGGCGTTGAGAAAGCCTAAATAGGTACGCAAAAAGGAAAAATATTCACAAAGAAAAACATACGTCCTTTCCAGGCAGAGACAGCGAAATTAATAATCGGAAATAGAGAAATGACAGAGAAGCTAAGCAAGCACATTGTGCCTGTCATCGCAGAGGCTGATACAAGAAGTATCTCTGAAATAATTAAAATTTGAGAGTCGAGTAAGAGTGTACAATTGAGTGAAATTTGTACAGGTGCAAAAATAGTATTAGAGAAATTAATGTGATTGAAATCTGACAAATTCCCGGGGTCCAATAAGCTCCACCATAGTGTTGAAAGGGATAGATACAGCAATTTTAGATTCATTGGTCATTATCTTTCGAAATTCTAATAATTCTGCAAAGGTGCTTGAAAATCAGAAAGTTGCAAGTGTGAATCTGAAATTAAAAACCTGGCCTAATCATACCTGCGTTAATACTGTTATTGTTGGAAATGCCCAAATCCATAAATTAATTTAAAAAACATTCAAATTCAACCTTTGAGGTTGATCCGAACCTCTCATCAGACCACCACAAGGTGATCAGTTTGCAACAAAGTAACATCAAGGTTTAGAACTATAATTGAAATTATTTTGAGTTATGATCATGGGTGACACATCAAATTTATGACGTTGCCCCATGATGTTCATTTGTCCACAATAAGTGCCAACACACGTCAATATGCCTTCAGCTGGCATGCTTGCATTAAAGTTGTTTCATACTCTTGACGCCCTGATTCCTTCAGTTAGTGACACCATCTTTATTTGACTAACCATATCTATACGCATAGAACAAATGCCACTATCATGTCACATCCACAATTTATGCTGCTAATTGACATAGTATGGTAGTGACAGTAATTTTTCATTGTGTGTTCTGTCAAATCTGGTAGCGATTCGATCAGATTTTGATCTCTGAACAACTGGGCAGTTCTGATGTCCTAGCAGACACATTTTCACTCCCAAAGTATTTAAGTGAGCTATTTAGATGCACTGAGCATTTTATCTTATAACCTAAGTGCGCAGTTGCATATAAATTAGTTCTTTGGTAATGAAAATGCTTATTTTTTGTTATGAGTTGGCTGATCAGAGGAGACAAGCTCTGTAACCAGAAATAATACAACTTGAATAGCCCTGTAAAATATTCAACTACGAAATGAAAAAAAAACAAGTGAATCTGTATCTGTAAGATATTTTGAACACAGTTCCAACACATTTGAGCTGATAAACCATTCTTCTCCATGACAGCAGCACTTTATCTTCCTATTACTTGTTATATTTGTATTGTCATCACAAGCCAGCATCTCCCTCCATGTTAATTTCTCAATAAACCAACTATTTACCTGACCGTAAAAATAAAACACAATGCCAAAGAAGTTGCTTCCTCATCATACTTGCAGTGTGACTGCTATCTGAGTGTATATTACATGTTCACCATAATCCTATTCGTGAGATTATGCAGTTCCAGACCTTAAAAAGCATTATCTCCTGAATAGAATCAGTTTGCTGTTATAAGTAGCTGCACCTCAGTTGTACATCTACATGCCATTTATCATCTCAGAAATAAAAGAATGTCCCTGAGGTCTGGCATGCTGTAGTGAGGTTAAGAGTCTATGAGACACTTTTGCTTTATTTGTCAGTCTCCGACAGCTAGGATCAGCAACACATTGAGAATATCAGGATGCTTCCCAGCAGACAGCTCATGATTAGGACTAATACATTCTTAATGAATATCCAATGTTAAACCTGAATTTAAGCCATCTTCATTGATTTTTAATTTAAAAGCCAAAATTAGAAAACTTACTAACATCTTTGTTTCAATGAACATGATGAGAACACCTTATGGTTATTAGAATGTGGAGCCAGGTAATCTCCCTGAGATTGCCTCAAAATACCTTCAATGAAAAAATCCTATATTCTTAGACCTCACAAGTAATTGGAACAATATCACTTGATCTAATTTGACCAGTTCTGCTTTTGGTGTGTACATTATCAAGGCCATGTCCATTTATATACCTATAATTAGGATCAACAGCGTTCATTATAATAAAATAATTCGTTTGAGAACTACTATAGATGATGTTGAATGAGCCTGATCATTTGTCATTTCATAAAGAATATTTGAAACAGTGGGTTTGGATTCTATAGAGGATAATGACTCTGTGAAATTGCCATGGATCTGTTTGCACTAGTGATCAAGTCCACACTCATTATTTGCATTTGTAGCAGTGACATTTCACAATGTCTGTTCATTTTATTGTTCACAAGAAGAATTTTAGAACTGAATCCTGTGTAGATTTTCACAAAGGTTTGAAAGAAAATCCCACATATTCCAATCACTGAAACCAGATCAGCCACTTGGTGGATGCTATAACAATGAAGATTGACTCCATTGTCTCAGGGCCATTTGGTGTCTTTCACTTATATTAAAAGAAAATGGAGAATGTTCTTTTTAAATGTGCATTCTGTGGCTCTGCCACACATTCATAGCCCTGAAGGTCATGGGTTCAAGTCTTATTGCAGAGCATTGAACAAAAAACCCAGGCTCACACTCCAGTGCAACCCTTATGAATAGGCCTTCACCCAAGGTCCTGTCTTTATTTTCAACTTGATATAGAGGAACATGGAGTGCTGTTTCAGCAAAGAACTGAGGAGTTCTCCGAACAAATATTTATCGCTTATCCAATATCAAGGAAACAGATAATTTTGTCAATGCCGTCTGTGGGCCCTCAAAGATAGGTACAATTTTCCTATCTTATAAAAGTTACTACACTTCAAAAATGTTAGCTGTACAGCACGTTTGGACATCCTGATCTCATGCAAGATGCTATTGTAGTACACGTCATCTTCTCTGTCCTTCAAAATTCACCAATCTAGTTCCACCTTCACTGCAACTCCAGCTTTCAACACGAGGAGGAGCAGTTGAAGCCACTTTTGTTGTTGAATGTCAGTCTAATTGCTTAAAAGTGGACACATTAGCAGCTGGTAATTGACAAAAGGATTGTGAGACTCAAAAGACTTGGGCTGGAACTCGAAACCAAAACGTCAGCTGCTCCTTGTAAATTGTTTCGAAGAAAATTGTTTGAAATGAAAAGTGAATGAGATGGATGTATATAGAAATATCCTTCTTTTAAGAGTTTAGATTTTAAACCACTGTCATATGGGTGTTGGTATATTTTTGTGAAAGCGTTAAAAATTATTTAGGTCTGTCTTTCTGGAACCATGACTTTAAAGCTAGTGTGTGTCAGAGAGAACAAGTTACTGCAAGAAACCCTGGAGTGTTATTGGCAGCTTGTTTACATTGTGGGTGTTGACAATTAAGAAAAAGAAAACATTGAGCCATTAGCTATAGCAGAATCTAGGATGGGCAAGCTTTTCTAGATTAGATTCCCTAGTGTGGACACAGACCCTTTGGCCAAACAAGTCCACACTGCCCCTTGAAGCATCCCACCCAGACCCATCCCCCTATAACCCACACACCCCTGAACACTACGGGCAATTTAGCATAGCCGATCCCACCTCACCTGCACATCTTTGGACTGTGGGAAGAAACTGGAGCACCTGGAGGAAACCCACGCAGACCCGGGGAGAATGTGCAAACGCGACACAGTCACCAGAGGCTGGAATTGAACCTTGGTCCCTGGTGCTGTGAGGCTGCAGTGCTAGCCACTGAGCCACCATGCTGCCCTTAGTTCAAAAGATTTTGGATTCAGTTTGCAGAAGCTCTGACTAGGGTCTGAGCAAGCATGGTGTCCACTTGAAAAAGGAGATAGGTCAGAACAGTTATGCAAACATTACCTCAGAGAAAGACTTTATGAAACTTAGAGAGAAAAACACAGCATGTTTATTAGGGACTAATTGGCCTCCTTTGAGCGATGAGGTGGAACGTTCTGAATCTTCTGCTTGCCAGAACAGCAGGAATATTTTCAGGTTTGGAATCCATTTCCCTAATTAGTGGGAAGTTCTGAAATTCTTTGACTCAGCCACAGTATTATCAGCATCAGATTTCTTAGCCAAGTAAGGATGTACATATTCTGTTAAAGAAAGGATTTCTGGCTAAAGGAACTTTGAAATGAGTTACAAGGGCTTATCAACACTAGGGTTTTAAAGATTGCAGAATGGAGAGATCACTCAGGGAGGTTTCTCACCCAGGTCCTTCATTCTTCCCTGGAGGAGCTGCTTTGGGATCTAAGTAAACAAACCCTTTACAAAAAGGAATAAGTGGACAATATCTCCAACCAAGCAGACATTGATGGAAACAGCTGAGGAAGTCAGGAAACTGGAGTGACCTCCCTCCAATCAATCAACAGTGTATCAAGACAATCAGAATTTGTGAAGGACATCACGAGTCGACGGAGGAGCACTTTAAAGTGCCAAGACCCATACGCTGACTTATACAGTATTCTCCTCAGGTCAACATATCTTACTGTCCAAACCTTTATCTTCTGACTCAGAAAGAGGACCCCCCAAATTGTTGAAGGGCCTGGGGAATGATGGAGAGGATGCAATGTGATGGGTTGTGTTCTGACTGTCCGTTTTATTCAACAATCTCTTTCTACTGTAGACTTGCCTTGGTGGCCTGCATGGTGAGTTGCTGGAAGCAAGTCTCCTGACTGGAATATCCGAAAATGCTTATTAATGCTTAACAGTTGCTAGTTGGTTTTTTAATTACCTCCATAACACATTTGTCAGATTCAAAGGGATTCCTTACTCACCCTCAATTCCAACCTTCATAAACCCAGCACAGTATAGGATGATGTTAGGTTCCTCACTCAACATCAATTTCCAGGGGTAAAGGTAATTACATTCACACAACTGTGGGAAAATACTCCCGATTTTCCTTATGTTCAGTCTCCTTTAATGGAATTTGACTGTAAGGTAGAAGAAGGCAAACACCACATTTGGTATATTATTTACTGTCAATTTACAAGATTCAGTTCAAGGTAATTAGGATATATCCCTGACTTAAAGCCTTTACATTATGAAAACTTTATTTACATTGAGTGCATTGTAACATAATTTGTGTTTTCAAATGTTAAATGATGTTGTTAACTTACATGTAAGTTTTATTAAAATAAATTAATTAGATTTGCAGACTAAAAGAACATGAACACAAAAGTTATAAGTCTAGAATTAGAATTAGAATTAAGTTTCATTGTAACATGCACTTAAGTGCAGGGATACAGGATTATAGTGTAAGTTCACAACGTTGCCATTCCCAGCAACATTTGAGGTACGAAGATACCTCGGGACAAAATCTTCGGTATAAAGTAGAAAAATAAGGCAGTATAGTTTAAAGTTCAACATTGCAGTCTATCTGATTATAAAGTGGAAGAGCAAAGAAATAAAGTGCAAAATTGCAGTCCATCTTGCTTGCTCAATCAAGCTGGGCTCGCATTCCACGTAAGGGCTCGATCTCCTCCGCACGGGATGTGACCACCCAACGCTTAACGCTAATGCAGATACCGGGGGACCTTGATTGTCACTGCACTGGGCTGGCTCTTCCCTGCACTCTCTCACTCTCCCCCACGCTGGCCCAATCTCTCCACAGAAGGTAAGTAGATTAAAGTCAGTAAGAAAAAAAAACTGAGGAAGGAAAAGAAATGTAAAAGCAGACTATCGGGTCTGGGCAGGAGCTTGCACGCTGCCCTTCTACTCTGACACCTTCTTGGAGATGGTCGAGATTTAGAGGTGGCAAGAAGTTTTATTTTTGCATTCTTCTGATAGATATATCAAAAGCAATGTGTTAATTAGGATACAGGAGGTCATGAATGGCTGATGCAATGACGTACAATGTATATCATCAAATATTCAATGGTTTCAGTCTTGCTGACTTGGTAACTGTTTTGCTGGATAGCTGGGTATCAGATGCTGATACTGGGTGATAGTCCATCCGAACTTAAATACTTAAAAAATAAGTGAATACACAATGAGAAAAGGCATTTGATTCGTCCGACCTGCAGGACAATGACACTATAATCCATGAAATGTAACCAACCAAAGCTGAATAACCGAGATTGCAATTTTAGATATCCCTCAAGGATTTTTCATTCAATTACCTTCGGGGATGAGAAATAAGCTGCATGAAATCTTATCCATTTGGAATTCTACCTCTCATTCTCAAACTCCCTCAGGATTTTAAGGAAATCTATGCTTGCAAGCAATATATGTGATTGGGTTGAACAGCGTCTCTTGTACCGTACAAGGCTGGACAATTATCTGTCCACCAAAAGAAATGCCTTGTCAACGTCATTGGATCATAGGCCAAAGTGGATTCTTCTCGTGCTAGTCTAGCTATCAGGCAGGCTCTCATTTGAATCTCCTCAAGGGTATATCCCAGTCTGCAAAGCAATTGCAAATGCATGGGCGTTGAGTCTGATTATTTATTTTGATAGATACTGGCTAAGATAATCACACTGGTCATTACATAAGCTGTGTACTTTCATAATCCCTCCGGAAATGAGACCAAACTTCATCTTTTAAGTTTACCCATGTCAGATGAATCAAGGAAAGTGTTTCATTTTATTCGTAGTGAATAGAGGCGTGGCTTTCTTGATTGAAATGCCTGTCATGTGTAGTAATACTTATAACATGAAATGTCAAGTTCTGCACTCCATTCTTGTCAGTTACATTTGCTTGTTGCTATAATTTAAACAACAACTGAATTGATGTAAAATGTATTTGAATTTTAATCCAGAATTTGCCAACTTAAATTTTGTACTGCTTTGCAGGTTTAACATAGTTAAATCAGAATGGTTTGTACACAACTAAAACATTGCAATGTTTTTTTATTTTCAGATGTTACTGGATGAGATAATGATGGAGTCAATGTTGAAAGCATAATTTTTAAAATAATAGAACTTATGATTACTTGAACCATCCATAAAAGGGATAACGTGAGCTAAGATGAAACACAGTTAAGTTCTATTTTCTAAAATATTATTACTATATTATATAATATATAACATGAGTCCAAAAAAGTCCTCAATTCCATTCAGTTAGAGAAAGGATTGTTGACCTTGTGGGGCTAAGTAGGTTAATTCCCAATGTGATTAATCCTGAGTTATTCCCACTTAACTGTATGGGATAACTTTTCACTGTGCTCTTTGATGCTAAAAGGATGATAATGAATTGTCTTACATCTTTCACTTTAATTTCCACTGGCATGAATGAAAGTCCAAATTGTGATAGGTGTGAAATAAATGGTAAATTCACTATCTTCTGTTTTACACCATTGTACAAAGTCAAAGCCAAGGTCTGTATTTCCAAAGCATTTCATGTTCACAAACTTTGGGAGGAATATTAAAAAATTAAAAAAAGATAACTTGATAGCAGTTAGATCCAGTCACTGAACTTTGCTTACACAAAATTTTAATTTTTGGACTGCAAATCACGAGCATTTGGTTAACAAAAACATCTTCCTACCACCTCCATAATATTATCCCATGTCTGCCCCTGCCTCAGCTCATCTGTTGCCAAAATCATCATCTGTGCCTTTGTTCCCAGCAAACGCTAGTATTGTTACTTTGCACATTAATGATCATTCAATCAGATTAGCCAACAGCGTTCTGAAGTCAGACTTCCTCTCGAGTGAGAGGTACAAGTCACAGGTCCAACCAATTAAAGTTCTTTGGGGCATTAAATAGCTGCGAGGGCTGCCAGCATTAGCAGGAATATCCTCTCCATTCCACCTGAAAAATCATTGCCCAAATATTTATGAATATATATAATGGGAGAGAGTGCTCTGTGTCTCTTTTATGTATAAAATTGAGTATTAGAGCATTAGGACATTATTCTTATCCTTTCACTTTCACGGTAATGCTCGACTTAATGTTTCCTGTTTGTGGAATCCACATATGTTAAAATTGTTGAAATTGTTTTATGTCAAAGCCTTGATATGGTTACAGACCCCAAGTATCATATTGGTTAGACAGCATAGTGTTTCAAATGACAGTGTATGTCCAATCATATCATGCTGTAAATGACTGAAGGATCATTTCATATGCTGTCTTTCATGCAGCACTCAGATTATTTTAACAAACCTTCCTCACAAAATGTTGTCTTTTTTCTCAGGAGATAAAGGCTCACTCGCAATAAAAAAATGCTCTGAGCTCATGGCCTGGAATGGCATAAAGGTAGTCAATAAATATATGAAAATCTGTAAAGCATTTCAGTAGTTGTACTCATTACCCATGATGTATAAAAGCAATAAAACACGTGAATGATGGCACAACTCTCACACAAATTGTCTTCAGGATATTGAAAAAGGTACAGAGAAAGAGACAAATCAAAGAGCTCATCTCTGATTCTTGCCAACTTCTATTTTTATTACAGCTGGAATTTTCTCTGTTAGTAATGGGGAAGGAGGGAAAATGGATCTGGGAGATGCACTTTTCTCGAACTTGACAGGGAAAATGGTTTCTAACACATGTGCCCCCCTAAAGTAGGGGTTTCAGCAATCAAAGACTTTAGAGTTCCATTGCAATTACATAATAAGAGAACAAATGAAACTGGTTGATTCCCATCACCTCTATCATTCAGGTGAGATGTTATGTTATCAGGAATGGAGGGCTTGACTTATAAGGAGAGGCTGGATAGGCTGGGAATATTTTTCACTGGAATGTAGAGTTTCAGAGGTGACTTCATAGAGGTTTATAAATTCATAAGGGGTATAGATAGGGTTAATGGTAGGTGCCTTTTCCCTCGGATGGGGGATTTCAAGACTAGGAGGCATATAGTGAAGGTGTTCTGACAAACCTGAAACTAGTTCAGTGGCATTCCAACTGCATCTGTTCTCAGGCCATAATCCTACCATGTTACCCACCATGTGAGGGGAACAAATCTGATTGCAGGATTGCAATTAAGACCTGATCTCATTTCAGGACAAAAGAAGGACATGAGGTCTCAAGTGCAGGCAACAATATTTTTGTCTTCTCCATATGTTGGCTTCATTGATAGGATCTGTTGGGGCTGACAGACATAGGGGAAGAAGTGGCACACTGATAATCTTACTGACTAGTAACCCAGTAGCTCAAGCTGATGTTCTGAGGACCTGGATTCAAGTCTCACCATGATTGATTGAGTTATTATTGTCACATGTATGTAGGTACAGTAAAATGTTTCCTTTTGCATACAGTACAAGCAGATCGTACCACACAAAGTGCATTAGGGTAATAAAACAGGGCAAAGAATCCAGTGTTACAGCTGAGGAGAAGGTGCACAAAGAGTGAGATCAACGTCAAATTTTAACACTTGAGAGGTCTATTCAGAGGCCTAATAAGAGTGGGAAAGAAGCTGTTCTGAAATCTGTTGATATGTGTGTTTAAAATTTTGTATCTTCTGCCCAATGAAAGAGGTTGGGAGAGATTATAACCGGGCTGGGAGGGGTCTTTGATTATGTTGGCTGCCTTCCTGAGGCAGCGAGAAGTACAGATGGAGTCAATGGGTGGAGGGTTATCTTGTGTGATTGACTGGGCTGTGTTCACAACTCTCTGTAGTTTCTTACAGTCCTGGGCAGACTCGTTTTCATGCCAAACTGTGATACATCCAGATAGAATGCTTTCTATGGTGCATACCTGTAAAAAATGGTAAGAGTCTTTTTGGGCATGCTGAATTTCCTTTGCCTCCTGAGGGAGTAGAAGTGCTGTTGTGCTTTCTTGAGCATAGCATGTGGGCGGACCAGGCTAGATTGTTGGTGATCATCACTCGTAGGAACGTGATGCTCTTGACATCTCCACCTCAGCAGCATTGATGCAGACAGGGACATGCCCTCTGCCTTGCTTCCTGATGCCAATGACCAGCTGTTTTATTTTGCTGATGTTGATGGAGCGATTGTTTTCTTTTCACCATGCTGTGGGTCTACATGTAACTCAGATCCACGACAATGTGTGGTTGGCGCTTAACAGTCCTTTGGAAAGTTAGGGATGGGCAATAAATATTGGCTTGACCAGTGATACTCACATCCCATGAATGAATCTGAGTGAGTTATGACCTCATTGTGAAGCCTCTTCTCGGGATGCCTACCTTCAAGAAGTTGTCCTTCTCCCTCTGGAAAGACCACAGTGGATCTCTCTCTCACTGCAACCCTCTGGTAATCTCTTCGGCTCTGAAACTGCTTCCCATCACTGCTTACCTGCACTCACATATCACCATCCTACCTACATTCCTCAGACCCACCCCTCCTCTATTTTTATTTCAGAGCTCCCTTCCCCCTCCCACATTTCTGAAGACCCAAAACATCAGGTTTCCTGTTCCTCTGATTCTGCCTAGTCTGCAGTGTTCCTCCAGCTCCGCACTGTGTTACTTAATGACTCTCACCATTTCACAGATTAAAATTGAAGGAGATGACAGAAAGAAAATGATAAACATGGACCATCAGCTCAAGGGACAGGTTAGCAACAGCAACAAAACTGTTCAGATTTCCCCTTAACATTAAATTTAAAAACTTACCTCGGCTCAGTGCAAAGAATAATTGAACGAGAAAAATGACTGCCAAAGGCAAGCAGAGATAATTGACTGTTTTGATTCGTGCCTGACTGGAGCCCATTGTAACTGCTGAAAAACCTGCTTAATCTGTGACTTTTGTTCTTTCATTTTCATGATACAGTTCTTCACCATTTAAAGCACTTTTGATAAACCAGGCACAATTAATTATAAATTATTAAAATAGAGTTGTTCATTTTGCTGGAAAGTTGCAAAGAAAGTATACCTTGTAGTCGTTTATGAGTTACATTAGAGTACACAATGGAACACTCTTGAGTCAGTAATATTTCAAGCTTTACTGTTATAAGGATCTAAAGATTTGAAGTCATGGTATTTTCAAACTTCAATATTTTGAGATTCCACCATGTGTTGTCTCATTGTTCATTTTTTTACCTCTTCCAGCTAAGTGATTTTTTTTAAACTTGGAATTAAACATGTGGAAATCATTTAAGAATTCGGGGAATATGTGGTATCACAAGGCAAAAAAAATGTTTAAACTTTATTGAGAAAGGAGATTAAGGTGCTAATAGTGAAGTTTATGTCAAAGGAAAAAGTCAGCATCAAATTACTGATCAAGGTGCCAATGGCACCATTGGAGTTATAGGGGATTTCATTGGTATTCTGAACCCAGAGAACATCTCACAGAGTTATTCCTTGCCAAATGGTACAGTAGGGACAAGAAAGTAGCAATTGTGAGATTGGGGAAGTTTAGAGTTTGGGAAAGCACTCTAAGTACAGAATTATCAGAGTGGCATTGCGCTTGACACTAATGTAAACCAGAAAAAGAAATTTTTAAATATGTGTTTTGCACATTTTTAAAAGGGCCTATGAAATATTTCAGGATTGGTGTTATGAGACAATTGCAAAGGACAAAGTTGCAAATATAAATGAGAAAACTTTGATGGTATTGTAAAGGGTGCACTCTTACGGTTGGAGGGTAAAATAAACAGCTATCTATAAGGTGCTAAAATCATAAAATCCCCCGATCATCAGATGGGAAAAGTTGTGTTTGGGTGTTGTCAGGGATTGGAGACCGTGTCCTGGGAGGATCAGTTGTGAGTCAGAGGTTCAGTTTAATATTCACTTCAGAGTAATGTAGGCTTTTAATCCTCCAACTTCCCCAGATAATCTTTAACCTTTAGCGAGTGGGGACTTTCAATAATCTTTCATTTTAGAGGCCTTATTTGGAATGTTCTAGGGATAAATGAACTACCTTTGTAATTTTCAATTTCCCACGCAATTCCCTTTGAATCAGCTGTGATGGTAATTACATATGGTTATGACACACAACTCTAGCTTATGCTTTAGCTAGTTGCCTATCTGGGCACCAAAATAGACAATCAGACCCACAATATTGTATACCCACAGGATCTAGAGTCTCAGAAGGTAAATTCTCTTAAAAGCATGATACACATTTAAGAGTTGGTAGTTAGGAAGCAAGAATTCTGTCGGTACGGTGAATTAAATAGGCTGTTACACATATATTTAACAATTCCCATAACTTATGGACCAATATCCAAAAAAGTTTATCAGAACTGATTTTAGAAAACTTTTAATGCATTTCTTATTTAATAAAGTGCTATAAGCAGAATGCCTAAGTAAGGTAAAAGGATATTTTAGAAGTGTTTAAATGAGTAAAGATTAAAACAGCTCACAGCAAGAAAATATGGAGTTTCAGGTGAGGAGGATTAATAACTAAAGTCAGCATAGACAGAATTAATAGTACTAAAAAGGTCACTTTTCTCTACAAATTTCAGATAACAGGGTACTAAAAATTTTATAATCATTCCTCATAACACACACTGCAACATGGCCCCCGTGACTCTATAAAACCTCTATTTTTTGTAATGTAACTGCTCTCTTGAAGAATAATGCAGCTTCAATATTGGACCATGCAGCATCTGTTTTCACATGCGAACAGATATTCCAATGTGTCATGATTGCATTAATAGGTCCATTGTTCATCATAATGAAGGGCCTGTTTCAGACCTTTGTTTTATTCTTTATCATTTCATGTGATATGAATATCACTGGCATGGCAAGTATTTGTTACCAATCCCTAATTGCCTTTGAACTGAGTGGTTTGATAAGCTGTTTTGAAACAGTCAACCATATTGTTGTGGGTCTGGAGCTACATGTCAGCAGACCAATTGACGACAGCAGATTTTCTTTCCTAAAGAGCATCAGTGAACCACCTAGGTTTTTCTAGTAATAATCAATCGTTTCACAGAATCCATACAGTGTGGAAACAGGCCCTTCAGCCCAAAAATTCTATACTGGCCCTTACAGCATCCCACCCAGACCCGTCCCCTTGTAGCCCACCTAAGCTACACATCCCTGATCACTCTTTAGCGTGGCCAATCCACCTAGCCTGCACATCTTTGGACTGCGGGAGGAAACCCATGCAGATACGGGGAGAATGTGCAAACTCCACACAGCCTGAGGGTGGAATCAAACCTGGTGCTGTGAGGCAGCAGTGCTAAGCACTGAGCCACCATGCTGGCCCATGTTCACCATTACTGATGGTCAGATTGATACTTCAGGTTTATTTACTGAATGTAAACTCCATAAACTGTTGGGAAGGAATTTGAATTCCAGAGCAAAATCCTGTGCTGCTGGAATATGCCTCCTAATTTCGGAAACTGATTGATAATTAACCTCACTGTCTGGCATGAATTTTGCATTCAGCTTTCTCAGGTGTATAACAATCAGGTTAACAGGTATAAATGCTTACTTTCTCCTTGCTATAAACTCTCTGTAGATCCAATGCTAGCATCCTTGCTGGCTGGTCATTCCTTTCTTCAAGATCAGTACAGTGTCAATTGGGTTGCTCCTGGCATTGGCAACATGCTGATCCTAGTCTCACTAAGTAAGAAGACCAATTTTGCATGGTCCTTTTGCACATCAGTTTTGGTGCAATGGCTTGTGGCCCTTTGTAGCTTCCTGCTCCCTTCTACTCAATTTACATTGCCTCCTAATCTAGGTATGAATTTTCTCATGCTCTGCAATAAACCATATGAATGCTGTAGCTTGGGAAAAAGTGGAGTTCTGGGAGATGTATTCTTACATCAAGGAAAGCAAATATCTAGCATTGAAAATTAAATGCCAGGTTCAGCTAATTTGTGCTAGTTTTATTCGCAAAATCCGGCATCTCGTGGGAACAACAAGCACAAAGGGCCAGGAAGTCTAAAATATGATTTACATAACACATAAGATGACTTGCATTATCTTTCATATTGGATTGGAAGTAATATTGCCAAAGCTGCCCCTCCAGACATTATTGGCCATAAGTCATGATCACATAACAAGATTTGCAAGTTTCTATGGCTTGCACCTTATTTACTGACTGTTTAACAACAAAGGACAAAGATAGGTATTGCTGTTCATTTAGAAATCAAATTACTGAAAATCATTGTAGATCATTGTAGATCATGGGGAGGTGATGGCTTATTGGTATTATCACTGGGCTATTAATCCAGAGACCCCAGATATTTTTCTGGGGACCTGGGCTCAAATCCCACCATGGCAGCTGGTGGAATTTAAATTCAATAAGATATCTGGAATTAAAAAACTAATGATGGCTGTGAATTCATTGTTGATTGTCAGGAAAAACCCATCTGGCTCACTGATGCTCTTCAGGGAAGAAACCTGCCATCCTTACATGGTCTGGCCTACATGTGACTCCAGAACAACAGCAATGTGGTCGACTCTGAACTGCCCTCTGGACACTTAGGGATAGGCAACAAAATGCTACTTGGTCAGTAATGCCCTCATCCTGTGAATTAATTTAAAAAATGCTTATAACTGTTGCTTTGCAAACAATGGGGGAAGGTGTAAATAGATGGCACAGCAGTTAGATATGAGTACAAATTGAGATTCAGCTGGCCACAAGCAGCTGATTGGTTTGTGGAATTGTGACAAGACATGGATGCCAAAGACCATCAGCCTGGCAGCATCTCTCTGATTGGTTCCTGGGTAGGTGAACAACTTGTGGATGTGAATGACACAGTGCGGAGTCCTGAGACCTCCAGGAGGGGAAGTGATGTGAGTCCCTTCCTCTAGCAAGATACCTAAAGCCAAAGAAATCCAGTTGTTTCCTCCCACTAATTGTTTTAAGCTATTGTAAGCTTTAAACCAGTAAGTCAGAGTCTTTATAATTGATAAACCAATCACTCTGTCCATTCTGTGAAGAAATGAGAGGACCTGAAGGAAAAGCTCAGTGGCCTAAAGGATTTGGGAATCAAAAGGAGTCTCTCCATTGAATCCTGAGGTGCCATCATTTTTCACCACTCCATCCATAACACCAATGTTTTTGTCTGTGTGTTTGTGCTTGGCATGTGTGGATAATGAGGATGTGTTTACAAGGGTGTTAAAACTTTAATCAGTACAGTTACATGTCAATGCTTAATAGGTTTTTACTTATGGATAGTATCTACTTAATTGTAATAAACAGTATTAATAAAATAAATAAATAAAAGTAAAGAAATTATAATTGCATTAAAATATAGATGCCCAGTTTTCCATTAACCTGAACCTATCAGGCAGGTAAATAGGGGACTTTGCACTCTTTGATTAAAAAAAATCAATGACTTCAGGAAAAGTGTGGCTCGATTTCCAGTGTGCTACTCCAATGAGCTTTAATAGTATTGTGAGCTGATTCATTATCAATGCTGTTATGATCCTCACTTCAAAAGAGATATGGATTGCCTCAACACCAATCCAAATGAAAGTGACATCTCAACTGACACGTGAAAGCATGGTGCTAATGTTAGGAAAAACTGATAAGAGATTTTCTTTTCTATTAATGCGTGGAATATGGCTGTCACTGACTAGGCCAGTATTTATTGCCCGTCCTTTATAAAGAAACAAAGGCAATGTCAAAGCTTGAAGCAAGGCCCATCCAGTCAACACTCGTAAAGAGAAAAGAAAGACTGCAGATCAGCATGACATCCAAAGTCTTATTTGTGGAAAGTTATTCCTTGTCAAAATAAGACTGTTCTGTGATATGAGTATACAGAGGCTGACATCATGATGCTGACAGATATAATCATCATCAAGGCAACTTGCAAAGCCAAACTTTGTGAACTTCCCTTCAAATGCCCGGAAGTGTTTGATCTTGCTTAACTCTTTAAAATTTTGGACTCATGATCTCCAATTCCTACAAATCTCAGTTTAAATTGAATACTCTGCTATTGTAAACTATTGTTGCCCTTTAGCACTTTTTTAAAAACTCAGTTTGTGTTTGCTCTCAATGCTACTTTCTTCCAATAAGTTCAAAATCCATTTCACTAATTTCAATTTTGTGAGTACAGTTAATCATCCAGGCTACATCACTCAAGCAGACACAATCATCTTTATTGCTGCAATATCTCAGCATCAACTATAAATAATCAGGGGATTACATAATTTACAACCTGAGGTGCATTGGAACAAAAGATATCAATTTTATTTTGGTTGTTTGCTGCTAAGTTACTTCTGGGGAAATAAATACACCCTAGATGGATAGTTATTATTTCTAATGTACTTTTTCATGTTGGATTCCATTGCTTCTGAGTTCAGTATTTGATTCCAACCCAAAACTATTCACATGGGTTGTGGTTTAATCTGTATTGTAAGGAACAGCTATACCAAGTATCTATATTGCAATTTTAAAACTTTGGAATAATGGAAAAGTAGAACATTGTTTCTTTTTTTGCTACTTTTTTTCAGGTCTTAACAAGCTATCTATGTATTTTGCAACACTTTCAGCTATTGTGGCATTTAAAAATCATATAAAGTTTGAAAATTTCTCTGAAGTGCCATCAAGTCATTTGTTAAACTGAAATAATTCAATAGTTATTTTAAATTATTGTCATAGAGGGACAGATTTTTCCTATAGGATAAAATGTGCTCACATTTGACAGTACAGAAATGCATAGCTTAACTCCTTGCATTTAAAGAGAATGTACAGATGTGATGTATTCAATTCAACTGAATTCAAATGATCTAAACTTTTACTGTGTGACTTAACCAAGTGGTAATTTATAAGAGATAGTAGGAACTGCAGATGCTGGAGAATCTGAGATAACAAGGTGTAGAGCTGGATGAACACAGCAGGCGAAACAGCATCAGAGGAGCAGGAAAGCTGATGTTCTGGGCCTAGACCCTTCTTGTCCAATGAAAAATATTTGAAACTAGTGTTTTCTGTCATTCTCTTCAGACCAGCTAACAGTGTGATGGAGGATAAATATGAAATTATTGCTATCATCACTACTACTCTTGTCAAAGCAACTACACCTTTGATTTGCACCAGATGCTGAAGCACTTCCAATATTTCATACTTTTGCAGTTTACTACACCCCCCTTCCCATCTTCTGTTATAAATTTTCTGTATTCGATCTACATAGAATGTGATAAAAAGAATCTGATTTAGAGGAGTTCCTCAATAACAGGACGTGTATATCATCAGGAATAATTATGTCCTCTTTGTTAAATAATTTAACTGGAAAGAATATAAGATTAAAAGCTAATGCTTTTGCTGTCCTAAATATTGATTCAAAAACAATCTGCATTTATACATCTTCCATCTTTGAACATAATAAACTGTCTGAACATACTTCACAGGAACAGTAGCAAACAAGATTTGACAATTTGTGAGCTGCGCATAAGTGTGAAAGCAGTTGACTAAGTGTTTGATCAAAGGGATCAATATAAAGGAGTGTCTTAAAAAGGGAAAGAGGGAGAGAGAGGCCAAGAGCTGTCACCAAGCAATTCTGGATCTTGGAGGACTTGGCTAATAGAATGCACAGCCTCCTTTGATGGAGCATTTAAAACTGCAAATACTTAGAAAGTCAAAATTCTTGAAGTACGGAGATCTCTGAGTTATGTGGGTGGAAAGAGTTCACAGAGACAAGGAGGGGTGTGGCTGAGGCCATGAAAGGATTTGCTAGCAACCATGGGTGTTTTAAAATTGAGCCATTGCTTGAATAGGTGCCTTTTTTTGATCATCGAAGACAGACCTGCATAAGTTAGAATATGGGCATCAGCGTTTTAGATGGCATTAAGATTATAAAAGGTGGAAGATGAAAGGTTAGCCAGGAGAATGTTAACATGGATAAATCTAGAGATAAAGAAAAGGCATAGATTGGGATCCCAACAGTATGTGAACGGAGGCAGGTGAGAATTCAGAGAAAGCAAATGGAACTGGAAATAGACTTGTCTTAGAAATGGTGAGGAAATGTGGTTGGTAGGCCACATTGGGGTCAAATGTGACACCTAAGTGTGTTTTAGATTGTGGCAGTTTCCAGCGAAAGAGATAAAAATGGTTGGGAAAGATTGGAGACTTAGGCCAGAATTTAATAACTCCCTCTGAAGGAAAGTTCAGAGGAGGGAAATTCTGTGATCAGTTGGGAGGGAGCAAAGTGAAGATTCTGCTGCCTTCATGACTCCTCTGATTAAATCTAGGGCGAGCAGGGTTGTGGGCAGCACTCTTGCCTGGAAGCAGTTTTGCATTCTGGGCCTGTGTTAATTAGAGATTGAAATTGGAATTTCAAGTGGACTACACATTAAACTATTATGATCAATAATGGACAAAACGTCTTTCGTTCAATTATTCTGGGATGGATACAAAGAAATCCAAGTGAAAGGACAGTGCGGCAATCAATGATGTGTCCTAATAAAATAATATTATTAGGTAATATTATAACATGACAATATACATTTCAATGTTCAAGTTTTAAAAAATCTTTGTATTGTAAATTGTCTTCTGCCACAAGACTGCCAGAAGATACGATAGTAAGTTTTGTATTATTTTGTTGAAAGTAACTATGCTAAGATGCAGAAAAAGAATTGCCACTTTTTCTAACAAATGTTAAATCTGAATGTTTCTTTAGAAACCAGTTTCATTTAACTTTTTCACAAAAAAGAATCCATTCTGTTCTAACTTGCTTTTATCTAAGTATTTTAGTAATTTTCCCTTTGTTATCACTACTTCACCTTTTGCATCCATCTGAAGTCAAGTCAACAACTCAGAGATTAATCTATTTAGGATGGCACCAGTGTTCCATGAAACCAGCTGTCAAGAGATACCAGCAATTACTCTGATATGATATCATTTTCCCTCTGATTTTCCCCATTTCCTTGTGGATACATGGTGATGTCTCTGCTCAGCACTTCCCTGTTTGAAATGGTTCAGAGCTAAATGGTACAAGTATCTCTTGGTGATGCTGCAACAGAAAACTCTCCTGTGAATGGAAATAACTGGGTTAGATTATCAGCATTCATTGAAGATCTTTTCTTCTTTAAAATAGGCAATGGGTTTAAACTTTTATGATATAAAATTTAGGGCATAATTAGTTAACTAGCATACTGTCTCTCTTGAAAGTATACCGCAATGCTAATTGTGAGACACATCTCAATAACAATCACAGATAGTCTTTGTGGAACATTCCAAATGTGAAATCTATTTAGGTACATAAAACAATAAATGGTGGCAATTGGGGATGTGTTTCAGCTGAATCATATGGGAACTTGTAGACAACTTTGTGATCCTGGGTGATTCAGATACTGTGACATGTCAGGGAGAAAGAAATTTACTTGCACAGCAGGAGGCAGTCACACCCCTGAGGTCAGGTATTTCAAATTTGATCTGTAGTCAGACACAGGAGGCTTTGACTGGAGGAGAGGGTCTGGAAGGCAGCAACGAAGGAGGCTCAGCCCTTAACATTGTCCAATTGGTTTGAAGTTCTTGTGGCTTGTGTAGAAGAGAACAAGGGCTACAGGGTGGTTAAGCAAACTGAACAGCACGCCATGGTAGAATTCCAGTGGAGTGAGCTAAAAGGAATGTCTATGGAATTGTTGACAGCATAGTTAGCAAGGGAAATACTGTTACCTACAGCCACGATTCCCGAAGGTTGTGTTGCATGCCCAGTGTCAGGGTTAACACATCTCCTCTGGCCTGGAGAATAACTTGGATTGAGAGTGAGTAGGAAAGTGCAGTTGTTGTGATCCTCAAGTGTGCCAATGACACAGATAGCCCGAAGAACAAGATTGTACCAAGGGAAGAGGAGCTGCTAAATTCTAAAGAGTGAAACAGAATCAAGTGTAAAAATTTTGTGGATTATTATCCAAACCATGTGCAAATTGCAAATGGTAAACAATATCAGAGAGTTGAACGCTCCACACGAGAAACACATGTTTTTGGTCAGTTCTGAGTAAAAAAGGGATTTGTACAGGTGGAATGGCCTGAAGAGTAGGAGAGAATTGGAAATCTAGAGAACGGACAGGACACTAGTTTCGGATTACAATGCTGGTATTAAAAGGAAAGATTGACAGGAAGGATCAGAGCATTGAAACTTAATTGTACAGAAGCATAAAAGGTCAAGAGTAAGGAAAATGGTTAAAAAGACAGAAATAAAGGCTCTTTATCTGAAGGTATGCAGCTGCCAGAATACTAACGATGAATTAAAAACACAGCAGAAATAATTGAGACCAAAATGAAAACCATTTGAGGAACAGAATTAGAATCTGAATGTTTAAGGGTAGTTGACATTTCAGAAGGAAAGGAAGAATGGAAAAGATTGAATGTGAGTCTCACCACTAAATTTCAACACTTATCATCCATTTCTAGTTGCCTTTGAACTGAATAGTTTTTGGACCATTTCAGAAGCAGTTTAGTGTCAACCACAGTGCAGTGTGTCTGGAGTTACATTTAGGCCAGACCAGATAAGGATGGCAGATTTCCTTACCTAAAAGATTTTAATGAACCAGATAGGTTTTTTCGGATAATCAATGATATTTTGTTTCATGGTCATCATGATTGAGATTAGCATTTAATCCTGATTTTATAATTATATTAATTAATATGCCACCATCTGTTATGGTGTGATTTGAGCTGATGTCCCCAGAGCGTTAGGTTAGCCCTCTAGATTATTATTGTGGTGTGATTACCATCATGTCACATTTCATCAGTACATTTATTGTATCATATAGGTTTCAAAACAATGCAGCTGGCAGTAATAAGTCAATTTTCATCAAACTGAGCTACATAGCTGGCTGTGTCCATTAAGGGTAAAATCAGAGTAATAGGTGGAAATGATCTTGGTTTGGACAGTAAAAATATAGAATCAATTTCGGTAGAGATAGCAAAGGAAAGAAGTGACTGATGAGAGTGATTAATAGATTCCTTGATGGTAAATATTCTGTAGGGCAGAGCATAAATCAAAAACTAATGGAATTTTGTAAGAAATGTGCTGCAATAGTAATTGGAAATTTTTATCCATTCATTGGATTGAATGAATCAAATTAGTAAAAGAAAATAGGAGAATAAGTTTACAGAGTAAATTCCAGACAGTTTCTAAGAACAGTACATTGTGGAATCAATTGGCAGGTGATTATTTTAAACCTGATAATAAGTGATGAGAAAGAATTAATAAATGATGCCATAGTAAAGGATCTTCTAGTTAACAGTGATCATAATATTAAAGCATTTCCATTCTGAGGTGAAAGAGAAGATGGGAACTGCAGATGCTGGAGAATCCGAGATAACAAAGTGTGGAGCTGGATGAACACAGCAGGCCAAGCAGCATCGTAGGAGCACAAAAGCTGACTTTGAAGGGTGTAGGCCCGAAACATCAGCTTTTGTGCTCCTAAGATGCTGCTTGGCCTGCTGTGTTCATCCAGCTTCCACTTTGTTATGCCCATTCTGAGGTGAAGGATTTTTACTGGTCTTCAACTTAAATAAAGACCAATGGTACTGAAGTCAAAATTGGATCAAGTGGACTGATAAATAAGTTAAAAGGAAAGTACTGGAGTTTCAGCATATTTAAGGAAATATCTCATGATTCTTAACAAAAATACACTCTGTTGAGAAAGAAAGGTTCTACAAGAAGAATGCTGATTATGTAACTAATTTAGAAAGTTAATGATACGGGTTAAAATTAGTGCATTTAATTGAATGAAAAGATGTCAAATGTGGCAATGATTAGTGGTGGGCTAGAAGATTAGGAAAATTTTGGAAATCAGCCTGGGATCATCCAGAAATATTGATGAGATAAACTGAAGAGATAAGAGGAACCTAGATAATAAAAACTTCTTCAAATATAGAAAAAAAGGAAAATGGCAACAGTGAGTTTTGATCCCTGGGACAGAAAAACTGGGGAATTAATAATTTGAAAGAAGGAAATGACAGACTTTGAACAAATATTTTGTGTTTGTCTTTACAATAGAAGATCAAAAATCATCCAAGAATTAGAGAAAAATAGGGGGCTAGAGGCTGAGAAAAACTTAAGACAATCAGGATCTCAAACAAAATGTATTAGGACAACTGGTAGGGCTGAATGTTGAAAAAGCCCCTGAACCATACTGGCTCTTTCAGGAGGTGGCTGCAGAGATAATGCATTCATTTGTGGTTATTTCCAAAATTTGCAAGAGCCTAGAAGATTCCAGCAGATGTTTCAGCTACAACTATAACATCACTATTCACAAAAGGAGGGAAATGGAAGGTAAGAAACTATAGCAAGTAAAAGCCAAAAGTATTGTAGATGGTGGTTGGCAGAAACAAAAACAGAAATTATTGAAAAAGGTCAGCAGGTCTGACAACCTCTGTAGAGAGAAGTCAAAGTTAATGTTTCAGGTTGAATGAGGCTGCTTCAGAACTGATGGCAGCTTTGAAAATGTTGGATTTTAATGCAGAAGATAACGTGGGAGGAGGAGCTAAGGAGTAAATGATGGGTAGAGACAGAACCGAAAGAGAGATGAACAGTTGGACAGACAAAGGAGTGGATAACTACTAGGTTTGGAGAGTGAATAGCTATTAGTAGCTAACAATGGGTTATTTATAATAACAAAGCATGTGATAGCAAGGTCTGGTATGTGGGGGTTGCGGTAAGGACATGGTAAAGCTCGAACCCGAAAATTGTTAAACTCGACATTGAGTCTAGAAGGCTGCAGAGCTCCCAAACAGAGAAGTCTGTGTGTGCAGGAAACTTTCGACCAGTTAATGTGGTATTGATCTTTGAGAAAATATTAAAATTCATACTGAGAAAGGTAATAGCAGAGCATTGAGAAAATTAGTATCCACTAAAGCAGAGTCAATACAGTTTGGTGAAAGGGAAATTGTGTTTGATAAATTTGTTTGTATCCTTTGTACCAAGCAGAATGGATTTATGGGTATCAATGATGTAATGTATTTGTATTGCCAAAATACATTTTGTAAGTTGCCATCTAAAAGATGTTTACATGTGCCGTTGGGGATAATATTTTGGTATGGATAGAAGCTTGGTTAGCTGCAGCTGGAAGACTGTTTTGATGACCTTCCTTCGGAAGCATTATACTCACATTGGAGGTAGTTCAAAGATATTAACTATGCTAATTCCTGGTTTGGGGGGATTGCATTATGAGGAAAGGTTAAGCAGATTGGATATTGGAGTTTAGAAGAATGAGATAAATGTCAGTGAATCATGTAAGATTATGAGGGGTCTTGACCATGTGGATGCTGAGAAGATTATTCCCCTTGTAAGGGAGCCTAGAATTAGGGGCCACTATCTATAAATGAGTCAACTCCCATTTAAGATGGAGATTAAGAGGTATTTCTTTTATCAGAGCGTCACTATGCTTAGAAATTCTCTTTGCCGATGAGCAGTGGCAGCTGGATCATTGATTACCTGCAAAGCTGAGTTACTCAAGTTTTTTGATTCACAAGGGAGTCAAGAGATATGTGGGGAAGGTAAGAAAACAGGCTTAGGGACACAATCAGATATTATGAAATGGCAGAGCAGTCTGAAAGGGCATACTTTCTTCTGAATTTCCTGATGGAAAAGTTGCTGGCCCCACCCTTGTGTGTGTACGAGAAATGCTCATTACTTCCCTAAACTCTTATGCCTCACCTTGATGAGAACGCATAGGAAAATGGTTTTGATCATTATTTAGAAATTTATAAATGGTTACACATGGCTGTTTTGCAATTTATTTCACCAACTCTTTGAAAATGACTTATAAAACTTTCAGAGGCACAAGCCTTTGCAGTCCAAAGGCAGATTGCTGTATTTACATTCTGCGAATGGGTTTTCATTGAAGGCAGACAGCCCTGTGTATACAAAATAAAACTGCAGGTGACTTTGGGTGTGAAATTAACTTTGTTGTGAGTCCTTGAATTTGTGCCTTCTAAGACTAGAATAGCAAGCAGGTAATCAACAAAGATGTTCCAGATTTATTTAATCTCTACTTAAATTCTCAGCTCATTTCCTTTTCTTTCCACAGCTTTGTGAATTTTGAAACTTAACTGGGTGAAAGAAAAATTGCAACAAAAAAATGAAAGAGTTGCACCTTATAAGCAGTAAGGCATAAGTAAGGCTTTTGTATCGCCTTGTTATTTCGTATCATCTGATTTTTTCAAAGGAATGACAAGATCCCAACCTCCAGCCTGGTTGAGCAATAGGAATTGTTCCCTTTAATTTCTAAGACTCCAGTTGCTCCAGCATTGTATCTCAGTTCAATGCCAGGCATCCAGTAAAAGTGTCACTTCCTGCAATGCTGTCTTTTTGAAGAACACAGATGATCTGTTTATTCCGCTGTTGTCAATTCAAAGGTCAGAAATGTTGACAATAGCTAGATGTTGATCAGCAATGTTTCATTGGTGCTTTTAAGGATATCTTCAGAACACTGTTGTCACCAATTCTGAGGGTTGTCCATACTTTTGAGGCTTTGGCCAGTTTATGTATTAAAAACACTTTACTCAAGCACTCTTGTTGGAGAGGTGGAAAAAGGGGCACAGAATTCACTTTGTCACAATTTTCTGAAGAAGGGATTCAACCTGAAATGTCAATCTTTTTTGCTCCTCTGATGCTGCTTGGCCTGCTGTGTTCATCCAGCTTCACACTGTGTTATCACAGAATTCACTTTGTTATTCAACTTCATTTTCTTAACAAAATATTCCTTATTAAAAACACCATGTGAGCATTTTACAAATTCTCACAATATTTATTCTCTATTTAATTCTATCCATCTGAGAAAGGATATTACCCTCCAACAATCCATGTGTTTGAACTGAGCTGTTGCAAGAAGGTGAATCTCACAGGTCAGGATGGATCTTCTCCTGGGTCTTCTTGGGTTGCTGCACAGTCTTCAGTCACAAGTCTTTCTGTGAGTCTTTACTGAGGAGGAGGTCTTCCACATATGTGTTTTTGTCTCTTCACCCTCCCTGAATATTCTGTGGCCTTTGGTCGCATGCTTTGCTAGATTCAATGCTCCAATGGGGTTGTACCAGCACTCTTTTCTGTTGCCATGTAAGTGCATGTCTTCAGGCAATGGCTAGAGGTCAAAGTGCCCAGAAGTCTGAGAGACAACCCTCGATCTGGTTGTAGCTGATTCCCTTTGAACCTTTGTGACCTCTTTGACTTTTGTTCCTACTGTTTTCTGTGATCTATAACTACTGGCTGCTGTTTAATTTAGTTTGGCCAATTTTCAGCCAGGCCTAGATCCTCCAGTTGTGGGCCAGTTTAGAATATCCAATTTTGGGTCTATGGTCACTTAATCATGCGGTAGTCTGAAATGTATCATTTAATGATGACTCCAGCTACCTTTCGTGTAATCAGAAAGATCGCTGATACTGTTCAGTTTGGCTGGTTCGAAAAGTTGTTCACTAAATTGTGTGCGGAAATTGAAGTTTCACTTGAATGGATACTGTTTACCAAGTTAACAAGTACACCGTGGCTTCTATTGACACAGATAATGAATGGAAGAACCACTGCAACAAATTTGACTGCTTTAAACTTGACCTTTCATTGAAGAAATATGATAATGACTTTGGCATGCATTGTATTAATAGTTTGCTATTGAAATTGAAACATATTGCAGCTCTGAGCTTATTGATGTTTTGGCACAAGAACTTGGATTGCCGTTGTAGAATGTAGCTTTAGTCAACGTTGAAAATGCTTCACAGAACATATTTGAAAACTCACAATTAGTGTCCTTTTCTACATTTACTTAGAGGTTTACTTCATTGTGTGAACAATTTTCCACGTTTACCAACTATTTTCCATTTTATACCATTTAAGACAACTGTGCTTCGTTCAATGACTGCTCTATTGATCAGCAAAAGAAGTGATGGCGACATGAGTGAAAACTATTTTATGTGTACTGCCTGAGCATGTAGTCAATGCAGGTTCAATCAAGGCTTCTGATACAGAACTGGATCATTCTCTGAAGAGAAAAATATATATGCAGGTTACAGGGTAATGGGGAATAGTGTTAGGGGATTTGTTCTTGCAAAGAACTGATATGGACACAATTGTCCAAATAGCCTCCTTCTGTGCTGTAAACATTCTCTGATTTACAAGTCACTAGTGAGGCTCTGTTTCAGATCTCAATTTGTATCTGGCTTGCCCATCTTCCTCTTGTATCATTCTAGAACATAGACATCGAACATAGAACAGTACAGCACAGAACAGGCCCTTCAGCCCACAATGTTGTGCCAAACTTTTACCCTCAACCTAAGACCTATCTAGCCTCCATTCCTACCTTATACTATCATCCATATGCCTATCTAATAGCCACTGAAATGTCCCTAATGAGGCCAAATCCACTACCATCTCCAGCAGTGCATTCCAAGCCCCTACCACTCTCTTAATAAAGAACCTACCCATGACGTCTCCCCTATATTTACTGCCACTCACACTAGAGCTATGCCTCCTCGTAATAGCTACCTCCACCCAAGGAAAAAGTCTCTGGCTGTCCACTCTATCTATACCTGTGATCATTTTGTATGCCCCCATCAAGTCACCTCTCATCCTTCATTGTTCTAAAGAAAAAAGCCCTAGCTCTCTCAGCCTTCCTTGGAACAATCTTCACCCCATTCCAGGCAACATCCTGGTACATCTCCTCTGCACCTTTTGCAAAGCTTCCACATCTTTCATGTAATGAGGCAACCAGAACTGGACACAATACACCAAATATGGCCGAACCAGGGTTTTGTATAGCTGGAGAATAACATTCTACGATCTTAGTGCAACTGATTCCTGCCATAGATAGAAAAACAATTACGCAGCTGTCAGATCACATTTTCCTGAATGTCTGATTTCGGCTTCAGAAAGTTAAAGTTATTAATAAGTATGCATTTCAAGCAAATTGAATTGAACAAACACCAATTTGGCCGAAATAACAAAGTGTGAGGCTGGATGAACACAGCAAGCCAAACAACATCTCAGGAGCACAAAAGCTGACGTTTTGGGTCAAGACCCTTCATCAGAGAGGGGGATGGGGAGAGGGAACTGGAATAAATAGGGAGAGAGGGGGAGGCGGACTGACGATGGAGACAAAAGAAGATAGGTGGAGAGGAGAGTGTAGGTGGGGAGATAGGGAGGGGATAGGTCAGTTCAGGGAAGACGGACGGGTCAAGGAGGCGGGATGAGGTGGTAGGTAGGAAATGGAGGTGCGGCTTGAGGTGGGAGGAAGGGATGGGTGAGAGGAAGAATAGGCTAGGGAAGCGGAGACAGGCTGTGCTGGTTATGGGATGCAGTGGGGGGAGGGGACAATATGGGCTGGTTGTCCTGAAACAGACCAATTTGGCCGAAGGTGCATAGAGAAGTTAAGCACCTTGCATTTGGCATGTGACATGGAAGCAAAGACCAATCTCGCTTCAAGTTCTAAAATTCTGCTTATTCTATCATCTGAAACTGGTATGTTGTAAATATGGAACAGTAAATACATTGATACTGTATAAAAGGATACTCCTTTGTTGGCCTTAGGGGACAAAAGACAATATGCAAATTTATTCGAGATAATGGGAACTGCAGGTGCTGGAGAATCCGAGATAACAAAGTGTGGAGCTGGATGAACACAGCAGGCCAAGCAGCATCTCAGGAGCACAAAAGCTGACGTTTCGGGCCTAGATCCTTCATCAGAAAATGGGGATGGGGACAGGGTTCTGAAATAAATAAGGAGAGAGGGAGAGGTTGACCGAAGATTGATAGAGGAGAAGATAGGTGGAGAGGAGAGGATGGCTGGGAAGGTAGGGAGGGGATAGGTCAGTCCGGGGAGGATGGACATGTCAAGGGGTCAGAATGAGGTTAGTAGGTAGGAAATGGAGGTGCGGCTTGAGGTGGGAGGAGGGGATGGGTGAGAGGAAGAACAGGTTAGGGAGGCGGGGACAAGCTGTGCTGGTGTTGGGATACAGTGGGGGCAGGGGAGATTTTGAAGCTGGTGAAATCCACATTGATACCATTGGGCTGCAGGGTTCTCAAGCGGAATATGAGTTGCTGTTCCTGCAACCTTCGGGTGGCATCATTGTGGCACTGCAGGAGGCCCAGGATGGACATGTCATCTAAGGAATGGAAGGGGAGTTAAAATGGTTCGCGACTGGGAGGTGCAGTTGTTTATTGCGAACCGAGCATAGGTGTTCTGCAAAGCGGTCCCCAAGCCTCCGCTTGTTTTCCCCAATGTGGAGGAAGCCACAACGGTGCTGTGGATGATGTAGGCCCTTCAGCCCTATGTGTCCACACCGAACCTCCGAAAATCATCCCATCGACACCACCCCTTCTACCCTATCCCTGTAACCCTAACTAGTTGACGTAATGATTATCTTTTGAAATTGGAAGCGTTTGATGTTGCTGATTCTTTACTAGCATGAAAATGTCCTCACCTGGTTGTTTATAATAGGTCGATATGAGAAGAGTTTGAGTGGCCTTAACCGAGTATTCATGGGGTTCCAACTCAAACAGTTCCTGATATTTGAATGACAAACTGATTCAGAGCCAATCCACAGGACAACTAGTGTATGCAAAATGGAAAGTTTGAGTTCCATAGCGCTAGAATTCATCTCATGAGAGAGTGGAAGAGCACAGCAAAAGAATGTTCAACTTAAAAGCAATGCAACTAAACTGGGATTATTTGGTCAAAAATACCAGTTGTTTAAACTATTCCAGAACCTCAGTACAAATATCCTTCATCTTAAAGAGCATAAAATTCACCAAAATGAAGAGGACAGAAAAAAAAGTCACACTGTGTACTTTGGAATGACTCAATTTCAACTGAGAAGTAACTAATGCCTGATCCTAAATTACCTCTCTCATATCAACAGTTCAATCCACTGCTTCAAAGATCCTAAATATTTAATGTGCTCTCTTTTATATTCCAGAAGCTTCCCCAGCTGTAACCTTTAATAAAGCCCTTGGCAGCTGGCAGGCTGTGATGTGAAAACATATTATTTAGGGGCATCATTTTTGGTCTATATATTGTTACAGTACACTAATAGCAATGAAAGACAGCAAGGACATTCACCAGAAAATGGGAAAGTCACTTTGATTAAAAAGTAAGTTCTAGTTTCATTAAGGAAATGTAACTCTGCATTTTGATACATCAGCTAAGATATAATTACTACATGTTAAACTACAAGAGTAGTAAAACTGTCAGGATTTTTAATATCTAACCTAATTCAGTAGCACAAATATAAAACTGCAATTTATCGCTGATATGCTACCATCTTATTAAACCAAACAATTGTGCTGAGCTTCTTGTTGTCAGAAATGATTATTTAAAAGTTTTTTTTGTGGCCTTTGCTGATAGGTATGAATTAGAGCTTCTCAATGTAAAACATCCGCCTGTGCAAATTATCACCTTTCCATAATCCTGTGATTTAAAGCGAACAACCATAATTAAAAACTTCATTGGACAGGAGGTTTAAGCTCTCTTTGTATAGGCTCATAAAATATTCACTGAGCAAAATCTCTGCTGAATGTATGTGACTCAATATACAGGTGGCAAGAATTGCCCGGGACAGACAATGTGTCTGGGATCAAAGCTTTAATAGGTACATTTGAAACACAACTGTCCCTTCCCTCCCTCTTTTCATCGTGAGGCAGCCTCCACATTCCTGGTGGTACCCCACCTGAAAACTGGACAGTTGTTCCTTTAGATAATGCTAGTGGGCTCCTGAAATAACTTCACACAGCCCAGTATCCCGTTACCAAGCTACCCTTTATTTAGGCATGGAAAGCCCTTAATACTGATCTCACTTCCTCAGAACCAGGTCTCAGAGTGAACGGAACTTTTGACATTCCTATTCATATTTGTCAGCCAGAATTCCCTGATTGGACCAGATTAAAAGTCCCAATTAAGAAACTCATATTCTATGAGGTTCACCCAGCTGACCTTGTAACTGTCACTAGAGAGCCATTCCTGCCTCATGCAGCTGAATGACTTGGATATGTGTGTTCATTGGGTGAGCACAGTACAAATTGTGAAACCATTGGTGGAATTTGCATGATTTCTGTTGAATTATTTTGTGACATGAGATTCATGGAGCCCAGTCTGCCATAACTCGCAGGGACTTTTCTCACACATGATCTTTTACTCTTCAATGCATTAGTTTTACAACCAGACTGTTTGATGCTTTTCCTCTTCTATCCAGTGGCAGGAGAGGCAGAAGCTATTGGGAATTCATTACCAGTTCCATATGTAAAGCCCAATTTTGCACCACTTCAGATTCTTGTCAGCCTGGAACTGATCTCACACTGATGCACTCAACCATTATTGCTCAGCATATGGCCCTAAAAGGACAGATCGCTGCCCATTTTGTGGACAGGGACCTGGAGGTGCTGATGGATGAGATGGCGCAGTATTGTTTATCCTAGTGACAAAAGGTTATACCACCACACACAGTACTTAGACCCAGACAGTGTCTAGATCAGTGCTCTGTCCTCAGTCAGTAAGGATATCTACTAGTGCAGCAAGAAGGTCAATGATCTCCTGCATTCTGTAAGGGTATGTGCCACTATCTTTTCTCTGCTACCTTGCCCTCACAGGGCCACCACCCAGTCTAACTCTGTTATCGACCTATGTGGACTACAACTCCAACTATTGCAAATGTCATAGCCACTCAGTGACTGTCACCCCCTTCATTCTCCAAAATTACTCACCCTCCTGCCCTTTGTGCTTTCTACTCACTCTGCGTACACTCATTAACTAGTCTCCATCCACTTCTAATATTTTCAAGCCCTGGATCTGTCTCAATGCTGGAAAAACTGGCCTAGCCCTCAGTCTGATATTTCCACAGCACCCTGACTGACCTATCTGCAATGCCAGACTGATATGCAGGCCCAATCCATCCAGTGTAAGGGCACAGATCCTCAGATGCCAGTGAGATGAAGTGCCTGACTGACCATGGTGGATCTCCTAGATTGGAATTGAGCAAAAGCTTGTTGACGATAAATGGAGCTACCCCCTGGCTGACTATAGTCACCCTTGACCACAATAAGGGTTCCTTCCCCTTTGACTTTTGGGTATGGCCATTTGCTGGAGGCACAAGCAATGTGTTTGGCACATACATTGCTGGCATATTCTGCAAGTGTTTCCCAGAGCTATCTTTGATGTTCAGTTCTCCTTCACCATGGCAAGTTGCCTGCTACTCCCACTGCACAATGAAAGCAGTGTGAAGTTGGCAGCCTTCAACTAAACTCAGTGAGTGGGCATTCAGAGAGAAAGTGAACTGATATGCGATGCATCCCACATAGATACATGACATACATATCTGTCTCTGTGTGCAAACAGAGCTGGCAGGAATATGCAAGTTGTATCTGTCCCTGTTCGTCAAAGGCAAGTGTTGAAGGGCAGAAGTGGTGTATGAGTTGCTGTGAGAACAGTCATCCTGATGTGTTGACGGTGATGTAGTTTGTTGATGGTGACAGGCAGTGATGAAGGGTCGAGGATGATGTTGACTATGAAGCATGCAGGGACACTGTTATGAAGAAGCAATGGGATGATGACCGCACAATGAATCTGTGAGCAGAGCACACACTCTGTCTTGCTTCTCAGGGAAGTAGTAGAGAATTGGAAGTGGCTTATATGCTAATGACGTGGTCATACGTGGAGATATGGTAGAGATTCTAAAGTCACCATTTAATGCTTAAGGGGAAAATTGGAAAAATGTTTCTCAATGTCGAGATTCTGTTTTCTTTCATTGTCACCATACTGTCTAAACTTTCTTGTGATTACCCGACCACAGTGGGGAGGGGAATGTTGTGTCACATGTGTCAATTCAATTGGATCAGCTGAGTGACCTCACAAGGTGTGCATTCCTATCACTTTCGCATGGCACGACCAGCCAACATCCTTTCAAATTTGAGGTGACATAGAGAATACGATGTTTAATTGTTCTGAATTTGATTATACTATTCTGTTTACAATTGATGCTCACTGCACTTGATTGATTAATTCTGGATTTGGGCTCAGAGAATAGAAGCTTGATCTGTGAGTATGGGTGTGTGAGATATTTTGTGACAACTACAAATCATTTTTATTTGTATGCAAGTAGAAACTAGTGTCATCTCTACATTGACTCAAGACCCAAAATAGGCAACACAGGTCAAACTGAAGCATCCAAACAGGTGCTAATTACCATTTGTACCCAGCAGTACCAAGACATTTATGAATGAGTATGGCATTGTTTCAAATGTTAGCTAAACTAGAACTTGACAATCAAGGAAATAAAGCCTGCAACAACTCAATAAAACTCTGTTTCCAAAATGTGTCAATAAAACTGCAAAGGAGAAAGAACTGTTGTCTTATTGTTGATACCATTTTATTCTGTTTGTTAACAGGATGATCTAATCAATTCCAACAATGCAACTGTTAATACCCTTGGTACTTTTTCTAATCAGTGTAATTCTGAATTATTTCAGTCCTCACATAATAAATTTCTTTTAAGATTGAGTCTTAGCTTCAATCTTGCTTTAAAACCCAGGAAGTAGACAGAAAGCCCTGTTTGGTAATTGTATTTAGCTACTAAATTTACATTAAACACCATATATTTCATATACATCTTTGAAAGTAGTCGAGGACAATTTATTTTACATTTAAATTATCAAGGAAATATGTTTTGCAGGAGAAGGATTGCATTAATAGCTGTTGTGTAACAGTCTGATATTCTTACAGTGACATTTTACACTTAATTTATTGAATGCACAAAATAGTAAAATTGCAGTTGTAAATAATTTTGCCGATGCTTCAAAATATCCTTTTCTCAAATTGGTTTCTCAAAAAGTTTGAGCAATAGGCGAAGCTAACCATTTCTGATGAAGGGTCCAGGCCTGAAATGTCAGCTTTTATGCTCGTACGATTCTGCTTGGCCTGCTGTGTTCACCCAGCTCTACACTTTGTTATCTCGGATTCTCCAGCATCTGCAGTTCCTATTATCTCTAACCATTTCAGATTGATTCTGTGCAGTCACATCACAAGTGCTGCTATAAAGTAAAAGCCACATTCTGTCCCCTGTGAGTATAAGTTTGGCAGTGTCTGAAATTCAGTATCAGCACAATGCCAAGTACATAGGCACATGTTCCAATTAGATCAGATCAAACAGAGCATCCCTTTAGCTGCTCCTGATCGGAGGACTAACTGTACTAAATGAGCTTATATTGTTTTCTTATCCATGCTTTCCATCCAAAATTGGTCCAACTGTTAAATAAAGCCATGAAGTGTATCTCATGCTGTGGCCTGATGGGAGCACCTGAATGCTAGTTTTGAACAAAGGATGTAATTTTGATTGCATTGCAAACAGATCTTCTATAGACATCTTTGCAGGTTTAGTGTTTCCAACCATTTCTGTAATAGTCTAATTATCTTCCTACATAAGAACTAGGAACAGGAGTAGGCCATCTGGCCCCTCAAGCCTGCCCTCCCATTTAATAAGATCATGATTGTTCTTTTTGAAACTCAGCTCCACTTACCCACCCGCTCACCATAACCCTTAGTTCCTTTACTGTTCAAAAATTTATCTAGCCTTGCCTTAAAAACATTCAGCGAGGTAGCTTCGACTGCTTCACTGGGCGGGGAATTCCACAGATTCACAACCTTTTGGGTGAAGAAGTTCCTCCTGACCTCAGTCCGACATCTACTTCCCTTTATTTTGATGCTATGTCCCCTAGCACTAGTTTCACCTGCTGGCAGAAACAACCTCCCTGCCTCTACCTTATCTATTCCCTTCATAATCTTATATGTTTCGATAAGATCTCCTCTCATTCTTCTGAATTCCAGTGAGCATAACCCCAGCCTACTCAGTCTCTCCTCATAATTCAACCCTCTCACCTCTGGAATCAATTGAGTGAATCTCCTCTGCACCCCCTCCAGTGCTAGTATATCTCTTCTGAAGTAAGGAGACCAAAACTGCACGCAGCACTCCAGGTGTGGTCTCACCAGGACCCTACACAGCTGCAGCACAGCCTCCTTGTTTTTAAACTCCATCCCTCTAGCAATGGCAGACAAAATTCCATTTGCCTTTTTAATTACCGGCTGCACCTGCAATCCTACTTTTAGCGACTCAAGCACAGGGACACCCAAGTCCCTCTGCACAGCAGCGTGCTGCAATTTTTTACCGTTTAAAACACAGTCCATTTTGCTGTTATTCCTACCAAATTGGATGACCTCATATTTGTCAACATTGTACTCCATCTGCCAGAGTTATGCCCACTCTTTCAGACTATCTATATCCCTCTGCAAACTTTCAATGTCTTCTGAACACTTTGCTCTACCACTCATCTTAGTGTCATCTGCAAATTTTGACACATGACACTTAGTCCCCAACTCCAAATTATCTGTATAAATTGTAAACAATTGAGGTCCCAACACTGATCCCTGAGGCACACCACTAGCCACTGACCGCCAACCAGAAAAATACCCATTTACCCCTACTCTTTGTTTTCTGCTAGTCAACAAGAGCCCAGCCTATTGGCAGCAGTATGAGCATTCATACCAAAACTGCTGAGATAGACTCCAAGTCTCACTGTCTATGGAAATTGCCACATTGAAACATTGATGACCAGAGGTTGATGATTTCTTGCCTTGGCAGGCTTTCCAATATTTTATACATTTGCATGTGTATCCTTTGAGTCTTCTAATGAAGGCTAGGTATAGGAGGTCCTCTTTTTGGAAGAGCTCTGTATCATGCTTTCCCACCAGTCACCTATCTCCTGGATTGTCCTTTCCATTAGGCTCTGCTCATGTTCTTATGCATTGTGCTTCACCATGTCCATAATCTGCTAGTTCACTGCCTAACCCACCTATGGTGTTAATCCCAATGCTGGTGTATGGGAAGAGTGATCTTGCACACGAATGATAGTCCTGCCAAAAATGTTCTTCGAGAAGGTTGAAGTGCCAAGAAGGATCTAGAAAAATGGAGAAACTGACAAGCCTTTAATATGCTCCTTGCATTTCGCCCTGCAGACGGCAGATTTCACTCTGTGGGATGACATTGTCAAGCAGCTTTTTTAAATTCATTCATCAGATGAAGGCATCACTGCCCAGGTCATTAATTATTGCCCATCCCTAACTGCCCACAGGGAAGTTAAGAATCAACCACACTACTATGGGTCTGGATTCACATATGGACCAGACCAGGTCAGATTGGCAGTTTCCTTCCCAAAGGGACATAGTGAACCAGATGGGTTTTTCCTGACAATCAATTGTGGATTCTTAATTCCAGATTTTTATTGAATTCACAATTCACCATCTGCTGTGGCGGGATTCAAACCGAGATCCCTGGAAAAATACCTGGGTCTGGGGATTAACAGCCCAGTGATAATACCACGAAGCCATTGCTTCCCCCACCATATGCAGCTGTTAGATGTAAATTAATGATGGCATCTAAACACACTAAAGAAGCAGGTGACAACCATCCTGCTGGAGACAGAGGCAGAGAAATCCTGATCAGGCCAATGAAAGTGATGAGAGGAATTATCCAATTTGTTTTGTTTTTAAGTAAACATTGCAGGGGAATGTCCAGATGCAGCATTGGTGATTTCGCTAGCTAGGTCAGTAGCCTCATATTTCTCAAACTAATTCTATGTGTTGTCTGTGGACCTGTGACAGGCAGTGGCTGCTTACGCATTTTCATGGGCGAGGTATGCAGTCTCAAATCAGGTAGACTCTGACCCCTTGGTTAAGTTGCATTGCTACACAACTATGATTCCCGGTACAGACACACTTCCACCATAATTTCTTTCAACCTGTTATCAATAACACTCCCAAGAAACAGTGGCTTATCACCTTCACAGAGTTCCCAAATGGAATAGATTCTTTGGTGCTTTCAGGTGCTATCACATGAAAGACTGTGATATGACCTTTCAAACATGACTTCATGAACGGATATAAGGTCTAGACGGCCTGAAGTATACCTTGAAAATAAATCAAATTTGATATCTATACAAGCAAACATGATTTAGATCTGATTCTTACAATGTTTCTCAAAATAATTTAGCATGCTATATTAGTAAAAATCTCCAACTCTGTCTAGATTGCATTCTGACCAGACTTTCTGTCCTAAATTTGACGCTGATAGGATAAATGATGGATTTCACAAGCCTGGGACAAGAGGAGAAGGGCCTAGGGGGAATCTGAAACATTTATGAGTTGAGCTCCAGATCTTGACAGCATTGTGAATTAATTCTTCGTTTTCAGCAGGATTGTTTTGATGGCCTATGAGAGGCAACTGAGGTAGAAAATCACAGAACAAGATCCTTGATCAATGTATTATTGGGTGAAGATCAGTGACCAAAATAGAAAAAACTGAATTCGCAATTGTGCAGGATTTGAACCAGGTAAGGTTTCTTAGCATTTGAAATTGTTAGTTTCAGTTTATTTAACACTTTAATCCTAATGCAGCATGACTCAAAACCTCCCCCTCAACCACTGCTGTTATTGGGTTAACCACTAGGATATCAACGAATCATGCATGTGATTCCTTATGATCCCATTCATCTAGTGTAGCACTGCCTGTGGGCATTCTTAATAGTCAAGTCACAATATCCATTCATCTCATTGAGGAAGTCACATATCACTTGCCTCCTGCTTGCAATTTATACTGTCAGACTGAAACCATCATGCCGTAGATTAGAATATCCCTGTTGTATTCCATTTTATCACGCGGTTTTCTTCTCATCTCCTGCCAAACCTTTATAAACACCAAATCTGAATATTTTAATTTTGTTTTATTCCTATTACGGGATGCATGCATCTTTAGACAGTCTCATATGATGTATTTTCAGAACAATTTAATAAACTCTGTCAACATGGACTGGCACAAATAATCAAAGACAAAATCACATTTGAAATGCAGAAATAAATAAATGCAGCACCTGATGTCTGCTGTTTGGAAAAGAAGAAGGGTAGTGAAAAGACTGATATAGTAAACTTGATCAGCAAGACCTGTTTGAATTGTATTGTTTTTCATTAAATTTTCAACTGAGTAACTTAATTGTAAAAAATGATGAATATGGTTTTTCACTTGCTATTAAGTTGTACAAACCATCTTCTGTGCACTTTTTCCCATCATCACAGTCCCATGAGGACAATGTCATGATCCAAAACCATGAACTAGTCTTCAGGTAAATATGGGGCAAAGAAGTTACTGCTTGGATTTCTGTGCAGTCAAGAAGCAGAAATTTCTCAGCTGTTGAGGTGTATGGGCAATGGTTCGCAAAACCGACAATCATCTTAGCATCATGTTGGGAAGAGTGATTGGCCAACAACATATGACAATTTGCAAAACCATGGGGAATGATAATGGTAAGAACATTCATGATACAATGTGTTGGACCATAATATGTTTCATTGTGATTGATGTGAGGGATCAGGAACACAGTAACTGACATGTTGTTCTATTGCTGATGTTCTCCCGGAGTCACTCAGTTGGCTGGATGCTGGTCTGCGATGCAGATTGATGCTAACAGGCTGGGTTCAATTCCCATTACAGCTGAGGTCACTGTAAGGGTTCTAGAATCTCAACCTCACCCTTTACTTGAGGCATGATGACCCTCAGATCTTGAATGAGAAAGCAGCCCTATAGCCCTCGAGGACTAAGGCAACTTTATCTTCACTGACATTCTCCACAGACAATCTGATCATTTATGAGAGATGTAGTGTTAGGAAGAGTTCTTGTGGCTTTGGTGACTATGAGATGTCAGCATCGCTGGGAGCATTGTTAGCAAACCCAGCAACAGCAGGAATCCCCAGTCGATGCTGCACATCCTTCGGAAGATGCATCTGCAACTGAAAAAATCCCAGAGTTCACTGACTAAGGCCTGAACTTGTGGGTCTCACAGTTGCATTTCTTGGAAACATAATACAGGTGCACAGTGAGGATGTCCCTGGCCATCATCACTGAACTGTGACAACTCTTGGAGCAGGACTTATGCTCAGAAGGACTGAGAGACCATCTCATCCTGGTGCCCATCAAGGTCACTGCTGCCCTGTATTGTTATGACAGTGGCACATTCTAAGAAACAGTAGGTCCCCCATAGCATCCAAGAAGTCGTAGTTAACATTTTCTCTAGATTACACCAGTTTATAACGTACCCCCATGATGCAGAGAAGAAAGCAGCCTGGGTTGTGGGGTTCTCCCATTTCCACCACCAGCACCCATACTGGTTCAGAGGCTGTACCTATATGTTTGAAAATGCACTTTCATCAGCCTGCAAAGTTCATCAACGGAAAAGGTCCTCACTTCATTACTATCAGGCTCATCTATGACAGTAGATGCCAGAAAGTGCAAGTATGTGCCAGGTATCTTGCAAGCTGCCTTGATCCCTCCTTCTTATGGCCTTCATTCGAATAGGGACATCTTCTGGAAGTTAATGGCTTTACCAATGTTTCACACATGCCGAGCAGAGATACGGCACTACTCCATGCTTCCACTAGAGCCACAGTGAACCAGATCATAGGATGCTTGTTGGTGAGGTTTTGATTCTTGGATCAGTCTAGCAGGGCCTATTAGTGTCACCCAGAAAGAATGTGCCATATCATCACGATATGCTATACCTGTCATGACTGGAAAAGTAAGGACATCCTGGATTACAGATGAAATGGGGAATGGAGGGTAGTGTGGTGGAATTGAGTGAGTGAGATATAATTTAATGACAGCATTTCTCCTGAGGACCATCCATGGTGGACACCTGGCAAATTGCCATTGGGTTCTCTGGAGCCATTGGTATAGGGAACATGAGTTGGCACCAACTTGGCAGAGGGCCTGTAAGACATCAGTGGAATGGGTGGGAGATGTAGGTAGGTATGGAATATAGAGGACCATGAAAGGTAAATCATAGGTCAACATGAATTGGCATAAGTGTGAGTGGGAATGGCAGTCATATGTGAAAACTGAGGGCAGAGTTCTTAATTTCCATAAAATGACCCAGATGAAGTTCCAGAGAAGTTAGGAATTTTAAACAGCTTGCCTCAGCATTTGACAGCCCTGCGACCTGCTTCTCTGGTGTGGCAGGCACAACTCAATACCACACACCACCCTCTCTCCTTCTGTAGAATGTAGATTGAGTTATTTGGAACACTTTATCCTGAGGCATGTGTGGTGAGCCAGAAAAAGACAGCCGTCAAGGGAGCACAAAATACAGTCCATTGAGTTTTGGAGGAGCCACAGGCAAATGAATGCTACAAAGCATAAATCATAAATTGTCTCAGGAGTGATTCGCTCTGGGCATTATCTTGAGGTATTCTGGCAGGAATATCCTTTAGAGTGTCTCACAGTTTAATATTGTTGAAGTAAGTTCAATATTTCAGAATATGATTGGAATTTTTTTTCCTGAATAGCCACATTTCAACAATAACTGATGTGTAAGAGGTAATAAGATTGTAAATATTCAGAATATCAATAGCGAGAAGCTAATGAATATTTAGGTGATGTAAACAAGTCCGTAAAATATCTCTGGCAATACAGTTGGGTAATTTCATGCCATCTGTTTCAATCTGGTTATTAATATCATTTATTGGGAAACGAAAGCATATTACAGTTTTCTAACTGAATTATCTCAAAGGACTCTGACATTTCCATAGAATCATCACAATTTAAGGTATGGAAGAAAAACATTCATTCTATTGAGTTTACACTGGGCATCATGTATCTCTGCAGCCTAATCTCACTTTCCAAGTCAGCCTTGTTGACCAGAACACTTCAAGTGGGGTGGCACGGTGGCTCAGTGGTTAGCACTGCTGCCTCACAACACCAGGTTTGATTCCAGTCTGTGTCAAGTTTGCACGTTCTCCCTGGGTTTCCTCTGGATGCTCTGGTTTCCTCCCACAGTCCAAAAATCTTCAGGTTGGGTGGATTGACCATGCGAAATTTCCCATAGATTAGATTAGATTCCCTACAGTGTGGAAACAGGCCCTTCGGCCCAACAAGTCCACACTGCCCTTTGAAGCATCCCACCCAGACCCATCCCCCTATAACCCACTCACTCCCTGAACACTACAGGCAATTTAGCAAGGCCAATCCACCTAGCCTGCACATCTTTGGACTGTGGGAGGAAACCGGAGCACCCGGAGGAAACCCACACACACACGGGGAGAATGTGCAAACTCCACACAGACAGTCGCCCGAGGTTGGAATCGAACCTGGGTCTCTGGTGCTGTGAGGCTGCAGTGCTAACCTCTGAGACACCAAGCTGCCCTCGGTGTTGGGGATTGTGCAGGATAGGTGGTTTAGCCGTGGGAAATGCAGGGTTACAGGAATGGGACCAGTCTGGGTGGGATTCTAATTAGGGGGCCACTGTGAACCTGATAGGCTGAATGGCCTGCTTCCACACTGTGGGGTTTCTACAATTCTATTTTGAACTTCTTTCTAAAATGATTTGTGATTTTCTGCCTCTAACATTGTTCCAGGCAATGAACTTATTCCAATTTACGAAAAGGGAGTAAACAATAAAGCTTATGGAAGAGATCATTTTCCTCTGCCTTGTTTGAAATTAGTGCTGTACACTTTAAATTTTTATGTTACAAAATCACTTTCCTTTTCATTAAAATATCTGCAAGGAGCCAGCCTCTGCAATTGCCACACCCACTACTCAAGGTGATGTTCAGTGTAGGGAGCACATGGTGTGCTATCTATCATATAAGTCATGCAGTGGAGATTCTGCCTACCTTTGCCATTGGTTACGAGGACACCATAAGATACAGAAGCACAAGAAGACCATTCAGCCCATAGTCATAATGGGAACTGCAGATGCTGGAGAATCCAAGATAATAAAATGTGAGGCTGGATGAACACAGCAGGCCCAGCAGCATCTCAGGAGCACAAAAGCTGATGTTTCGGGCCTAGACCCTTCATCAGAGAGGGGGATGGGGTGAGGGTTCTGAAATAAATAGGGAGAGAGGGGGAGACGGAGTGAAGATGGAGAGAAAAGAAGATAGGTGGAGAGGAGAGAATAGGTGGGGAGGTAGGGAGGGGATAGGTCAGTCCAGGGAAGATGGACAGGTCAAGGAGGTGGGATGAGGTTAGTAGGTACGAGATGGAGGTGCGGCTTGGGGTGGGAGGAAGGGATGGGTGAGAGAAAGAACAGGTTAGGGAGGCAGAGACAGGTTGGACTGGTTTTGGGATGCAGTGGGTGGAGGGGAAGAGCTGGGCTGGTTGTGTGGTGCAGTGGGGGGAGGGGACAAACTGGGCTGGTTTTGGGATGCGGTGGGGGAAGGGGAGATTTTGAAGCTGGTGAAGTCCACATTGATACCATTGGGCTGCAAGGTTCCCAAGCGGAATATGAGTTGCTGTTCCTGCAACCTTCGGGTGGCATCATTGTGGCACTGCAGGAGGCCCATGATGGACATGTCATCTAAAGAATGGGAGGGGGAGTTGAAATAGTTTGCGACTGGGATGTGCAGTTGTTTATTGCAAACTGATTGGAGGTGTTCTGCAAAGCAGTCCCCAAGCCTCCGCTTGGTTTCCCCAATGTAGAGGAAGCCACACCGGGTACAATGGATGCAGTATACCACATTGGCAGATGTGCAGGTGAACCTCTGCTTAATATGGAAAGTCATCTTGGGGCCTGGGATAGGGGTGAGGGAGGAGGTGTGGGGGCAAGTGTAGCATTTCCTGCGGTTGCAGGGAAAGGTGCCGGGTGTGGTGGGGTTGGAGGGCAGTGTGGAACGAACAAGGGAGTCACGGAGAGAGAGGTTTCTCCGGAAAGCAGACAAGGCTGGGGATGGAAAAATGTCTTGGGTGGTGGGGTTGGATTGTAGTTGGCGGAAGTGTCGGAGGATGATGCGTTGTATCCGGAGGTTGGTGGGGTGGTGTGTGAGAACGAGGGGGATCCTCTTTGGCCAGTTGTGGCGGGGGCGGGGTGTGAGGGATGTGTTGCGGGAAATGCGGGAGACGCGGTCAAGGGCATTCTCGACCACTGTGGGGGCAAAGTTGCGGCCCTTGAAGAACTTGGACATCTGGGATTTGCGGGAGTGGAATGCCTCATCGTGGGAGCAGATGCGGCGGAGGCGGAGGAATTGGGAATAGGGGATAGAATTTTTGCAGGAGGGTGGGTAGGAGGAGGTGTATTCTAGGTAGCTGTGGGAGCCGGTGGGCTTGAAATGGACATCAGTTACAAGCTGGTTGCCTGAGATGGAGACTGAGAGGCCCAGGAAGGTGAGGGATGTGCTGGAGATGGCCCAGGTGAACTGAAGGTTGGAGTGGAAGGTGTTAATGAAGTGGATGAACTGTTCGAGCTCCTCTGGGGAGCAAGAGGCGGCGCCGATACAGTCATCAATGTAACGGAGTAAGAGGTGGGGTTTGGGGCCTGTGTAGGTGCGGAAGAGGGACTGTTCCACATAACCTACAAAGAGGCAAGCATAGCTGGGGCCCATGCGGGTGCCCATGGCCACCCGCTTTGTCTGTAGGAAGTGGGAGGAATCGAAAGAGAAGTTGTTGAGGGTGAGGACGATTTCGGCTAGGCGGATGAGGGTGTCGGTGGAGGGGGACTGGTCGGCCCTGCGGGACAGGAAGAAGCGGAGGGCCTTGAGGCCATCTGCATGCGGAATACAGGTGTATAGGGACTGGACTCCATCTCCTACCTACTAACCTCATCCCACCTCCTTGACCTGTCCATCTTCCCTGGACTGACCTATCCCCTCCCTGCCTCCCCACCTATACTCTCTCCACCTATCTTCTTTTCTCTCCGTCTTCGGTCCACCTCCCCCTCTCTCCCTATTTATTCCAGAACCCTCACCCCATCCCCCGCTCTGATGAAGGGTCTTGGCCCGAAACATCAGCTTTTGAGCTCCTGAGATGCTGCTGGGCCTGCTGTGTTCATCCAGCCTCACATTTTATTACATTCAGCCCATAGCGTCTGTTCTGCTATTCAGTGAGAACATGCCTGATTTGATAATCCTCAAATCTACTCTCCTGCCCTAATCCCACGAACGTTGATTGCTTTGCTGAATACAAATCTGTCTACTAAAACCTTGAATGCACTTATTGATTCAGCCTTGACAGCTCTCTGTGGTAAAGAATTCCAAGGTTCATTACCCTCTGAGAGAAGAAATTCCTCCTCACCTCCGTCCTATCTTGGTACCCTCTTACTCTAAATTAAGCACTCTAGACCTAGACTGTCCCAGGTAGGGGAACAACTTCTATGTATCTATCCTGTCAAGCCCCCAAAGAAGCTTATATGTTTCAATATGGTCTCTGCTCATTCTTCTAAACTTCATAACCTTCCAGCTCAGTGAGCAAACTCACATCCAGAACCTCAACCTGAGCTACAAATCTTCTCAAAATTCATAATGTACAAGCTGAATGTTACTTCATGTCTCCTCCTAAGAAAATCTCTCCTTACTTGGGTTCAATCATGTGAATTTTCTGTAGACTACCTCCAATATCACTATATCTATTCCTAGATAACAGGACCAAGACCATTCATAGTATTACAACAATGGTCATAGTAGTTCCTTGCATAATTTTAGCAAGACATCCCTATTCTTATACTTCATTCATTTTGAAATGAAGACCAAAACTCAACTTGCATTCTGCTTTACCTGCTTAACTTGAATTTTTGTGATGCATGCATGAGGACCTTTCACACATTCACTTCTATTTTTTAAAACTCATTCACAAGATATGGGTTTTGCTAGCTGAGCCAGCATTTATTGCCCATCCCTAATTATCCAGAGACTTGATAAGGGTCAACCACATTGTTATGGTTCTGGAGTCACATTTTTTTTCCCCGAAAGGACATTAATGAACCAGATTTTTCTTCTGACATAACTCACCACCAGATCCAAAATAACCTGACCCAGGAATTTGTCTCAGATGTACTTTATGAATTCTTCTTGTTGACTGCCTTCACCATTTTAATTTTTCCAGTATACAAGAAGACTATATTCATCCATGATTCAAGTACTGTCTTTCTTACATTCCTTCATTGTCTCCTGATCTATTTTCAGTCTTATAGAGCAGATACTTTTAGGGGCTTATAGACTGCACCTATCAGTGTCTTCTTCCTCTTGTTATTTCTTAGTTCCACCCATGTAGTTTCTTTAGCACTATTGAAAGGGTAGAGGCGAGTTTCCTTGAAATGCAGGCCTGCAGCCCTACCTTGCACAAACTAATAAAATCAGCTGAAATGGTCATTCATCTCATTTGCTGTGTGTGGATGTAAATTGACTGCTAGGTTTGCCAACATGACAACAATAGCAACACTTCAAAAATAATAAATTGGTTGTGAAATGTTCTGAGACATTCTGAGGATGTGATTAAGTATTACCTTAAGTCATAGGTTTTGCTTCATTTACTCAGCTCTGTTATCTGAAGTGCTGTGACTGCATTTTATAATATCAAAGAGTATTTGCTGCGCAAATTGTTACCGGTTGATACCATTCAGAATCCATATTCTTTATTTTTTTGTTTTATTCATTCACAAGATGTGAGTATCACTGGCTAGACTGGCATTTATTGCTCATCCCTAATTGCCCAAAGGGTAGCTCTGAGTCAAATGCATTGCTGTGGGTCTGGAGTCACACATAGGCCAGACCAGATAACGATGGCAGATTTCCTTCCCAGAAGGAGATTAGTCAATCAGATACAGCAGTATAGTTGGCTGGGAGCAGTTGCTATTTGTATTAGAATTTTACTGCAGTAAGTTTTGAACCAAAAGTTTTAATTTGTATGATTGATAGCCATTGCAGGCATGAGCAGTGATGTATAAACATGCGGGACGTAGTGTAATCCATTTTTATCAGATTTTGCTAAATATGAAAAGGATAAAAGATCTTCATTTTTAAATTACATGAAGCAAATTGTGCAAGCATATCTAAAGGATTCTGTCCATCAGTTACAGCCTGAATTGAATGCTTTGCAGTGTGGAAAACCTTTACAACAATTCTGCCAACGTTTTGTATTCTTAATTAATCATACTTCCCTGCTAACTGAGGCTTAGTACCCTTGGGCCAATTACCTCTGAAATCCTTTATATTTATGAGATACAGTGGCCCATTAGAGATGTAAATGTTCATCAGAAAGTCCTGGGTAAGTGCTGGCAGTGTAATTCAGTCAGCCAGGGATATCAATAGTTCGTTTGATCAATGCTCACAAGATCTTTCTACATTATAATGATTATAATGATGGACATCTGAAAAAAAATTATACATTGTACTTCTTTTTAAAGCCAAGTCACTTTAGATTATGCTTAAAGAATAGCGATTGTGACTGACTTTTTTGAATTTTAATACCACAGCTCTCGCTGCTAAATTATACAGAGTCTTAATCATTTATTTATGAATGGGTGGTTCTTTGGTCTGTTATATTGCTTGCAGGTATGGGAATGCCGAAAGAAATTATAACTTTTCCTTAAAATTTGTAAATTGGCACTCTACTCAACCAATTTCATGTGAAAACAACCAATAGGGAGGCATTGGAGATAATTGCTGAATTTCTCGCTTAACTTAAAATTGCAGTAAATGTGGTGCATTACCTGTTAAACGCCCAAATTTGGTAACTCTATTGTTATTTGAATGATTGCATTATCTTACACTAAGAGGGACAAAATAATGAGAAAAACCACTTCTAAATAACATTCAGTAACGCATATCTCATCACCACTTGTTTGGCAGAAATCATTTGAATTTATAAGTACAAATGACACCCATAAAACCGATAAAGTCTTCAAGCTTGATTGCACAATTTCTGCCATTTGGCATTTACTCAAGCCAGTGCCTGAGGCGGATTATGCTTTATTTTGTGACAAAGGGGTTTGGGACTTTGCCAAATGCTGTTCTGCAGGCCAGCAGAGCATCGCAAGTGTCAGTATAATTGTTTACTTCATTCCTTCACTGGGTCGCAAATGGATTGCGATCAGTTCCACACTCAGTGCTGACGCCACCCACATGCAGGTTGGGGACAGTTTATTACCGCATCTGGTATTTAGTCTAAGCCCAAAGTCCAAATCCTGGCTTTAAGCAGCTTTGATCATATCATGTACCACCAGGAATCAATCCCACTGTGATGGTCAAGAAATGCAATGCAGCCTGGAAGATTGACCCAAGTTGTGAAAATAACTATCATCTTTCAAGGCCCTGTAGCATGCACATGGTGCAGAGGCAACACATTTTACACCTTGGACCATAAAATATAATGTAATGCTAAGGATAGCTGGCGCCACTTCATTTCTGAGGCAAAAGCAGTGGACAGGAGGTCAAGGTCTATCATCCCCCTATTGCCTTACCAGATGACAGTTATGATGGAGTGTAGGTCTATGTGTGTATCCTGCAGATCTTGAGAGTGCTGGAGCTGGGCTCTCCATGGCAACTAATAACCTGTTCTTGTGGGCACCCAGCCTCTTGCATACCAGAAACAGCAAGGTGCAAACCAAGCTGGTGGAGGTCTGTAACTTTCAGTTTGGTTTGCTCAGTGCCTCTGACAAACCTATCTTCTGTTCCCATGTCTGCTTGTACAATTCAGTGAAGTAGTTAATTGTTGACACCTTGGGGCCCTCTCCTAGCTGGGGCTGAGCAGGTGCCTGGTCTCCGACAGTCCTCTGAGTGCCAGCGACCTGGGGGCATTTCTTCCATGATTAGCTGTGGCGACATGGCAGCGACGTACTTACTGACTGTGTGCTCCTGATTCTAGTGTAGCTAATGTACCCACTGAGATATCAGCCTCTGAGCTGGTAAAAGTTGTTGGAGGCAGCCTTGCTGGTGCTGCATATGAGAGATCTGTGTTACTTCTTAGAGGTGGAGAAAGGGATGACTTACAGAACTGACATCTTTACCCTTCGGGATTGTGCAGACGACACTTGGAACTGCAGGAGGCAAAAGAGTGAATGCATCACAAACTAGGGCTCGAGGTTTGGGCATATTGAGAGCATATCCACAGTGGGAATAATGGAGGAGCAGCATAGCAATGGACGATGATTCTTTCTTGGTTTCTGACACATGGAGCTTTTGGCATCATCACAGCAATGGTTATAGTCCTCACTGGTCAGTGCCTTGTAGGAATGATGAGTGAACTGTCAAGCACTCTAGCACCCACACTGGCACTCTCCACCCAATTGTCAGCCATTTTCCCCTGGAATGGTCCAGTTGGAGGGATTGATTGAAATGAAAGTGACTAGTCCAGTTATTGGTGCTAGTGCTGGTTGGAGAAAGGCGGTGAGGTGTCCTGAGTGAGTAAGTATGCGTTGCTGAGGGCATTCAGGATTAGTACTAAGGAGGGGATTAGGGTGGGTGAGAAAGAGTGAGGGAAATGTTGCATGCAATAATGAGAGTGGTAGGCTCTGAGCCTTGGTGGGAGGTGGGTGTAGTAGTTCAGTTAGACTGAGTATGAGGCAGGAGAGGAAAGATTTGGCCATTAAACCCACTGAGCAGGGAAGATCATTGACCTTCTTGCCACATTACTGGATATTGGTTTGGACTGTGGATATTGCAATGGCCTCTGCCTTGAAGATGTTGGACATAATATCCAACTTTTGATCTGTTTTTGTATTTACATGGTGAACCAGTTCAGAATCTAGTCAATGGTAACCATCAAAATGTTGATAGTGGTAGATACGTTGATGTGATACCATAGAATGTCAAAGTGAATTGGTTAGATTTTCTCTTGTTAAAGATGGTCATTAGCTGGTATTTATGTGGCACAAATGTTATGTCTTACTTATCAACCAAAGCTTGAATGTTGTCCAGGTCATGTCACATAAGAGCACAAATAACTTCAGTATCTGAGGAGTCTCAAATGGTGCTGAATCATCAATGGACATCCCACGTGTAACTTTATCATGAAGAGAAGGTGTTTATAGGAGATTCAGTTGTAAGGGGAATAGACAGACATTTCCGCGGCCGCAAAAAAGACCAGGATGGTATGTTGCCTCCCTTGTGCTAGGGTCAAGGAACAGTCTGTGGCTATGGTCACATTGATACAAATGACCAGAGGTTAAAAAAAAGGGTGGTCCCAAAAGCAGAATTTACAAAGTCAGGGAATCAATTAAAAGTTAGAGCATCAATGAAGTTGGATATAGCACTTCGGGCTAAAGGAATCAAAGGATTTAGGGTAAATGCAGGAATCAGTTATTGAGGTGGATGATCAGCCATGATCGTAATGAATTGCAGAGTAGACTCGAAGGGCCAAATGGTTTACTCTTGCTGCTGTTTTCTGTAATTGATGAAGGAGCTGAAGATGATTGTGTCTAGGACACTACACTGAGGAACTTGTGTGGCTTTTGTGGTGGTGTCCCTACTTCTGGGCTAGGAGGCCCATGTTCCAGTCCTTCCTGCTCCAAAATGTGTCATAACACCTCTGAGCAGTATGTTCAAAATATCTACCTCGAGGAACTCATGCAGTGATGTGATGGAGCTGGGAAGATTGACTTCCAATAACCACAGCTGTCTTCCGTTGTGCTATGTATGAGTCAAACTAAAGGAGAGCTCCAACACCACCCCCCACTTCCTCCACCCAACCTGATTACCATTGACTGCACTTTCGGTCATGCTCCTTGATGTCATGCTTGGTCAAATTCTGCTCCCATTCAAGAGCAGTCACTCTTATGTTCAGCTCTTTTGCCCATGTTAGTATGAAGATTGTAATGAGATTAGCTGCTGAATGGATTTGGTAGAACCCAGTCTGAGTGTCAATAAGTAGGTTATTGCTAAGCAAAGACTGCTTGACAGCACTGTTGATGACATATCCCATCACTGTGTTTGCTGACTGAGATTAGACTAATGAGGCTGCACTGGCGCTTGTAACAGGATATATCTGGGCAATCTTCCATATTTCTGGGTGGATGCCAGCATTGCCTGTGGCACTGGCACAACATGACTAGAGCATGGCTAATTCTGGAGTAGAAGCCTTAAATACCGTTGCTGGAATGATAACAGGTCCCACAGCCTTTGCAATATCTAAAGCCTTCAGCCATTTGTTGATATCACATGGTGTGAATTGCATTGGTTAAAGGCTGGCAGCTGTGATGCTGGGGACTTCGGTCAGAGGCCAGGCTGGATTATTCACTTGGCACTTCTGGTTGAAGAAAGGTGAGATGCTTCAGCTTTCTCTTTTGCACTGATGCATGTATTGTATTCCCACATCATTCAAGTTGATTTGTTTAACTGTCCACCACCATTTGTGACCAGCTGTGGCTGGACTGCAGACCAAGATCTGGCCCATTTGTTATGGGATTGCTTAGCTCTGTCTACCGCTTGTGATTCACACTGCTTAGTATACAGGTGGTCCCTGTGCTGTTACTTCACCAGTCTGATACTTCAGTTTATGTATTCCTGGTGCTGCTCCTGGCATGCCCTCCTTCTTCCTGTGAATGCTCTCCTGTGCTACACGGTTCTCTAATCAAAAATGTGGTTAAGTGGTATTCTGTCACTCTGATCAGAATGCTGGCATTTATAACATGCACTTTATTTAACATATTGGAAATCAATTTGAAACGATTTTATCAATGGCGTTCTAGCATTTGATAAAATGAATAGTTAAGGAAAGGTCCGGTACTGTTGTCGAGTAATGCCCAGGGCTAGGAGTGGACTGGAAAATTCTGCCTAGTGCCCTAAAATTTAAATTAAATTCAGTATTAGTCAGTGGTGTATTGAACAAACATCAGACCTGTCACATCATTTTAAAGAATTAAATTCATGTGGCAATATGATCTTGAATGGCAAATGGAACATCATCGCACATCTCCAGGAACCATTCAGTTAGAGTGAACTTAAACATCCTTGACACTGATACCAACCTTAATCAGAAAATACAGTACAGGCTGAAGGGTTGAGGTATGAAAATAAACCTGCACCCAATTTGCATTGATACGCAGAGGAATGGATTTGGGATTGACTATAAAATCATCCCTTATTACAGATTTACATTTACGGTCTACAATCGCTTAGCCAGGGACTAGAAAGAACAAGGTGAATTTAAAATCACAAACAGACTGATTGCATGTGAAATCACAAGGACACTTGCTGCAGACAGAATGTACCACAGGTTGTCAATGTATGGGAGGGGAAAACTAAGAGAATAAAAGTAGACAGATATACACCGTTATTATGGAGATTGACTTTAGTGATATAATCATACAGTGCTTTACAATACAATACATCTACTTTACCATCTTGTTTATACCTGGCCATCTTTCAAGTTCCATCTTCATGAAACCTATATAATGAATGTTTTAGAAAATATGGTCACAAATCATTAAGTGGAAAAAATATTCTGCAACATGAAAACAAGTTGGAAAATGACAAAAATTCACTTCAAATTGCCATTTCTGGACGCAGCAGCTCACATTCATGCAACTGATAAGCACTATCCTGATGGACAGAATGACATGATGTTTGCAGCGTATAAAACCATCACCGATCCAACAGCAGAATTCTCTGGCTTTGACCTCTCAAGATGACAATGGATCGCATTTAACAGAATTCAAACAGAGTGCGGACAATGCAGCCACTTACCCCAGAAGTGGAAATTGAGCAACAACCCAAATTGCAACTTTGGGCATAAGTTCCAGACAAGAAACACCTCATTTCTCCGCTCAGCGCCTTAGGAGGTCACCTGTAAGGTCTGATTGTAAGCTTCTCCTGTCCTGCAAAGCTAATAGTGTTGCAGAAGGACAGCATTGAGCTGCCATTGCCTACCTGATGAGATAGCATCCTGGTATTTTCACCCAATGCTCACACATACAGAATCGTCACTTGGATAAGATGCCAGGGAACAAATGCTATTATGAAACTGTAACCAAGGCAAGAAAGACTTGCATTTACACAGTACTTGCATGACCTCAGGAGAATTCAAAATAACATACAACTAATGAAGTGCAGCAAAGAATCTTGCCAAAACAAATTTCAGCAAAAATCAAATGAATTAGAAATGGCATTTATGAAAAGATAAAGGAGGGTGACAGTAATGATTTTTACAAAAAAGTGAAGTGCATTGGACACATTCCTTCACATAATAAAATGTTAAGTTAGATGCCTGTTTCCAAACGTGAATTTAGAATTTGTCGTACTATTTCTCCTGATTATTTTCTCCAAATAGCTGCAATGCATTTCATCCCAAACTTGGTCTTTCAAAAAGCAACCTTGACACCATCAGTGTTAACGTGAAATGTTTCTTTTGTTGTGATGAAGTTGTTTGACTAATCTGTTAAGTACCTGTCTTAACAATTGTTGATTAATTTGCGTTATTCTTAAAATCTGCTTTAAAGGTGGTGATTTGTTTCTAATAAAGAACTGTGCAATCACTACAGATCTAATTGAATATCCTGAAGGCTTAAGCTGACTGGAATGTACAATGTGAATTAAATTATACAACAGGCAAAGGTTTGCCTCTCTACCAAAACTGAAAGATGCCTCCACGCCAAAAAGATTTATTGTTTTAGCAAAAAAATTAATGAGATGCATTTGTGACTAACTACACCAGTTATTTCCAAATGTTATGCCATCTGCTGAGGACATGAGCAATTTTTTGATTGCACAGCCAAATATCCTGAATTGTAGACAGCTTGCTGCAATAAGAGATAGCAGAACATAAATCAAGACTGGACTTGGGCAGTATGGAGTCGACACAATGCCTAAAATTTAATTCCATTGACTGCTACGGAACTTAATATCAGTTGCTTGCTTTAAAGGACATTCTCTCTAAAGAGATTTGTGAGGTTATCTTCCTGTGACAATGAACTCTTTACCTCTTTGGTGGCAAAAGACCAGATTTTAACTAAAACTTGCACACAGTTCTCCAAACATTTCGAGTTAAATTAAAAATTCCTATCATAGAACATAGAACACTACAGCACAGTACAGGCCTTTCGGCCGTCGATGTTGTGCCGACCTGTGAAGCCCTTCTAACCTACACTATTCCATTATTATCCATATGTTTATCTAATGACGATTTAAATGCCCTTAAACATGGCGAGTCTACTACTGTTGCAGGCAGGGCATTCCACGCCCATACTACTCTCTGAGTAAAGAACCTACCTCTGACCCATAAGAGGAAACATATCATTTTAGTGAGGGTTGGGTGATGTCCTGCAATGTTAAACAGTTGGGTGAAATCCATTTAATTATTAGTAAGCTGTGTGTTACTGATTTATGACTCTGCTGCGTAGGTGATTGGAAGTAATCTCTAAAACCAATGGCAAAAATAACTCTGTTATTTTCCATGTTGCTAGAGTATTGGTTATGTGAAAGAATATAAAGCACAATATCTCAGTTACATCACCTCTCAAACTAGCCATAGTTATTGATGCCATACATGGAAAGCTGCCTGTGTATCTGTTTGCTGAAAAAGGCAAGGCAAGGCGAGGCAGTAGATGTTGTTGAGCTTGCAATTAAACACAAAGCGAATGTGACATAAGAAAGCCGACTAAGAGTCCAGAGATGCCCCCTGTTCAGTGTATGGATGATTGCATGAGCCTACATACCAATGGCCTGACAGCAGCATTGCAACGTAGAGCTTTGGTGACTTCCAAAATGCAGTATTGAAATGCAGAAATGTGTTGTGAGTCTGAGGTGTGTGTGTTGATGTGGTGAGACTGCTGCTTTGCCAATGTCAGTCTCTGTAGCTGAAGAATACAGGCAGGTGCTGACTATCGTGCATGCTGTAAGATGTTAGGAATGCTGGCCAAAGTGGATGCCTGGAGAAGAGATCAGCAAACTGTAGCCACCGGGTAGCTGCTTTGATTTTCACATTGGAAATTATTTCCCACTTCTCTCCATTGACTGATAAAATAGAATACTGCACTAAATGAGGCAAGATTAGTTAAAATTGTGTTAATGTATGTAAATAGGACCCAACCACTCACTAGTGAGATTCTTATCCAGCCATTAAAACTTCAGGTGGAAAATCAGACTTAGTTTCCTCTCAGTGTCAAAAATGTCATTTTTGCATATTGACATCAGCCTTGGAAAGTTCTGCCCAACAATTCCGCTAACAGAGGCAATGCAATTAAGCAAGGTGACTCATGTTGATTGGACTCTTGTTAAGGCTTTGACCAATCAGAGTCAACCTGCCTTGATTAAAATTTAGGCAAAGCTTAGCACTTAATTGTCAGCCATCACTAACTGGCGTATTCTCCATGACTATGCATCTATCAACCATAATCTACCTGCAAACTAATCAGCAGTTTCTTCTCAGACAGTATAAATAGTTTTCCTTTTACATTGATATTTCTTGTGAATTGTCCTGATTAGTACAAGCTGAAAAACTGTCACAAAATAAATGAAGAGGTAATGAGCAAGTGGTTGACTACTTATCCAGAAATTCAGTCAATGTTTGTACCTTATAAACGAATCAGCTCTGTTGCTGCTCTGTAGTAAGGTTAGCAGAGGATTTGAGTGGGAGCATTCCTCATTTCTGCTTCTAGCACAAGTTGAATTGCAGTCTTTAAAATCAATGTTTCTTTGGGATAGAATAAATCTGGCAGAGATTCATTCAATAATTCCAAAAATAATTCATCAGTTAATCTGTTTCTTGTAAACTCTGCTATCAAAACTCCATAGTCACATGTCTGCACTATTTGTAGAGGTCATTAATGAAATTATCTACAAATTCCTCCTCATGTTGTACTCTTTTGTTAAAGCATGCTATTTCATGAAGTTTATTTATTCTTTGCTTGAAGTGATTGTCAAAAACTATTCAAATCTCTTCAGAATTATATATATTTTCATTCATACTTTGGCCATTTTTGATATCAGCTTTTGAGCTTACTGAATACAACAATAAATTTATTTGTTCAGCTTGAGATTTAGTGTTTCATTTTGTATCCAAGATCTGTTTTCTCCAAAATATCAAATCCTGTGTTCTATTTTTCCCATGACTGACAATAAACTTTTGTGTTAACATTATTTATCTTGTTATTTCTTCTCAATGTGAGTATTTACTCATATATTTTGAAGCCTTTTGAAACCCTTAGCAATTCAGTGCTATTTTGTTCTGTTTACCCAAAGATTAAATAATTCTATAATATGTAAACGTTACGGGTTTTAAAGCTCTCAAACCCGTACTAAAGCAATGCTGTTTTGATTTATTTCATGAAATCATAGAATCCGTACAATGTGCAAAGAGGCTGTTCAGCCCATCAAGTCTGCAGTGGCCCACCGAAGAACATCTCACCCAGCCTCAGCTCCCTCATCCCCATAGCCCGACATTTCCCAGGGTTAATCCACCTAGCCTGCGCATTCCTGGACAGTATGGGCCATTCCATCTAATTGGCTTGTCTTTGGATTGTAGGAGGAAACCAGAGCACCCAAAGGAAACTCACGCAGACATAGGGAGAATGTGCAAACTCCACACAGTCAGTCATCCAAGGCTGGACTCAAACCTGGATCTCCAGTGTTGTGAGACAGCAGTGCCAACCACTGAGCCACTGTGCTGTATTTTGGGAGACTTAACTGTCACATGAGTGTTGGTATTGACTACTTGGGCTGAATAGTCTGTTTCTATGACATTTGTCATATATAATCCTCTATAACCCCAATACTTGTCCTACTCCAAACAGCTATGCCTTTTTGCAACTCCTGTTTAGAATTCCTTAGAAATAGTTATTCCAAAATTATACAAGTTGAATGATCAGTTCAATCAAAAGACCGAATGTGAAGTGAAAATGATCCTGACAGTATCTTGAAAACTAGTTGCAATAAATGACAATTTACCTTGGAATCTTTGTGTTATTTTTGCTGCCATGCCATACAGGTTTACCAAGTAGGAGAAGTGCACTTTAGTGCCATTTAGTTTTGGCAGGTTTTGGCAACAGGAAGTTCTGGAAGCTGCCCAGACAGGTGCTATATCAGCATCACAACATCAAATAACTCCAAAGTACAATGTTATTTCTCATTTCAAACAGTTTTTCACAAAACAATACACATGAAACCTGTGTCAGAGATAATGGGAACTGCAGATGCTGGAGAATTCAAGATAACAAAGTGTGGAGCTGGATGAACACAGCAGGCCAAGCAGCATCTCAGGAGCACAAAAGCTGACATTTCAGGCCTAGACCCTTCATCAGAGAGGGGGATGGGGAGAGGGAACTGGAATAAATAGGGAGAGAGGGGGAGGCAGACCGAAGATGGAGAGAAAAGAAGATAGGTGGAGAGGAGAGTATAGGTGGGGAGGTAGGGAGGAGATAGGTCAGTCCACGGAAGACGGACAGGTCAAGGAGGTGGGATGAGGTTAGTAGGTAGGAAATGGAGGTACAGCTTGAGATGGAAGGAAGGGATGGGTGAGAGGAAGAACAGGTTAGGGAGGCAGAGACAGGCTGGGCTGGTTTTGGGATGCAGTGGGGGGAGGGGATGAGCTGGGCTGGTTGTGTGATGCAGTGGGGGGAGGGGACGAACTGGGCTGGTTGTGGGATGCAGTGGGGGAAGTGGAGATTTTGAAGCTGATGAAGTCCACATTGATACCATTGGGCTGCAGGGTTCCCGAGCAGAATATGAGTTGCTGTTCCCGCAACCTTTGGGTGGCATCCTTGTGGCACTGCAGGAGGCCCATGATGGACATGTCATCTGAAGAATGGGAGGGGGAGTTAAAATGGTTCACGACTGGGATGTGCAGTTGTTTATTGCGAACCGAGCGGAGGTGTTCTGCAAAGCGGTCCCCAAGCCTCCGCTTGGTTTCCCCAATGTAGAGGAAGCCACACCGAGTACAATGGATACAGTATACCACATTGGCAGATGTGCAGGTCCAGGAACTCCCTAACTACGTCCGTGAAACCACCCACGCGCTCCACCTCCTCCAGAACTTCCAATTCCCTGGCCCCAACACGTCGTTTTCACCATGGACGTCCAGTCCCTATACACCTGTATTCCGCATGCAGATGGCCTCAAGGTCCTCCGCTTCTTCCTGTCCCGCAGGCCCGACCAGTCCCCCTCCACCAACACCCTCATCCGCCTAGCCGAACTCATCCTCACCCTCAACAACTTCTCTTTCGATTCCTCCCACTTCCTACAGATTAAGGGGGTGGCCATAGGCACCCGCATGGGCCCCAGCTATGCCTGCCTCTTTGCAGGTTACGTGGAACAGTCCCACTTCCGCACCTACACACAGGCCCCAAACCCCACCTCTTCCCCCGTTACATTGATGACTTTAGCAGCGCCGCCTCTTGCTCCCCAGAGGAGCTTAAACAGTTCATCCGCTTCATCAACACCTTCCACCCCAACCTCAAGTTCACCTGGGCCATCTCCAACACATCCCTCACCTTCCTGGACCTCTCAGTCTCCATCTCAGGCAACCAGCTAGTTACTGATGTCCATTTCAAGCCCACCGACTCCCACAGCTACCTAGAATACATCTCTTCCCACCCACCCTCCTGCAAAAATTCCATCCCCTATTCCCAATTCTCCGCCTCTGCCGCATCTGCTCCCAGGATGTGGCATTCCACTCCCACACATCCCAGATGTCCAAGTTCTTCAAGGACCGCAACTTTCCCCCCACAGTGGTCGAGTTTGCCCTTGACCGCGTCTCCTGCATTTCCCGCAACACATCCCTCACACCCCACCCCCACCACAACCGCCCAAAGAGGATCCCCCTCGTTCTCACACACCACCCTACCAACCTCCGGGTACAACGCAGCATCCTCCGACACTTCCGCCATTTACAATCCGACCCCACCACACAAGACATTTTTCCATCCCCACCCTTGTCTGCCTCCCGGAGAGACCACCATCTCCGTGACTCCCTTGTTCACTCCACACTGCCCTCCAACCCCACCACACCCGGCCCCTTCCCCTGCAACCACAGGAAGTGCTACACTTGCCCCCACACCTCCCCCTTCACCCCTATCCCAGGCCCCAAGATGACTTTCCATATTAAGCATAGGTTCACCTGCACATCTGCCAATGTGGTATACTGTATCCATTGTACCCGGTGTGGCTTCCTCTACATTGGGGAAACCAAGCGGAGGCTTGGGGACCGCTTTGCAGAACACCTCCGCTCAGATTCGCAATAAACAACTGCACATCCCAGTCGCGAACCATTTTAACTCCCCCTCCCATTCTTAAGATGACATGTCCATCATGGGCCTCCTGCAGTGCCACAAGGATGCCACCCAAAGGTTGCAGGAACAGCAACTCATATTCCGCTTGGCAACCCTGCAGCCCAATGTTATCAATGTGGACTTCACCAGCTTCAAAATCTCCCCTTCCCCCACCGCATCCCACAACCAGCCCAGTTCGTCCCCTCCCCCCACTGCATCACACAACCAGCCCAGCTCTTGCCCTCCCCCCACTGTATCCCAAAACCAGCCCAGCCTGTCTCTGCCACCCTAACCTGTTCTTCCTCTCACCCATCCCTTCCTCCCATCTCAAGCTGCACCTCCATCTCCTACCTACTAACCTCATCCCACCTCCTTGACCTGTCCGTCTTCACTGGACTGACCTATCCCCTTCCTACCTCCCCACCTATACTCTCCTCTCCATCTATCTTCTTTTCTCTCCATCTTCGGTCTGCCTCCCCCTCTCTCCCTATTTATTCCAGAACCCTCTCCGCATCCCCCTCTCTGATGAAGGGTCTAGGCCCGAAACATCAGCTTTTGTGCTCCTGAGATGCTGCTTGGCCTGCTGTGTTCATCCAGCTCCACACTTTGTTATCTCACATGAAGCCTGTGTCTGATCTGCTGGTTAGAAATGACAAAGTGCCATCCTTTGGGCAAACTGAGTAAATTCAATGACAATTTGGAATAGTAAGGTTTTTATTAATGAACTGAAACATATCACATCTTATTTGTCTTTTAATCCTTGTTTTAAGCCAGCGCTCTGATGTGACTCTGTCAAGATAAAGCTATTTCTGAATCTTGCTGTACCATGTATCAAAGGAAGAGTAAAGTCAGGAAAAGCAGAGATCCTCATTTATGATGGGGAAGGAAAAACTCCCTCTTGTCAACAATTTAAGTTCTTACTTTGTGACAGAATGATTATTTACAACTGTAATGGTATTATAGTAAAGACACTGGGGTGTGAATTAATTTTGCCTCTTTGTACAAAATGGCCATTCTGAATCAACATTATATTACACTGCATGCAATTTTCTTTTCCATTGCCTTGGATTGCAGTGTGCAAAGTAGGCTGTCAATCTTAGCATATTCTATGATCCTCCTATTATTCTTTTTTACTTGTTATTCACTCCATTGACTCAATTTGAGATATCATCCTGTATGTGTCAACTACTATCGAAGCAAAATTGTTTTTCAGGAGCAGTTATTTCAGAATCTGGCTCCTCTAGTCATCAACTACAAGACGAAACAAAAACAGAAAGTGTTAGAAATACCCGGCAGGTCTGATAGCAACTGTCGAAAGAGGAAGGGAGCCAATGGTTCGAATTGAATATAACTCTTCTTCAGAATCCACAAAGTTATGTATGGCTCAAAACATTAACACCCTAATGGTCTCCACAGATGCTTCTAGACCTGTTGAGTATTTCTGCACTATGTATACTTTACATTTCCAGTGTTTGCAGCATTTTGTTTCAATTCCTTCACTTATCACCCCTGAAAACCTTTACCTGTGTAAAACAAGGGTTTGTACCTTGGCTGCCAGCTCTGTGTTAAAAGTCATAATTTGGCTCAGGAGCAGTGCTCTGGTAAGTCAGTCTCTGCATCACTTGGTGCAGGTAAAGGAACAGGGCTGAGAAGGTGCTGGGCTTTTTTGGCCTGTTTTTGCCAAGACCTCTTCTCAGCAGAGGTTTCCATTCTTCCTCGATTATTCTGATATTCTTCTGAAGACTCAGCCTCTAGAGGTCCTGGATGTGAATGGTTAATGCCTAAATGTTTGTGTTGATGTCCAGATGTGGATAATCTGGAGCTCTTTATCCCACAATGGTTCAGATTCATCAATTGTAAATTCCCTCACACTCACCATAAACAACACGTGTAATAAAATATGAAGGGAAGGCCCCATCAGATATAGTTTTAAAATCTTTTGAGAAGATCACACTCCTGAGTCAGTTACAATGAGCGGAAGTATTGCTGTTATGCAGGTGATGTTATTAAGATATAACAAGATACGGAAGATCAATCCCAAAGCTTTTTAAAAGTGTTAATTCAAACCAATTAACTTCATCACTCCTAAAGTTAGATATTTTCTTTCTGTTTACTTATATTAACAATACACATTAGAAGACTGTTAATAGTTCTTAGTGTCGTATTTACAACTTTAACAAATGCAGCTCATTTTGCACTGAGATCGCCCTGTTGCATATTGAATGCACACTATAATTTTCATCTGTTTGTTTTGTTCTACATTGCTGTGATGCCTTGCTCTTAATTACATGCACCAGATTTCAATGTACAATGTTTGCGTTAAGCCTATGTAAGATGCTCAACGAAGCAATTAGTGATATAAATGACTACAGTAATTGCATAGAATATACAGAGCAGAAACAGACCATTTGGCCAAATAGGTTCACACCAATGATTATGTTCTGCATGAGATTCTCCCATTCCCCCTTAATCTAACCCTATGAGCCAATGATTAAAAAGTTAAGAGTAGCTTGCAATATTTTGTTCTTTGAATTGCGGTTCAAGGATAATTTTTATATGTCTTTGTGAATGTTTTTAATAACAGTATGATACAAATTGGGGAGATCATTCAGGAGATTGAACCCAATGTAATTTGTTGTATCTATTTCATTATATTCTAATTTGGGAGAATGATGTTCAAACAGTTTGACTCGTCTTCAAGCAGACGTGAATTCAGTAGGTAACACAGTGTGGAGCTGGAGGAACACAGCAGGCCAGGCAGTATCAGAGGTGTAGGAAAGTTGACTTTTCAGGTCGGGACCCTTCTCCAGAAATTCATGGATTCAGCAGAGTTTGCAAGTATGAGATCTGAACCAAAATTAGATTTTGTCACACTTTTAAATAGGTGGCACAGTGGCTCAGTGGTTAGCATGGCTGCCTCACAGTGCCAGGGACTCGGGTCCCATTCCACCGTCAGGCGACTGGCTGTGTGGAGTTTGCACATTCTCCCCGTGTCTGTGTGGGTTTCCTCTGGGTGCTCTGGTTTCCTCCCACAGTCCAAAGATGTGCAGATCAACTGGATTAGCAATGCTAAATTTCCTGTAGTGTTCAGGGATGTAGCGATAAGTTAGATTACAGGAGGATGGGTCTAGGTGGGATGCTCTGAGGGTTGGTGTGGGCTTGTTGGGCCAAAGGGCCTGTTTCCACACTGTAGGGATTCTGTGATCTATGATGAAATGTCACCAGTGAGCTATAAATACTAACTGGGCAACTCACTGCTTCTGGGTAATTGTGGAAATTTGGTTGGGAATTTTTTTGGCTTCAACACTTTGCTGGTCAACCAACCAGATTAATGTGCATTAAGGAACATTACTTGGAGGGTAGCTCAAAGGAGCCAGCAGCAGGCATATACAACATTAAACTTGATACATTTTAAAGTGCTGTCCACACTGAATAGTCTAAGATTCTCTCTCCCAACTTAATGAGCATAAATAAAGGAACTAAATAATTATAGCAAAAAATCTCTTTCATTTTCTCAGCACATCTGTTACCTACACAGAAAACTTGAGATATCAGAAATTTCTGAAATTGCAAAAAAGACATTTAAAGTCAAGGGTGTTTAATTTTCATTGCATTAGAATTACAGGAACGCCTCCAAATCCTATCACTCAGCAGGGAAGCCAAGGTGGAGAGCTCTGTTAGCTTGATTTTTTGACTATGTTCTCTTTCAGCTTAATAATCAGTTCTAGAGTGCACAGACAACTAATCATGGAAATGTGAATTTGCCTTTCATAATTTAGCCTTTCTTTGTCTTTTTATTATGTGATGTCTTGCCCAATAACTTCTGGCTTCTTGTTCGAAGATCTTCATAGTTTGTTACAAGGAGGTCCTTTCGAGCAGAATCATTCTGCTTTCACTGATAACACAAGTTTGAAGACCCAAAGTGGTCAAGAGGTTTCGGTAATGCCCAGTGCTCTGAATAAATGGATGTGAATCCTCTTCTCTGTGTTGATTTATTTTTACAGCTGCTCTACTTCTGAGCTAGAAGGCCTGAGTTCAATGTTGAAGGTTTTTTTAAAATTGATAATGGAATCAAGGGTTATGTGGATAACATGACCTTCTTTCAATTTTCCAACAAACTCCAAGTGAATGATAGGTCTAAAGTGCCTCTCTTACATCAAGATATAATGAGATCAGGATCCAAAAACATTCCTTCCCTTTGCATCAGTGCAAAGGACTGCAGGGAACATGCTGCAGGTTCCATGCATCTATAGCAGATTAATACAGCAGCAAGTTTTTTGTATTGCAACCTGAAACAGTATTTTTAAATTGATCTCTTTGGACGTATTACAACACAGAACAGGAGGACTTAGATCATAAGACCATAATGAATATGAACAGCTGTTGCCTATTCAGCCCATCAGGTCTGCTTCACCATTCATGGCTGAAGTGATAACCCTCAACTCCATTTTCCTGCCTTATCCCCATAACCCTTGATTCCATTCACAATTTAAATAAAAACTCAACATTGAACTCAGGCCTTCTGGCTCAGAGGTAGGGACACTACCATTGTGACACAAGAGCAGTCGGAAAGATAAATCAACAGAGAGAAGTTTCAAACCCATTTGTTCGGAGCACTGGGGATAACCGTAAACTCTTGACGAATTTGGGTCTTCAAACTTCTGTTATCAGTACAAATCTACCTTGATACTGAATAACTTAGCTGTCAGCCAAGTGTAATCAAACAGAAGAGAATGGTGGAATAATTATTCTGTGCAAGTCAGCACATAACTGAAAGTCTTTACTGATCACAAAACAGAAGGCAAGACTGACATCTGCAGATTGAAATATTGTTGTTCATATTTTACCCTGCTCGACTAAGAAGGTGATTCCAGAACTGTGTCGATGTATATTTGACTTTCATTTGTCTGTTTTAAGATAGCTTCATGGATTGTAGTTCAGCAAATTCATGAATGAGTGGTTTTCTGTTAAAAGTTTTGAATTAGCACTATGTAAATATGCCCTCGATATTGCCAATGCCAAATGCACAAAAATAAACACTGGTTTCTAAAATTCATGATTAGGCACTGTAACGTTTCGTGAATAGGCACTCAAATGTAATCAGTTGGTTTGTAGACTGTATCAGACCATCTGCCAGTTCTCATGTAAATTGTTAACAGGTGCCTCTCCAATTCCCAATGACTGCATTTTATGTTTCCCAGACAGAGGTCAATCCTATCTTGTGCCTGAATGGTTTTGAGCAGGTTTCACTGTTCTGTGTAAGATATTGCAGGAGCGAAGGTACCTTCAATAGCTTGGTGATATTTATAATGTAGGGCTGTGTAATCTACTATGTGACTTCTGCATGTTAGCATTTGAAAGCAGTAAAGATTTGTGTCTATATACAGAACCATCCTTGAATAAAGAATCATGTTATTGAATCACTGATCTAGTCTTAAGTTGTCAGTGCCTTGTGCATATAGTAACAACCATTCTGAGATTAAGAAACACAACAAAAGGAAAGACTTCTCATTCTCTTTCTGCAGTTTAGAAGATATGAAGCAGGAAACTTGTGAGCAAATGATTCCACTGGTCCTTTGGTGAATGGGAATTAGGAAAGATTTTTCCTGTGGATGGTAGAATCATGCTAAACACTGTGGTCGATGGATATCACCACATGATTCCCTTAAGACTGCATCCCAGGCCAAACTTCATATAGCTGTTTCAGAAAAGACCTGTCCTTTGCTGTATATGTACCGTGTCTTTAAGAGAATTACCTTTAATAATTCGATACCTTGTGTGTATACAATATTATAGGCAGTTGGTCTGCTTTGAGTCTGCAAACTGCACTCAGCGAAATTAATTAGTTGCTGTAATATCTGCTTCCTAACTTACAGTGGATTATATTGTTTTAAATAAACTTATGCTCAATATTAGTAAATCACTGATGTTTGATTAATTGTCAGACTGTTGTCATTAATTCCTCCTTTCCTCCTAAATTTAGAATTGGATTGGATTGGATTGGATTGGGGTAAAGTCTGCTGACAATTGCAGGGGGATCAGTTCATTCCCAGTTCCTTAGGTAATGAAGCAATCTCTGTATACATGTGAGACCTACATGACAATCAGGCTTATGCTAATAAGTGGTGAGTAGCATTCATGCCATAGATGCATCAGCAACTGCAGTCTCCAACAAAAGCAGAAACTGCTGGAGAAACTCAGCAAGTCTAATACATCTGAGGAGAGAAAGCAGTGTTAGCTTGTCAGGTCCAGTGATCTTTCTTCTAAACTAATTGTAGCTCGGTAAGGGTTGGTATATATGCTGAAGATGGAGTGGGGGAGAGCAGAGGAGTAAACAATAGGTGGAGGTGGAGCCCCAGAGAGGAAGAGACAACAACAGTTGGACAGACAAAAGAATGAGTAAAGGTCAGCCTGGAGGTATCAATAAAGGGGACCGTTATTGGCTAACAATGGGTGGTGATAAAAGCCCATGTGATGACAAAGCCTGATGTGTGGAGGTTGGAGGAAGGCGCTCAGGCCCTAAAATTATTGAACTGAATATTGAGCCTTGAAGGCTGCAGGATCCCCAAGTGGAAAATGATATGCAACTCTTTCAATTTGCCCTCAGCTTTGCTAGAGCAGTGTGGTAAGCCCAAGACAGAGATATTGGCCAGGGAACATGATGCTGTGTTGAAATGGCAGATAACAGGAAACTCTGGGTTATTTTTGCAGTCAGAATGTAGGTGTTCTGGAAAGCAGTCACCCAATCTGCATTTTGTCTCCTCAATTTAGAGGAGATTTTTTAGTTTTTTTTCATTATTCCTTCACTAGATAAGGGCATTGCTGACCAGGCGGCATTTATTGTCCATCCCTAATTGCCCAGAGGGAAATTTGGATTCAACCATATTGCTGTGGGTCTGGAGTCACATGTAGGCCACACCAGGTAAGAATGGCAGTTCCCTTCCCCTAAAGGACATTAGTGAACCAGATGGGTTTTTCCCGACAATGGATTCATGGCCATCATTAGATTCTTAATTCCAGATATTTTATTGAATTCAAATTCCACCATCTGCCATAGTGGGATTTGAACATGTCTGCCCAGAATGCTATCTGAGTCTCAGGATTAACAGTCCAGTGATAATACCACGAGACCATCGATCACATCGTGAGCAGCAAATACAATAAACTAGATTGAGTGAACTGCAGGTTGACCAGTGATTCATCTGGAAGGTGTGTCTGGGGCCTTGAATAGTGAGGAGGGAGGAAGTAAATAGGCAGGTGTCACATGTTCTGCAGTTGCAGGGGAACATGCTATGTAGGTGGTGGGAGGGGAGGTGTTGGCAGTAGAGAAGGAATGGACCGAGGTGTCACAGAGAGAACGGGCTCTGTGGAAGGCTGATAAGAGAGGGGAATTGAATATGTGTCTGAAGAAGGGCATTGAACCTGAACCATTAACTTTGCTTTCTTCCACAGATGCTGCCAGACCTGGTTAGTTTCTCTAGCAATTTCTGTTTTTGTTTCAAATTTCTAGCATCCACAAGTTCTTTGGATTTTTTGTTTAGTTATCTCCATCAAGGCACACTGTTTCATCCTTGCAGCTCACTATCTTTCCTTGACAGGCAATGGCACTATTACCAGCAAACTTTCTCCTCTAAAATCATGCGGTCTCACATAATGAGAAACTCAACTGAACCAACCACAAATTTTAGAGTCATAGAGCATGGAAATAGACCTTTTGGTCTAACCAGTCCATGCCCAGCATAATCCCAAAATAAACTAGCTCCACCTGCCTGCTCCTGGCCCATGTCCTTCCAAATCTTTCCTGTTCACGTACTTATCTAAATGTTTTTTGAATGTTGTAATTGTACCCACGTCCACCACTTGCTTAGGAAGTACATTCCACACATGTACCACCCTCTGTGTAAAAATATTGCCCCTCATGTCTTTTTAAAATCTCTCTCCCTCACACCTTAAAAATATGCCCCTTAGTCTTGAAAACCCTCATTCTAAGGAAAAGACAATGACCATTAACTCTACATAAACCTCTCATTATTTTATAAACTTCCATCAGGCCACCTCTCAGCCTCCTACACTCCAGTGAAAAACGTTCCAGTCCATCCAGCCTTTCTTTATAACTCAAACCTTCCATACCCAGCGACACCCTGGTAAATCTCTTCTGGACCATCCCCAGCTGAATAATATCCTCCCTATAATTGGGCAACCAGAACTAGACATAATATTCCAGAAGACACCTCACCAATGTCCAGTACAATCTCAACACAACTTCCCAATTGCTATACTCAAAAGACTGAGCAATGAAGGCAATCTTGCCAAACGCCTTTTTAACTATCCTGTCAATATGTCCCTGAACTCCTAATTCTCTCTGTTCTACAATACTGCCCAAGGTCCTACCATTAATTGTGTAAGCCCTACCCTTATTTATTCCTGTCCATATACTGTTTCTTTTAAAATCTTCAGTCATTCATTCACTCACAGTGGGCCTTGTTACCAAGGCCTATATTTATTGTCCTTTCCTTGAGTGCTGTCGGACCACAGTGAATATGCTATACAGGATACGCTCACTAAGTTTTCTTGAACAGAATCACCTAAAGTTATTACCTCTACCACCCCAAAGGACAAGGGCAACAGGTGCTTGAGAACAACACCCACTCACTCCCCCAACTTTGTTGCTGTTACTTTGTTACTGTGGAGTTGAAATCCTGTAACTCCTTACCAAACAACATGATGGAAATACATGGACTACTCTTTTCAGAAATAAGGTTACCCATTGGTTTCTTAAGGGTGCTTCGGAAAGGATAACAAATATAGGCCTTGGTAACAAGGCCCACTGTGAATAAATGAATGAAAGAGTAAATAGATTTTAAGAGAAACAGGATAGGCACAGCAAGATACATCAAGAGGAGCTCACTGAATTGGGACTTGATGTTATGATGAAGAATTTTATGTGGATGTGAATCTGTGACTGGGAAATGCCAGCACAAGCTAAAGGTGTCAATCTGAAAACCCAAAACTCAAAAATGCTTTTCCAGGCACTGATCACTTCTGTTACATTCTTAACGGAGCTTCAGAGAAAAAATGGGCAGTGATCGGTGAATGGAAAATCATTCCTCTAATTCCAGTTACTGTCACCCCATAATTGTGTTGTCAGCTTTTCTCTCACCAGCGTATTTATACCTCATAAGGTAATTCTTACATTAGCTTGTTTAAAATAAGAGATAGACTTTGTAATGTTGTGCTAAAAGATTCAATACTTATTACAGTTCCTGATGTATATGAAGCAAACTTTGTTTTAAATGGCAGCTTATTAATTTGCATTCTTGAATTGCAAAAATTAAATGCCTCAAATACCATGGCCTGCTGCAATGTCCAAGTAGCTATGCTGTAAATAAAGTAAAATAGTGGTGTATACCACCTGTATTGTGTTTTTATTACCTACTGTGTGATTTTACATTGATTTTAGGAGGTGTATTGCTGTTTTACTTACATGTTTTGAGGAATGTTGATGTCTTGGAGCTTCACTTGCTCAGGGTTTACTGTGGTAATACAAATCTCTCGATTATCTGGAATATTTGATCAACTGGCACACTTCTGGCCCCATAGGCACTGGTTAATAAACTGTTTGCCATACATACACCTTAAACTCACAAACACTTCAATGTGTGTGCTAACACTCAGCTCTTCAATTATAAACAGATACACACTTCCATTGGCATGTCATACTTCAAGAGGCCTCAGTTAAGATGAAGACTGAGACGTCTACACTCATGCTGACATACTTTGATACAGTAATTAGATCATGAGCATGTCTCTAAAAGGCATGCTGCATTGAAGCTGTAAGCGATAACACAGCTAAGATTATTTTGCTTCTGAGATGATGTATCCTTTTTGAAGACCACCATCTAAAGTTGAAATAAAACAGAGAGTGCTGGAGAAACTCAACAGAGTTTAGATTAGATTCCCTACAGTGTGGAAACAGGCCCTTTGGCCCAACAATCCACACCACCCCTTGAAGCATCCCACCCAGACCCATCCCCCTATAGCCCAGACACCCCAGAACACTACGGGCAATTTAGCATGGCTGATCCACCTAACCTGCACATCTTTGGACTGTGGGAGGAAACTGGAGCAAACCCGCACAGACATGGGGAGAATGTGCAAACTCCACACAGACAGTTACCCAAGGCTGGAATTGAACCCAGTTCCCTGGTGCTATGAGGCTACAGTGTTAGCCACTGAGCCACCGTGCCACCCAATTCCAAAGTTCCAAAGAAGTGTCATGCAAATAATTCTCTCTCTCTCTCTCTCTCTCTCTCTCTCTCCACTGATGCTGCCAGATCTGGTGGGTTTTTCCAGCATATTCTGTTGTTATTTCAGACTTTCAGCACCTGCAATATCTTATTTTGCCTGGAATTGAATATTGTTGAGCAACACCATTGAGGCAATACGTTGGATTTCTCTGATTGTTTTCAAATATGTAGATAGATTTTTTTGGAAAAAAATCAGGTTTATTGTACCTAATGACATCAAAATGACTGCAATAATTGAGCCTGAAATTTGATGATATTCTAATTCCACTTTAAATACAGAACACAGGATTATGGATTATCATATCGAGCTAATAAGGAATTGTTGTTTTGCTTATTTTGAGATCCTAGGTTATTTTCAAACATGAAGAAACTGGAAAAAGTGTGTTATTTCTCTTCAGCCACAAAACCTTAATGTATGATGTCTGGATCGACTTGCAAAGGCTGAAAAATTGTTTCTATTAATGAAGGAAGGGTTCCCATTCATATGCCAAGTGTAAAGGTGCAACAACAGCATGGGGGTGTGGGTCATCTCCATTTTAAAATGTTACCAACAATCAACTGAAAGAATGGGCATGCCTTAAACTCCCATACATCTTCACAACATAGCCCCTATCAGCTGCCTGACCCCTTCCACCTAGTTCCAAGGTGCTGATATGTAGAACATCCATTTGTGGACCAAATAATTGAGACTGAGTGCTGGTGCAAGTGTGTCAGGTCATGGCTTTGTAAAGGATAGTCAGCTTTACATACTGTACAAATACAAACACATGATTTTTTTTTGTGGCCAGACAAGTGGGATTGTCTTTTATGCCAGTTCAATTTATAAGCATCAATTTATTTATAGAGGTGTTCCAAACTGTGACGGGTTTTGATGAAGTACATTGGGAGAAATTGTTTTCACTGACTGCAGGATTGATGACACAGATTTAAGGTTATTGATAGAAAAACTAAGGAGGAGGGAAATGAGGAGAATATGTATTTTTTTACGCAGCAAGTGACATGATCAGGATTGCACTGTCTGAAAGACACAAACTGTCTGATTCAAAATATCATTCACACCACACAAGCTCCAAAACAAAGAAAATCTAACCTTGTCCCCTTGGCACCATTTGGCAGTACCATAACTGAATCCCTCACTATCCGCTTGCTGGGGTTTACCTTTGACCGGGAAGTGAAGTGAACCAGCCATAAAAATACAATGGCTGCAAGGCCAGGTCAAAGGCTATGATTTCTGAGCTGAATAACTCACCTCCTGTATCTGCAATGCCTGTATAATATCTACAAGGCCCAAATCAGGCGTTTACTGAAATGCTAATTATTTGTCTGGAAGAGTGCAGCTCCACTCAGAGTCAAGAAATTCAATATCATCCAAGGCAAAATAGCCCACTTGAACTGAATCTAACATAATCAGTATTCACTCCCTTTGCCATCATAGTCACAGCAGTGTGTACCATATATGAGATGCACTGTGTAATTTTTCAATGATCTATTCATGGCTGATTAAGAATTCGGGGAGAGTGGGATATTCCACCATCATTAATAGAAGAATAGAAACAATAAGTGCAGAAAATGGATTGTCCAGGGTATTTTTTAACATTTCTATAAAATAGAAATAGAATATGAACGAACAATGAATCATTCAGCGAGTTGGTCGGACCTGCTTGAGAGGAAACCTCAAATAAAGAAAAACTTATAATTTCAGAACTTCTATTTTTAAGAGGTAGTGTAATCAGAGTGGAGGCAAGAAGAATGAGAAATTGAGGAGAAAGGGATCTTCACCAGAAGAGCGACCATTTACGTAGCTGGAGAAAGACGAGCACAATCATGGAGTCATTACAGTGCAGAAGGATGTACTCAGTCCATTGGATCTAAGCTGGAGGTTTTGTTGGAGATACCAACCAAATATTGGAAGAAATAATGCTGGAAATACATAATAGAAAACATATACAGAACATAAGAAAACTTCCAAAGGAATGATTGTACCTTAAGCCAGAAGAAACTGCAATTCCACCTCAGCATTTGAGGATTTAATTATATCTAACTTAAATTGCAAATTAGAAATCTATTCAGAAGATTGAAACAAAATGTACTGTACTCAAAACAGAAGGTGGATGCTAACCACAGCTTTAAATCTGAAACACTGCATCCAATCTTTGCAAATATCTTGTTTTGGTGAAATTGTTATTTTGTTTGTATAGAACAGGTTTGGGAGAAGAGAGAAAGTATTTGGGCCAGAAAATTTCTCAGAAAAGAGCTGGAGACCAACAGAAAGAAAGAGGTCTCTCATATTGAAAGAGATCCGTCATTTTAAGTGGATGATTGTTATGTATCGCAGTGATTGTTCTGATAAGATTGCCACCTTTCTAAGCAGAAGTGCAAATTCTAACTGCCTGAAGAGATGTTTCAGAATGGATACAGGGCAGATAGAAGGCAGTCAGCCTGTTGTGCTGTTCGCATTCTCTGAAGGAACAATTCACTCCTGCAAACCTGCTGCCTTTTCCCCATATACCTGTAAACTTATTCTTATCAGGTACTGAGCCGTTTCTCAATTAGCCCTGCCTTCAAAACGCTGTCAGGCAGTGCATTCTGCAAAGTTACTATTTGCTGCGTGAAGATTTTCCTCATGATGTCATAGTTTCTAATCCCAATTATCTTAAATCTGTGCCCCAATTTTCAATCTATCCATCAATGGGAACATTTTTGTTTTCAATATCTACTCTTGTTCAAACCTCTTTGGGGGTTTCAATGTCTCCATTAAGTCTCATCTGAACCATCACTTTTCGAAGGAGAAAACTCCGATTTCTCCAATCTATCTATGAAACAGCAGCTCCTAATCCCTGGACTGACATTCTTCCAATTCAGTTATTTGTTTGGATTCTATTGATCATTGTTCACTGCAGTTAAGCAGTTCAATAGTTTTAGTAACAACCATGAACATGGATACATGTCAACATTTAGTTGTAATTGCTTGGTGTCACGCTATAGATGTGTATGCATGTTCCCCCTTGAGGCAGTAAAGGTCTGTCACTGTCCTGATACATTATTGGGAAGGGTCATCCAATATCCTATCTAAACTTAAACACTAATTTAAATTAGAATGTATTCAAAAAACTTGTTGTTGGCATGAATGTTGCCAATTGGCATGTTGTAGATTCAATGTTATATCAGCAACCTACATTTATACAGCACCTTGAATGTAACAAAATGTTCCTAGGCTTCAATGGAGGATTATCAGATATTATTGGACAATAACCCATAAGGAGCTGTGAGGGCAGGTGACCAAACATTCAGACGAGAAAGCAGTTTATAAGGAGCTTCTTAAAGAAGGAGCAATAAGTAAAAGACAGAAAGGTGTGTGAGGGATTTTCAGAGCTGAATGGATTTTATATTATCCCCATTTCCTGTTATGGAATATTCGGTGGTGGGGATCAAGGCATAGTATGAAGCTCAAACCATTGCCTAAGCATGAAGAGCTGGATTACCTGGTTGATGGCCAATGAGTTGATGTGTACCATTGAATTTGGATGTTTTGAATATCAACTTGCACATACAGTGCATTCTGTCTGCTATGGATCTTTGCACCACTCTGAAAGTAAATGGTCATTATATAGCCAATAAAGAAACTGAGATTGGGGTTTGTCTGTCATTTGAGAGAGGGGCAGAAATCTTCACACTCAAACCCACGTAATGCTGAAATCCACTTTGTTGCCTTGACATTGGTTTTACATGTTGAACTGCTGGTTGAGCATCACTGATCAAACATGAGAGTTCATAAGTCTTTTTTCTACAGGCTTGCATTGAACCTTTCTTGGATGTTTGGGTGATGTCTTCCTAGCCAGACAGTATACTCTGTGTATTGGATGGACAATGTGCCATTAGGGTGTAAGGTTCTGAAAAGGTTAATGCTGAGGTTTTCCTGAAGCACCAACCACTATCTTGATGTCATATGGACATGGGGCTGATGAGAACAGGTTTTGGATTTTGAAGTGGTCTTTCTTGTCACCTCTGTAATAAAGTTTACCATATCAGCGTAACTTGTGCTTAGCTACTAGCAAGCAAAAAAAAACTTGTTTAAGCCAAGGGTTTCCTCACAACAAATTACCAAGTAGTTTTCTTCAACCATAATAAACCAAGCGAGTTCACTAGATCTCCACTGGGAAAGTGGTTGGTAGGAGAACTCTTATCAGAGAGTATGTGCAGCATGATGACCAATCAAGAAGATTCATACAAACGTAGAAACTTAGAAAATAAGAACAGAATTAGGCCATTCATCACTTTAGGCATGCCCTATCATTCAATATGATCATGGCTGATATACTGCTCAGTCTGGCGATCTCACTTTCTACCCTTTGATCCCTTTAGCTGAAATAACCATATCCAATTCTTTCATGAAAATATTACGTTATTTTGGCTTCAATTGCTTTCTTTGACCAAAAATACCACAGGCTTATCACTCTGTGGGAAATGAAGTTTCTCATTTCTATTTTAAATGGCCTGCCCCTTACCCTTAGAGTGAAATGGATTCTGCTCATCTCTTGTGATTAAGTTGAACCTATTTGCTTAAAGCTGAACTGTATTGCTACTGGACTTCTACTTCATTCAACACTTGAATTGCTTGGAAGAAGTCCTGAGGGTGGCAAGGGCACAGAATGTACTCTGTGGTGGGTCTTCAATATCCATCACCAAAAGTGCTTCAGTAGCACCACTACTGACTGAATTGTCGAGCCCTAAAGAACATTACTGCTAAGACTGGACCTGTGACAGGTGATGAGATGTGAAATTAATTGGTTTGGTTGAAGATTGGCATCTGTTTTGCTGGAGACCTCTGGAGGAGATAAAATAGATCATCCATTCAGCACCTTTTGGCTGAAGATGAATGCAATTGAATCAGATTTGCCTTTTGTACTGGACTCCCCTGTCACTGAGAATGGGGATATTTGTGGAGGCTCCTTGGCTGTTTAATTGTCCACTAGTAATCATGACTAGATGTGACATGACTGTTGAGCTCAGACCAGATCCATTGTTTGTGGAGTCACTTAGCTCTTGTTAAAAGAAGTTAAAACCTATCTGAACATGACCTGACCGATCGACTTGAAGCACTCCATCTCTGTAACTCTGCATTTCCAATGGCTAATCCACCTATCCTACACACTATGGATAATTTAGCATGGCTAATCCGCCTAACCTGCACATCTTGGTACAATGGAAGGAAATCGGGGCATCCGGAGGAAACCCACACAGACACGGAGAATGCGCAGATTCCGCGCAGACAGCCACCTGAGGGTGGAAGCAGACCTGGGTCCCTGGCACTGTGATGCAGCCATATTAACCATTGAACCACCGTGCCTATATTAGGAATAAACCCCACACTGCTGTGTGACTTTACCCCTGTGCTAAAGGAGACAGACTTCAAACAGATGTAACAACTCAAACTTGAAATTTTACAAGGTGCTGATGGCCATCAACAGTAGAGTTGTGTTCACCAACAATCTGTAACCTCATGGCTAGCATATCCCTTATTATACTATCAATGGTATCCTGGATCAATGAAGAGTGCAGTACTAGGTATGCCACTCAGTGGAAGCATCATTCAATAAACAAAGTTCACTGACCCTACAAACAATGGATCATGTCTGAGTCCGGCAGGTATGTCACACCTCGTCCTGACTACTTCGTGAACAATTAAACAGCTAAGAAGGCTCCACAAATATCCCCATTCTCAGAGATGGGGGATTCCAATACAAAAGGCAAGTCTGATTCAATTGCATTCATCTTCAGCCAAGAAGTGTTGAGTGGATGATCCATTTTTACCTCCTCCAGAGGTCTCCAGCAAAACAGTTGGCAGTCTTCAACCAAACCAATTCATTTCTCGTGATTTCAGGAAAAGACTGAAAGTACTGGAGACTGCAAATTCATCAATGACCTTGCCTCCATCATCAGGGCAGGAAAGGGAATGTTTGCTAATGATTGCATAATTTTCAGCATCATTGACAACTCCTCAGAAACAGAAGTAGCTCATGTTCAGATGCAACAAGTCTTGGGGAAGTGGCAAGTAACGTTGACGACACATAATGGTCAAGCTACAAACTTTTCAAATGAAATAGAAACTAGCCATCATTTCTTCACATCCATCATTACCATCGCTGGAACCACCATTATGAATATCCTGGGTGTTACCATTGACCAGAAACTTAACTGGACCAGCCGTATAAAAATAGCAACAACAGGAAAAGGTAAGAGGCTGGGAGTTCTGCAGTGAGTAACTCACTTCCTCTCTCCCCAATGCCTGCCTGCTATGTACCAAAGCATAAGACAGGAGTGTGATGGAACAGTTTCTGCATCCACTTCTTCAAGATCATTCAGCATTTTATTTACTCTAAACAAATCACATCTCATTCTTCTAAACTCCACTGGAATCACCAGTCTATTAAACCTTCCTTATTAGACAACCCATATATTCCAGGTATTAATCCAGAAAACCTCCTCTGAACTGCCTCCTATGCATTTCCATCGCTCTTTTAATAAGGAGACCGAAGTTATACACAATATTCAGTATGTAGACTCAACAATGACCACATAACTGAAGCATAACAACCTTACTTTGTTATTCAATTCTTCTTAGAATGAAAGATAGTAATCCATTAGTCTTCTTGTTTACATCCTGTGCCTGTTACAAACATTTTGTAACTCATGCTCTGGAACTTCCAGATCCCTTGGTACCTCAGAATCTACAGCCATTCTGTGTTTAAGTAATACTTACAATTAGTAAAACTTCAGTTTTCGGTTCTCCCTGCCAAAGTGAGCAACTTCACATTTTCTCAAATTATATGCCATCAGCCAACCCATCCAGATGGACCTGCAATCTCCCTATGTCCTCTTTACAACATTCTGTCCTGTCTATCTTTGTGTCATCAGCAAATTTAACTACCATGTCTTCACATCCCTCATCTAAGCCATTGATAGAAACTGTAAAGAGTTGAGGCTCCAGCACAGACAGGTCTCTGTAGTAGTCCACTCATCATATTCCCTCCAATCAGGAAAAGACCCATCTATTCATATTCCCTGTTTTCTGCCAGCCACCTATTCTTCTATCTAAGTTAATATGTTACACCCCATACCATGAGCTCATGTTTTACACAATAGCCTTTTATGTAACATCAAATGCCTTCTAGAAATCCAAGTACAATATGTCTATAGTCTATCCTTTACCTTAAATATATGTTACTTCTTCAAAGACCTCCAATAAATTGTTTGAACGTGATTTCCTTTTCTCAAAACCATGCTGACTCTCCCTAATTCACTTTTTATTCTTTTTCTTAGTGCCCAACTATAATCTCCATAAATGTTGATTCCAACATGTTCTCCATAATAGACATCAAGCTGACTGGCCAATAGTTTAGTGTTTATGATTTTGCCTCCCTCTCAAATAGAGGGCTTTTATTTAACACTTTCCAATCTGGTGGGATTATTCCTGAAAGTACCAAATTTTGGAAAATTAATGCCAAAGCATCAATAACCTCATTCACAGTTCTTTTAAGATCCTAGGACAAATCCATCTGAAACTGGGGATTTGTCAGCCCACATTTTCATCAGTTGCTCAGGACTGCTTCCATGATGATTGTAATTTCACCAAGTTCCTTTCTCCCTTCTGTCTCCTGATTGGTAGTTATTACTGGATTTTTTTTGTTTGCATCATCTACAGTGAAAAGAGATGGAAAATATTTTTTTCTTTCCATCAGCAATGTCGTTGTTCCCAAATATCAATCCTCCATTCTCACTTTCCGAGTTGGAGCCCAACAGTAGCCATGATTATATTAAATTGTGAAACAGGCTCAATAGTCAGGTCTAGAGACATGGAATCATACAGCATAGAAACAGCTCCTTTGATCCACCATGTCTATTCTGACCAACAAACACCAAACTACACTAATCCCACATCCCTGCGCTTGGTACACGGCCTACTTTGCATTGGCATTTTAAGTGCTCATCTAGATGCTTCAAAAATGTTGCAAAAATACCTGCTTTCGCCAACCTTTCAGGCAGCACTTTCCATATTCCTACCACCCTCTTGGTGAAAATAAAAAAGTTCCTCAGACCTCCTCTAAGTCACTTGTTCGTCACCTTAAACTTAGGACATCTGGTCTTGGACATATCTGCTATGGGGAAGGGATTCTCGCAGTCTACTCTCCCTATACCTCTCATTCATTGTGTATATCTTTCCCTCATTAGATCCCCCAAAATGTGTCACCCCACACTTAGTATGATTAAATTCCATCTGCCATCACTCTGCCCATGTTACGAGCTCATCGATATCAGACTATAGCCTGATACCATCTTGAGAGCGGCACAATGGCTCAGTGATTAGCCATGCTACCTCACAACACCAGAGACCTGGATTCAATGCCACCCTTGAGCAACTGTCTGTGTGAAGTTTGCACATTCTCCCTGTGTCTGCACAGGTTTCCTCTGGATACTGCGATTTCCTCCCATAGTCCAAAGATGTACAGTGTAGGTGGACTGGCCTTGCTAAATTGCACATTGTGTTCAGGGATGCCCAGGCTAGGTGGGTTAGCTATGGGAAATGCAGGGTTACAGGAATAGGGTAGGGGGTGGGTCTGTGTGTGATGCTGTTTGCAGGGTAATTGTGGACTTGATGGGCTGAATGGCCTACTTCCACACTGTAGGGATTCAATGATTTTCCTCTGTCAAAAACACCACCAATTTTTGTGTCATATGCAAGCTTACAAATTATATCTTCTACTTCTGCTCCAGCTTCTTGTATTCTTGTTCTTGCATTCAGGTATAATTCATCTTTATTATTGAAAAACACGTCCACAAACTGCTTGCTGTCTCCTCAACAGAGTACAGCATCGCCTTTACTAAAGCACTGCCATGTAACATCAATGAATGAAGGTCACGTGATGAGTCCTGACTAAATGCTAACAGCTTCCCAAGCAAATGACAGATGTGATATTACACAACAATTCTCCATCAGATGTTCTCTGGTATTGGTGAAGGTTTGTCATCAAACTTTAGACGGCTGGAGTAGTATTATCTTTTGCAGATAATACATAGTTACTTACTTATTAGATCCTAAGTATGGCCTGACTTCAAGAATCCTGAAGCAAGAATAGAGTTTTACTGAATTTTTAAAGGAATGTTTTGCTTTGAAATTATTGCAGTATATTCACTCCAGTCTTTCAAAGACCACATGCCAGGTGGCTCTGTTTTTAGATCAGTCCAGATTAGCCTGTTCAGGTTTAGCTATAGCAATTCTGCACAGTACACTTCACTTCTTATATCCACTTTGTTGTTGGAGTTAATCTTATATATCTGTCTTTATCAGTTTTGTTCCACATAGTTATAATGGTCTCTTATTGATTGCTGAAGTTGTAAAAGCTAACTGTGGCCACCTTTGAGAAATAATTCATAGAATCAGTAAAGAAAGCAGGCGGCCATTCAGTCCATCAGCCTGCTTTGTCATGCAATAATGTCGTGATTGATAATTCCGAGTTGCCACTCTGACTGTTGATGAGAATTTCTGTATTTCTTTCAACTAACTGGACAGATTTCCTTTTAAAGATATAAATATTATATGCATAAGGATTTCTCTGTTAATTTAATGTCTTGTGGAATCAGGAATTGTTAGTTCTTGTTTTCAACTAAAAAGTGGTGACATAAGTACCTATCTCACCACAGTAGCTGGGACCTTCAGATTCACTTAACTCAACCAAAACTCTGGAAGCAGCCACAGTAATGTGGACCCTGAAAGTTACACACTAATTTGATTCACTAATATAGAAGGACATTTTATGTCCTTACCTAGTTCGGCCTTCATGTGACTGAGATCCACAGTAACGCTGGTAATCCTTAACTGCCCTGTGAAATGCCTTCCAATCTTGCTCAGGAAGATGATCAATTTACCACCATTTTCTGAAGGGCATTTCAAGAGGCAACACATGCTGGCATTGCCAATGACCACCAGATCACATAAATTAATTGAAGAAAACTCACATCCGTGTTTTATGGCATTAATGGTATAAACGCCTATACGGTGCACATATGTGGATCTGCATTGCAGTGCAGCAAGCCTAGAAAGTTTACAAAAATGGAAATTGCTGGAGAAACTCAGCATGTCTGGCAGCATCTGTGGAGAGAAATTAGAGTTTTGGATCCAGTGACATTTCCTCAGAAAATGTACTGTTTTGGTAGTCTAAGAGCCCTTTGCTTAGCTGGTAGCTAAGCTGCCTGTAATATAACAGCAGCTCTCTATATTTCTGTTATCTCTGGAAATGTCACTGTATGACTGGTGTCAAGCAAACATATGACGACAGAGAACACAGAGAAGAAAAGAAAGGAGAAGCCCCATTACCTCAACTAGTATTACTTTCATATGAACTCTGCTGGAAATGAAATATTTGAAAGTGTCCATCCTTTTTTCACTCAATTCTTTTGACTTCCCTGAAACCAGGACATGTAAGTTATGTCTTCACCATGCTTAGAGCACTGACTTAACACAAGTGAGTGTGTGCTTCAGACATGAATTCTTGCATTGAGAGAAAAGAACCTGGATGTGTACATGTTCAAAATCACTTCATTATTTTTTTAAAAATTAACTTATAAACACTTGTGCAGCAATGTGAGTTTCATCAACAATAGCGCGCTCAATGTGATGGGACAGCATAATAGCCTGCTAGGGACCTGGACAAGCAACCGGTTTACAATTTGAGCCTCAAAGATATTTTAATTTCTGTGGCCCTCTGCCTGTGATATGGTTGTGAGTGCAGTCAAAGACTGATAGAAATCATTGCCTTGCCTGTTTGCAGCTACTTTGAGTAGGTAAACTGATGTTGTGGTATGGTGATGATCTTCCACGACTAACTTTGGGGCTTACAGTCTGCGAGGTCTCAAATTCTTCAGATTCAGATGGTCACCTGCATTCTTGCTGTCATGACTGTCCCCTCAGTGTACCTCACACCTTGATGATCATCACCTTCTGAGCCATTGTCTTACTAACATGTTAGGATCTTCTGCTTCATCTACCATTCCCCAAACTTTGTACAATTAGAAATGATGATATCCCCACACCACTACAGCTGTATCCCACAATTTCTTTTATCCAAGTCAAGATCTTAAGGTATAACTGCTGGTGTAAACATCTTAGAATCATAAGTCGGGATCAGACTTTTTTTGAGACAACAACGCTTACCCCTTGTGTAGCTAGATAATCAAGAGGACTAGTCCTCACAAACATCTCCCATATCCCCCCATATTGGCTGATGGATAGAAGGAAAGAGCCTAGTGTTAGGTAACTACAGTCCCAGGAACTCAGGTTCAGGAATATTCAATGAAATGGGGTAAAGAGCAATTGTTATCAAAGGAGAGAGAGAAAAAGAAAGAGAGGAGGTCTCAGGGGAGGCTGGGGAGAGAGGTGAGAGACCCATGAGTCAGGATTTTATTGGTATGCCACAAAGGCCATTAGTGGGAACAATTGTGTGCACTGAGCCCTCGTGGACAGACAGTAAGACCACAGCAGCAATTTTATTTGCCACAGTTCATTTAGAGATTATCACTGAGATACTATCTGTTTAAAGGAGACAAATAAGTTCTTGGACCCACTAGCACAATCATACTCAGGAATAGAAGTAACACTGCTGAGGAGAAACAGAAGGTACCTCCATATTGAAGTCCATTCAAAGGGATGCTAAGATATTTAAGGATTCCAGGACAAGGCAAGCAGGTCCTGTTGATCAGAGGAATGAAAGCTGCAGTGACGGTGTCAGGCCTATGGGAATGGCTGTTGGAGACCAGAACCCCTCGCTGAGCCAAGAAAAGAATGTCTCTCATTGTCTGGGAAGACACGGAAAGGTCATCTCATTGCATTTAACACCCTCTTTACATGGCGAGAAAGTGGTTGCCATTCCTTTGCCAGTACATTGAGGACAATCCAGTAAAATGGCAGTCAATTGTCCAATTAATTTGCTTGAATTGGCTTCCCTTTGGGTCAATAGATGGCTGAGTGGTCAATTGGTGACATTGTCACCACTTTCAATACTCTCTGGCAATGGAAATATGTTGGCCTTTCTGACCCAACAACGTTTCACTGCATCATCAACCTCCCAGCCCAGTATCCATGGCACTGTTAAATGCTGACACTCATTTCCATAGATATAAAAATTTACTTTGCTCAGTTTCTTCTGGCCCACTACCCACTCATAGCAAATATGGCCTCATAGGGAAACTGTCTCTCTCCACTAGCTCTGGCTGCAACTAAAACGATAGGTCAAACTCTGATGATGCCATATGGCATTATGATAAGTGATGTTATTGATGATGTCATTACGTGACCTCGTTCAAATAAGCGTTGTGATTATTTCCACCCGCAGATGATATAATTGAATGATTCTGCCTATTTACAGAGAATGTTTGACTTGTAGCAGTTGTCTTTACTTTCTCCAAATTAAAATATCAGTTGTTAAGATTGGAGCAGGAAAGGATAAGGAAACTAAAGTTGGTGATCATTACTGCTCAGGTGCTTGCTTGTCTTTTTCTTTTAGTTTACATTTGTTCATTTATTTTCACTTTATGAGAAGTCAGCACATAACCTTTACTACTTCACTTTGCCAGCTACAAAATTTACAGTTCAGCAGTAGGAATTATTTCTTTTCAATATCATTAAAGCTGGCAATGACTAAACCAACTCTTAATTTGTTTGGTGAATGTTGAATACTCATTACAGTAATTTGTGCAGACAATAGCCACCTCAATTATGTGCGAATTATAATTAATTCTTACAATAATCAGCAGATTGTTGAATATCATAATTGGAAACAAGCAAAAGAATAGGTAAAAGTTAATCGCTTGGATTATCTGTCATTATTTGCCAAGGCAATTACAGTAATCGCCACATGATTGCTACATTCTTTAAATCTGTGAGCACTGTTAGTGATTAAAGCTGAAGCACAGATAGTATGAGGAACCGAGCAGTGTTTCTACAAATAATTGCCTGTTGTGAAAATAATTATTTTCTTTCAAATTTCAGACATGGACTCTGATAGCTGTAAACATTAAATAAAAGGTCTTTGCTTAGCAGAAATTCTGTGGTGGATCCTTGACAGGTCAATGAAAGGCCACTTGACAGAGAGGAATAGAAAATAGTTCATAGCCCTGTCCCGTGCCCAGTTGTAAATTTGTCTCAAAACATTGCATGTGTTCTGAAAATCGACTTTGAAGCAAGTTTTAAACGATGCTTAAACTCATATATATGAAATGTGCCAAGTGTGTAACAGCATAAACCATAAATTATAACACTGACTTGTGTGAGAATCTCCATTTTTAACAAAAATAATATTTTGTCTAAACAGAACTTCTGTAACAGTTGTGTGTCGATGGATAAAATTCTAAGAATGTAACTGAGGTTGGAGGCCGAAATCTATTAATGCAACGTCAGCCTCATAAATATTGCAGCAACCTCTAACTATTAAGCAGCCTCATTTTTTTCCAAAATAGGACAAAAGGAGTGACAAATATTACAGCTGCTTCTAATGGTCGGTATTAAATTGTGATACCTTGGGCTGAGTTTTCTCATTTTTTAAGCTAAGAGTTATTTTCAGGAATTTTCACAGAGCTTTTCCACTTTGTTATGTCAACTTTTCTCATACAACGTTCCGCTGCTGACTTCATTGATTATGTAACCGGGCTCCTTTGTACCGTTCTCACTCAATTGTGCAGGTGGAGGGGCAGTTAGGCTTGCCCTTGCTGGGACCTCCCAGTGTTTACACGATGGTGCCTTTTTATTTTTCTTTACTCTTTCACCAGGATGAGGGTGTCACTGGCTAGGCATTTATTGCCCATCCCTAATTGCCCAGAGGGCAGTTAAAAGTCTTCACATTGGTGTGGGTCTGGAGTTACCTGTAGACCAGACCAGGTTAAGATGGCAGTTTCCTTCCGTAAAGGGCATCAGTGAACCAGATGGGTTTTTCTGACAATCGACAATGGGTTTGTGGTCATCATTAGATTCTTAATTCCAGATATTTATTGAATTCAAATTCTATTATCCGCCATGGCAGAATTCAAAATCAGGTCCCTCGAACATTGTCTGGGTCTCTGAATTAATAGCCCAACAATAATACAACTAGTCCATTGCCTCCCCCACCACTCTTGTCACTCCTCTTCAGGCTCTGGGAATCAAGAACTGGCCTTTTCACTGTCGTTCTCGACTGTTATCATTCAGGAAATGACTTGGAAGTGGGAGTCACCAGACCATTTCTCATGTTCAATAATTAATTTTGTACAGGTTGCTGCAATATTTATGAGGTTGAGCTTGCATTAATGGACTTTGGTCTCCAACATGACTTACAGTCTGAGAATGTTTTCCATCAATACACAATTGATATAGAAGTTATTTTTAGATAAAATATTGTTTTTTTACCTCCTGGAGGACAGAGTAGTCAACAGAAGGGGTCTTCTAGACTGACAAAAGAGCTCATGCCACCAGATACAGCCAGCCTGAATAGATAGTGCAGTGTCCCAAATGAAAGCAAAAGCCCAGCATGTTCCATAAGAAAGTTAACAACATTTTATAGTCAGTGAAGGTAAGTGCCACCTCTGTTCACTTCACAGTCTAACATTGTTACTGTATCTACCCACCACCAAGGTTCATACCTTGGCACTCTCACCATTGTATAAAGCGTCTCCATTTAATGGTGCTCAATTACCTCACTGCTTCCACAAACCCTTCCTGCTCCCTCATGGGGGACACCTGACTATCTTTCCCGTTCCTGTAAAGCTATGAACAGCTCTTCCATTCATTTTTGTCTCAATTGTTCCTTCCTTTTGTCTCACTGTGGGAAAAACAACCACACAACAGGGCCAAGTGGACAGAGGTGGGCTGTGGAGTGTTCGATATTCATTCCCTCATCCCCTATTAGGAGACAATCCTTGAAATAACAGGGGACAACCAGAACTGCACATGAAGGGATGCCAAGATCTCCAGGTTGAGGTGACCAAGCCAGCTTGGTGCTCTGCTGCTCTCCCATCACCAGCACTGTGAACACACTGTTAGGATGTTCAGGCTTCTATCCCCATTGTATAACTCTCTTCCCTTACAAAGGCATCAGCAACACTCACACTATCTCCAGCCAAAAGAAGCCATCCTCAAGCTTATCGGCTCCTCCATCAACTCGAGAAGAAGCCACACATCCCTCAGAGGATGGACCAATGCGGTTTTATCTTGCATCCCCCACTAGCTCAGAGATGTTTCAGATTCAGGAACATATTCTGGTCAGCATATTGATGATATGTCTCCACAGTTGTTCCAGAAAGAAACAACCCAGTTCACTGAAACACAGAGAAGTGCCAGAGACCAAATAAGCCCCAGGTAAAAGATGACTCCTATGGTCTGGGACGATTAACACCTTTATACAAATGCACCAACAGACACAGGAGAAGCAGGCAGGCTTGTTGCACATGTATGGTAAAATGGATTGAAGGTTGGAGGAGGCCACCAATGTTATCAGTACTATGTTGGCATTGGTGCACATGTATCTGGCTGTCTCCATGGACAGGCTGGCAGCTGCCATAGAAACCCATGTCCAGTGGAATGTGACTGCCAGAGGTGCATACAGACCTTCACTCCATTGTTTTAGCCGTTGATGTTCACCATTAACGGGAAGGCAAGAGGAAGAAGAGGGACGTCATTTTTACTCCAGGTTCCACTCCGTCTCAGGGCAGTGTGAGCAAGGCACCCAGCTGGAGAATGAGACAATATAGCCACCCAAAAGTCTGCTCTCAGGACACTCCAGATAATCTGAATTCCTCCATCTCCACCCTGCCTCTGATCATCAATTCTATGGAAGTTACAGATAAAAAAGGTGATCTTGAGTCTGAGATAATGGGAACTGCAGATGCTGGAGAATTCCAAGATAATAAAATGTGAGGCTGGATGAACACAGCAGGCCAAGCAGCATCTCAGGAGCACAAAAGCTGACGTTTCGGTCCTAGACCCTTCATCAGAGAGGGGGATGGGGAGAGGGAACTGGAATAAATAGGGAGAGAGGGGGAAGCGGACCGAAGATGGAGAGTAAAGAAGATAGGTGGAGAGCGTGTAGGTGGGGAGGTAGGGAGGGGATAGGTCAGTCCAGGGAAGACGGACAGGTCAAGGAGGTGGGATGAGGTTAGTAGGTAGCTGGGGGTGCGGCTTGGGGTGGGAGGAAGGGATGGGTGAGAGGAAGAACCGGTTAGGGAGGCAGAGACAGGTTGGACTGGTTTTGGAATGCAGTGGGTTGGGGGGAAGAGCTGGGCTGGTTGTGTGGTGCAGTGGGGGGAGGGGACGAACTGGGCTGGTTTAGGGATGCAGTAGGGGAAGGGGAGATTTTGAAACTGGTGAAGTCCACATTGATACCATATGGCTGCAGGGTTCCCAGGCGGAATATGAGTTGCTGTTCCTGCAACCTTCGGGTGGCATCATTGTGGCACTGCAGGAGGCCCATGATGGACATGTCATCTAGAGAATGGGAGGGGGAGTGGAAATGGTTTGCGACTGGGAGGTGCAGTTGTTTGTTGCGAACTGAGCGGAGGTGTTCTGCAAAGCGGTCCCCAAGCCTCCGCTTGGTTTCCCCAATGTAGAGGAAGCCGCACCGGGTACAGTGGATGCAGTATACCACATTGGCAGATGTGCAGGTGAACCTCTGCTTAATGTGGAATGTCATCTTGGGGCCTGGGATGGGGGTGAGGGAGGAGGTGTGGGGACAGATGTAGCATTTCCTGCGGTTGCAGGGGAAGGTGCCAGGTGTGGTGGGGTTGGAGGGCAGTGTGGAGCGAACAAGGGAGTTACCGAGAGAGTGGTCTCTCCGGAAAGCTGACAGGGGAGGGGATGGAAAAATGTCTTGGGTGGTGGGGTCGGATTGTAAATGGCGGAAGTGTCGGAGGATAATGCGTTGTATCCGGAGGTTGGTAGGGTGGTGTGTGAGAACGAGGGGGATCCTCTTGGGGCGGTTGTGGCGGGGGCGGGGTGTGAGGGATGTGTTGCGGGAAATACGGGAGACGCGGTCAAGGGCGTTCTCGATCACTGTGGGGGGAAAGTTGCGGTCCTTAAAGAACTTGGACATCTGGGATGTGCGGGAGTGGAATGCCTTATCGTGGGAGCAGATGCGGCGGAGGTGGAGGAATTGGGAATAGGGGATGGAATTTTTGCAGGAGGGTGGGTGGGAGGAGGTGTATTCTAGGTAGCTGTGGGAGTCGGTGGGCTTGAAATGGACATCAGTTACAAGCTGGTTGCCTGAGATGGAGACTGAGAGGTTCAGGAAGGTGAGGGATGTGCTGGAGATGGCCCAGGTGAACTGAAGGTTGGGGTGGAAGGTGTTGGTGAAGTGGATGAACTGTTCGAGCTCCTCTGGGGAGCAAGAGGCGGCGCCGATACAGTCATCAATGTACCGGAGGAAGAGGTGGGGTTTGGGGCCTGTGTAGGTGCGGAAGAGGGACTGTTCCACATAACCTACAAAGAGGCAGACACAGCTGGGGCCCATGCGGGTGCCCATGGCCACCCTCTTAGTCTGTAGTCTCTTCCGCACCTACACAGGCCCCAAACCCCACCTCTTCCTCCGGTACATTGATGACTGTATCGGCGCCGCCTCTTGCTCCCCAGAGGAGCTCGAACAGTTCATCCACTTCACCAACACCTTCCACCCCAACCTTCAGTTCACCTGGGCCATCTCCAGCACATCCCTCACCTTTCTGGACCTCTCAGTCTCCATCTCAGGCAACCAGCTTGTAACTGATGTCCATTTCAAGCCCACCGACTCCCACAGCTACCTAGAATACATCACCTCCCACCCACCCTCCTGCAAAAATTCCATCCCCTATTCCCAATTCCTCCGCCTCCGCCGCATCTGCTCCCACGATAAGACATTCCACTCCCGCACATCCCAGATGTCCAAGTTCTTTAAGGACCGCAACTTTCCCCCCACAGTGATCGAGAACGCCCTTGACCGCGTCTCCCGTATTTCCCACAACACATCCCTCACACCCCGCCCCCGCCACAACCGCCCAAAGAGGATCCCCCTCGTTCTCACACACCACCCTACCAACCTCCGGATACAACGCATTATCCTCCGACACTTCCGCCATTTACAATCCGACCCCACCACCCAAGACATTTTTCCATCCCCTCCCCTGTCAGCTTTCCGGAGAGACCACTCTCTCGGTGACTCCCTTGTTCGCTCCACACTGCCCTCCAACGCCACCACACCCGGCACCTTCCCCTGCAACCGCAGGAAATGCTACACCTGTCCCCACACCTCCTCCCTCACCCCCATCCCAGGCCCCAAGATGACATTCCACATTAAGCAGAGGTTCACCTGCACATCTGCCAATGTGGTATACTGCATCCACTGTACCCGGTGCGGCCTCCTCTACATTGGGGAAACCAAGCGGAGGCTTGGTGACCGCTTTGCAGAACACCTCCGCTCAGTTCGCAACAAACAACTGCACCTCCCAGTCGCAAACCATTTCCACTCCCCCTCCCATTCTCTAGATGACATGTCCATCATGGGCCTCCTGCAGTGCCACAATGATGCCACCCGAAGGTTGCAGGAACAGCAACTCATATTCCGCCTGGGAACCCTGCAGCCATATGGTATCAATGTGGACTTCACCAGTTTCAAAATCTCCCCTTCCCCTACTGCATCCCTAAACCAGCCCAGTTCGTCCCCTCCCCCCACTGCACCACACAACCAGCCCAGCTCTTCCCTCCCACCCACTGCATCCCAAAACCAGTCCAACCTGTCTCTGCCTCCCTAACCGGTTCTTCCTCTCACCCATCCCTTCCTCCCGCCCCAAGCCGCACCCCCAGCTACCTACTAATCTCATCCCACCTCCTTGACCTGTCCGTCTTCCCTGGACTGACCTATCCCCTCCCTACCTCCCCACCTACACTCTCTCCACCTATCTTCTTTACTCTCCATCTTCGGTCCGCCTCCCCCTCTCTCCCTATTTATTCCAGTTCCCTCTCCCCATCCCCCTCTCTGATGAAGGGTCTAGGCCCGAAACGTCAGCTTTTGTGCTCCTGAGATGCTGCTTGGCCTGCTGTGTTCATCCAGCCTCACATTTTATGATCTTGAGTCTGGGCAGGTTATATGCAGCCTCCAGGCATAAACACTCTCCAAAGGTGGTCAGCCTGAATATTCCAGGTCAATATCATAGTAGGTGCCCTCCACCTTACAACTGCCCCTAGATATAGATAAAAGGCAAGGAAAAAGTCTTCTGAGGGCAGAGGTGATACATGTTGTAAATATACTTTCCATCTTTAAGTTAAGATGCACTTTCAATCATCACATGTCTGATTAACTAACATTTTAGCTATGGCACTAAGTTATACAGCTAAATTTAAACAGCCTCTTCTTATAGCCCAAAGACAATAAAAGTTCTACTGTCGAGGTATTGGTCATCTTTGAGAATTATACGAAATAAATATGTAAAGGGTCACCGGAAATTTAAGCAACTCTTAGATAGGTACATGGATGATAGTAAAATGTAGGGTATGCAGGGTAGTTTGATCCTAGAGTAGGATAATAGATCAGCTCAACATCGTAGACTGAAGGGCCTGTACTATGCTGGACTGTTCTATGTTCTATGCTGGACTGTTCTATGTTCTATGGGCATGAAACATTAACTCTGGCTTTTTTCTTCACAGATGCTGCCAGACCTACTGAGCTTTTTCAGCAACTTCTGTTTTCGTTTCTTTGAGAACCATCCTGGATAGCACAGATTGTGGACATCCCTTTAAACCTTATGTTCATGCGTGAAGCCAAGGCTTAGCAATTTAATGAGGAGATCATTGAGGCCAATGTTAACGTTTACACCTTGTAACTGTTTGTGACCTTCACTCATCTTCTGCATTTCAGCCACTTTGTGTGTGCAACTATGTGGTCATTCATGAGTGCACACTTCTCTGGGAGCCAAAGGGTCTTTCTACTCATGTCTCCCACAAAGGATTGCACATTCCTTCGAGGATGAGTGATGTCCAGTGTTCCATTCACATCCGGGCTCAGCTTCATTGCACATTATTCTGGTGGGAAAGTGCGATAAGTGCAGCATCTGCCACTTTAGTCGTTGGCGTTGTATGCATGTGCTCATTTAGCAGTAATTGCAAAATCATAGACACTTTTGCCTGAGCCATGATAGGATGGTCAGAAGCATGAGCTTCAGGATTTCTCCAGAACATAACTGTTTCTTGACAGTAAAAACTAAAAGAGCAGCAGATGCTGTAACTCAGGAACAAAAAACAGAAGTTGCTGGAAAAGCTCAGCAGGTCTGGCAGCATCTGTTCTGAGGAAGGGTCACCAGACCCGAAACATTAACTCTGATATTTTTCTTTGCCCATGTTGCCAGACCAGCTGAGCTTTTCCAGCAACTTCTGTTTTTGTTCCTTCCTTAACAATGTCTTGACCAAGAAAAGTGAGAAATAAGCAGAATGAAATAAAAAAGCACAGCAGTGCATTAGATGGTTGTTATGCTGTTAGTGAATTACTGATCAATATTTTCACCACAAGGGTAGCAAGCCAGAGCAAGGTTAAAACTTTGAGGGTTTCAGTACGGTGTATTTATCACAAAGCCTGTGGGAGGACAGTTGTTCTGAGTTTAGAAGTTATTTTATATTTTAAAGTTGCTCCTTATGCATCTACAGCCTTTATTGGGTTACGGTGGCATGATCACAGTAATCTGATCCATTGGTCTCTGTCTGATATGCTTAAGAGTTTTTTTTAAATTTTATTTTTAAGTGCTGCTTTCATAATCTAGTTTTAAAAAGCAATGAAACAACAAAACCAGCAATATATTCCTCACCTTCCAGCGCTGTGATAGTTCATGTCAAATACAGTATTTTTATATCAGAGATGAAATATTTTAGTTAGAAGGAGACACTTGACTAACAAAGAGAAAAAGTAGAAGATATGCTGAAATAGTTAGAATTAAAGAGGGCTTTGAATAGAGTATTTGGAAAAGTAATTACTTCTGTTGGTCTGTGAATTGGTAACTAGAGGTATTGGTTTAATGTTATCAAAGGAATCCCACAGTGTGGAAGCAGGCCATTCAGCCCATAAAGTTCACACTGACCCTCTGAAGAGCATCCCAACCAAATCCATCACATCACTGTAACCCTGCATTTCTCATGGCTAATCCACCTAGCTTGCACATCTGGGCAATTTAGCATGGCTTTTAGTTCCTAACAACTTCTCAACTGCCCTCTGAAATGACCAAACAAGTCACCAGTACCAGCACAATCAGGGATGAGCATCAAATGGCCACCTCACATGAAAGATCATACGTAAAACAAAAGGGATTCTCGAATGGCTTCAAAAATGCAAGTGGATAGAACTTGAGAGGATTGAAATGTAAGTAAGTGGATCGCATTTTCAGACTGATGAGATGAATGGCCTCATATATCTAAAATAGAAGCAGAAGTAGCTCTTTTGGCCCCTCAAGTCTATTCTACCATTCAAATCATCTTGAACTGTAAAGGTTTGTGAAGCTTTAGGCCCTCATACTGAGTGCTGGGCAATGGCAGTACACAGAATGGAGAGATACAATCATCCTCTGACTTCATCAGAATAAACCAGGCTCCCCTGCCTAGCAGACTATCCACCGAACATCATAGCGTAGAAACCAAAGTGGATGGAGTTGAAGAGAGAGTCGGGCATGGTGACATTTGGGAAGGAGAGCTGCTGATGGCTCATTGTTGATTTACAGATTATGTTTATTTCTTCTTCTTTACTGTGGTCGATTGAGGATTTCCATCAGGAGGCTGTTAAGCAGAAGTCTTCTGCCTTCAGATTACAGTCTGCTCAAGACTTGGAAAAAACAGTCATGTTTTACATTGAGAGATGGTAAGAACAGCAGATGCCGCAGTCAGAGATAACATAGTGTGGAGCAGGAGGAACACAGCAGGTCAGGCAGCATCAGAGGAGAATGAAAGCTGATGTTTCAGGTCGGGACCCCTCTTCAGAAATGGTGGGGGGGACGCATGGGAGCTCAGAAATAAATAGAGAGAGGAGGGGTGGGGCTGGGGAAGGTAGGTGGGATGGTGATAGCTGAGCATAGGTAGGGCGTGGTGGAGATTGATCAATGAGGTAGGAGGAGCAGCTGGGTGGGAGAGAAGATGGATAGATTTACCTTGCACCCTCTGATTGGGGCAAACAAAGCAAGGAGTCTGATTCTGACATGAGCACAGGAGCCTCACTTCAAGATTGAAATGTAGCCTGCAAGCAGGCACCTTATGAAAACCTTGACAATTCTACAGTGTCTGCATTCCTGTGCAGATTGAGTGTGGGTCTCTGTGTTATGAAATTAGTTAACACTGTCACATCAACTTATGGAACTACAGTGGACCAATGTTAAATTTATAACCATATTCTTTGCAGAATTTTATTCACAAGCAAATTAACCAGAACTTTATTTTAGTGCTCCTTCCCCATCACAAAGCAGGACCTAGATCTCAGCAGAAAATATCTATTGTACAAGTGCCTTGGGACTTTTCCACCGAGGTGTTCATGTGCAGCAAAAGAGAGGAAAAAATGGCAAGCTCATGAAAATTCTATTTCTGTAAAACATTATTTTAGACACTGTGAATAACTAACGCCATCAATGCAATAATTATTATACAGTACATTAAACCGTCAGATATACGGTATTACTGTAAAAGATCACAAGGACTCCAACAAAACATCTTTGTCTCTCAGATTAGAGGTGATTGCAATTATATGTTGGCATCTTGAGTTATAAGCAACATGACAATGTTACTTAAATCTGCCATTTCTGCGCTGTGCCAGTCAAACCAGTTGATGATTTCAGAAGGTCAAGTATTATGTCATCTTTCAATGAATGAGAAAAGTTTTCATTTATGCCAATCAAGTAGTATGTTTCCATAACTGCGAACCCATCGGTACAACCCTTATAAACGTGCTTCGTTAAGACAAAAGTCATTACTTGAATCCAATGCACATCCACCTTTTAAATCTGACACTAACTGTGATCCAAGATAAAATGTGAGGCTGGATGAACACAGCAGGCCAAGCAGCATCTCAGGAGCACAAAAGCTGATGTTTCGGGCCTAGACCCTTCATCAGAGAGGGGGATGGGGAGAGGGAACTGGAATAAATAGGGAGAGAGGGGGAGGCGGACCGAAGATGGAGAGTAAAGAAGATAGGTGGAGAGAGTATAGGTGGGGAGGTAGGGAGGGGATAGGTCAGTCCAGGGAAGACGGACAGGTCAAGGAGGTGGGATGAGGTTAGTAGGTAGATGGGGATGTGGCTTGGGGTGGGAGGAAGGGATGGGTGAGAGGAAGAACAGGTTAGGGAGGCAGAGACAGGTTGGACTGGTTTTGGGATGCAGTGGGTTGGGGGGAAGAGCTGGGCTGGTTGTGTGGTGCAGTGGGGGGAGGGGACGAACTGGGCTGGTTTAGGGATGCAGTAGGGTCCCTACCTCCCCACCTATACTCTCTCCACCTATCTTCTTTACTCTCCATCTTTGGTCCGCCTCCCCCTCTCTCCCTATTTATTCCAGTTCCCTCTCCCCATCCCCCTCTCTGATGAAGGGTCTAGGCCCGAAACGTCAGCTTTTGTGCTCCTGAGATGCTGCTTGGCCTGCTGTGTTCATCCAGCCTCACGTTTTATCTTGGAATTCTCCAGCATCTGCAGTTCCCATTATCTCTGATACTAACTGTGATCCATTGGCTTGAAGAAATGTTTCAATGACAATGACCGACACGCAAATGAGATGTCTTCAACTAACAATAAATGACTACGATTCTGGATGAATGTTTATCAAACATTTCTTGCATTTATTGTCATTAGAACATATATTTCTTCAACTACACAATCAAACAGGCTTTAAACACATGGTTGCTGGGATGGTGAAAAAAGGGTTAGAATAAAGCATCAGATTCCAAGTTTTAGTGTTCTTAAAAACTTTGGGAACAGGATAGAAAGACCTTCAGAATTATTAATTATCATGGGGAGAATCAAACAGCATGTCTGCCATATGTTTAAACATGGAGCTCACCAGTGCTTTGTAGTCTCAGCACTAACATGTTTGTAAATTGCTTGGAACCGCTGAAGCTTAAGCATTGTTTCTCTTAGCATCCAATAAACAATCAACTGCTGCTTTAAATATTCATAGATGACTGGATTTCCATAAATTTCATACCTTTACTGAAGGAATCGTTGACAATCCTCAAAATCCTGACACGAGTGGATGTGAAATTAAAACTGAATGTTCACTGTCTGCTTAAATTGAGGATTTTAGAAAAACTGTGAAGGTAATTCTTTCCGTTCTGTAAATGCTTCTTTTCATAGTTAACAAAGTCCTGTTCATAATTAATAAACATTTGTGTTCCGTGGTTGAATGAGACAAGTGCTTCAATGTGAGCATTTCATTTCCCTGGCATTTGGGATAACTTAAAGCCAGGATCTAAGTACTCCACATTGTTTGACCAAGTACGGCCTGTTTCGCTACCCTGGTCTGGACCAATAATCCAATATCTGGGAACAGGGCTTTTGATATTCTACCTACCTGGCTCCATGTATCCATAAATCCCTGACAAGTATGGTGGCTCTCACTGGCCAAACAGCAAAAGCTTTACCAGTGACATTCAATCCCATGCCAATGACTTTAGCTGCCACATCTGTGTTGAGAGGAAATACTAAACTGTTAAAAGCACCCACTGTCGTGATGTGGCACTGAACTAAACAGCCATCTGCCCTCTGAAACGGATGTGAGAAACGGTTAGGCAGTACTCAAAATCAAAGTGGATAGCTTTCCCAGTTTTCTAGCCAGCAATTATCTCTCAGTCAATAGATTATCTTGACATTTACTTCACTGGTGTGTATGACGCAAGGGACTTTATACCAAAAGCGCACAAATTGATAGTGAAATGTTTTTGAAAGCCTACAATCATCTGTTCACATACAAAAACACATGGTTGCATGGCTAATGAGCTATATTTGGCATCAAACAAACAGAAATTCTAATTCATGCATATTAGTCAGCAGTAAAATGTGAATGGTGATGCATCTTCTGCCTAATTCCTCCCTATTGCAACAATGTATTGTACATCTGCCAAAAATAAGATGATCTTCAAAAACACATCCGGCTCTAAGAAAGTTATGACCCTCATGTTCAGCAAAATTGCTAAGGCATTATAACAGCAAATCCTGTTACTTGTGAAATTGGACAATTGACATTACATGTTAATATTGAGAAGAATGCTATCAAGTGCACTGTTGTATAAAGTCATCTTTCTGAAGGAGTTAATGATGGTGGTACATTAGCTCCACGTATTCAACTGATGCCACACCACCATACTGTGGACGGTGACAAGGAGATCTGCTCCAGGTTCTGGAGGGGACAGATCTATCTGTACCATATCATAAGGTTCTAGCAGCTATACATGACCAAATGTAGTTGTTCTTATTGCTATCATGGAATAAACCGTCTTGAACAGTGCCTGTTCTGTAGATACTTCATATTGGTATATCTCTACCATTAATCGATACATAGAAAATATAGAATAGGTTTGGTGGCAGGAAACTACCTCAAACAAACCTGACCCAGTACCACATACTGTTAGAGGTGGCAAATACCTCAAGGTACCAGGAGTGATCAAGTGGGAAAATATCACAGCTACCTCCAGCAAAATTAGTGCAACTTCTGAAACTTTTGAAACAAAAATTGCCAAAAAAGGATGAAACTGGCATAACCTGGAGATTCAAGATCCCAGATTTATCAAATGTAGGAACTCACTATATCTTTATACAATTTTTATTGTTTATTAGTCTGTATGAAAAATCTACTTAATGTTACAGAATGGAGGTTAAACAATGAAACAGCATGTTCTATATCCTGAAGATAGACAAAAATAATGCTATCACCCCTGCTTTTGAAGTTGCATTCACACATTGGTTAGATCACTTTGGAATAATGCCTTCAATTCTGGTCTCTCTGCTATAGGAAAGATGTTGCTAAACTTGAAAATGTGCAGAAAAGATTTACAAGGATGTTGCTAGGGCTGAAGATTTTGAGCTAAAGGAAAATGTTGAATAGGCTGGGGCTTTTTACTCTGGAGTCTCGGAGGCTGAGAGGTTATCTTATAGAGGTTTATAAAATCATGAAGCATGTCGATAGGATGAAAAGCCAAGGCCTTTTTTCCCAGGGTAGGGGAGTTCAAAACTAGAGGGCTTGGATTTAAAGTGAGAGGGGGAAGATTTGAAAGGGACCAAAGGACTAAATTTTTCAAGCAGAGGATATTGCCTGTATGGAATGAGCTGCCAGAGGAAGCGGTAGAGGCTGGTACAATTACAAAAATAAAAGACATCTGGATAAGTAAGTGACTAGGAAGGATTTAGAGGGTAATGGACCAAATGCTGGAGAATGAAAATAGATTCATTCAGGATATCTGGTTAGCATGGACAAGTTGGACCAGAGGGTCAGTTTCCGTGCTGTACAACTCAATGACTATGACTCTACATTTGATTTGCCTCATAAGCCGCAAAGCTTGGGTCAGAAGACTCAGAGTTTCAATGTGTAAAGGACTGACTAAAATTAACAGGGAAACTTTGCTTTAATTCCCCAGAAGACATTTTACTACCAGCTTTTAGCTTTCAAGCCAAGTTCTGCATGACATAAAATGTGCGCATAATTCTTGAGTACAGCAATATTCCACTCACTCTAACAAAGATAAATCAGCAGTTTACCACTCTGTAACTCATTTTGCCTCATATTATTGGAAAATAACAGTATAAAGACAATAACAACAGGAAGAAAAGAAGGGACATCTCAAAGCGCTTCTAACTTGCAAATAGCAAATCCTAAAAGCAGCAAACATTTTAAATGTTTTTGTCTTGTCTGATTACGAAACTTAAAGGCCTAAATGGATATCTCTCCTTTTCAACAAGATCTTTTATATTTGCTTGAATGGAGAGGTAGGGTGTTGGTCTCATGTCTCATCTGAAAAACGAAACTACTAATACAAAGGATTCTCACTGAATTGTTGACCAAGGCAACGTGCTCAAATTCTGGAGTGGAAACTGAAGACAGAATCTCCTGCCTCATTCATGCCGATGGCAAGTGCTCTTCCTGAGCCAAGCTGAGAAGAACACTCGTAATAACTGATTGTGTGCCTACTTTGCCAGTCATTGCAATCATGGCTGATCTTGGGCTTCAGCTCCATACCCGAGAGACCAAATACCTGTCGATCCCAGCCTTAACTGTATTTAATGGTGGCGAACACCACTTTGAGGCAGATAACTCCAAAGAGTCATAACCCTTTGAATGAAGGAATTTCTTCTTAATCCTAAATCATCAATCCCATATCTTGAAACTGTGTCTCATGTTTTAGATTCTGCAAACAGTGAAAATGAAGTGTCATAGAATTGAACATTTTCTCCAAATAACTCCTTGCATCAACAAGTTTGACTCTTTTTGTTTGATATCAGTAAGCACCTGGGCACCATATTTCCCAATCACTTCTCTCTGGAAATGCATTCCATTTCTCACTGCACTATGTAAACTTCGGGTGAAATCGCTTTCCCTGGCATCTTCAAGAGGATCGATCACCTCGCAGTAATATCACTGGACTATTAATCCAGAGACCCAGGTAGTTTTCTAAGGAATGACAATAGGAACTGCAGGTACGAGAGAATCCAAGATAACAAAGTGTGGAGCTGGATGAACACAGCAGGCCAAGCAGCATCTCAGGAGCACAAAAGCTGATGTTTCGGGCCTAGACCCTTCGTCAGAGAGCCTCTCTGATGAAGGGCCTAGGCCCGAAACGTCAGCTTTTGTGCTCCTCAGCTGCTGCTTGGCCTGCCGTGTTCATCTAGCTCCACATTTTGTTACCTCTAATTTTCTAAGGACCGGAGTTTCAAGCCTGTTACATGAGATGTGGAATTGGAATTCAATAATTTACAGTCAAATGATGATCATGAATCCACAGTCAATTGTCAAAGAATCCCATCTGGTTCACCAATGTCTCTCAGGGAAAGAAGCTGACATCCTTACCTAGTCTGGCCTAAATGTGACTCCAGACCGCTGCAGCGGTATTGACTCTTAACTTCCCTTGAGGCAATTAGAAATGGGCAGTAAATGCTGGTCCAGCTGGTGACATCCTCATTCCATGAATGACTATTTTTAAAATAGTATAATGATAGAAATATGTACTAAAATCAACATTTAAAAAGAGATCATTCCTGTCTTTAAAAAGGTCCAAGGGAATTTGACACCACTGAGCTTCATGTCAGCTCTCAGAAAGTAATTCAAGACTTTGTGAGGGATCAGGAGGTTCCACAAGGTGGTGATGTTTTTTTTCTAGCAGTTCATCCCCCAAAGTTGACCCAGTTGGCATAATTAATCCTGGAATTTTAAACACAAATTATCTCAGGTGCAAATTTCAATCTCCATAATCTTTTGCACCGTTTCGAAAAAAAAAATTGTCAACATTGGTTGCACCCACAAAATGGGCCAAGCACTCTGGCCAAGGTTTATGCTCATTACTGCTGCTAACCATCCATTAAGAAGGCCATGTAAATGAAGTTTCTTTCAGCGTTCGGGGGTGGGTGATGTTGTTAAGACAGTAATAGTCACATGGTTAAAGATTTTGAATTTTGTTTCAGTTTGCGCAAATTTGTTTGTAGCAGGCAATTTTGGTCCCAAATGCTAACCAACATGGTTTGAATTTACCTGGAGGCACTGGGCAGATACCGACAGATACAGCACTCTAATCCTCATAAGACACAATCCTTGTCTCAGTCTATATGTGGGCTCATCACACAGGCTTCCACTGAAGTTTTGGTTGGTATACAGCAACAACATTTCAGAATGGTTCAGGAACTGAGTGAGGGAAGAAAAAAATTTTCAGAGTTCTGTGGGTTAAGTAAAAATTCAGCTTGGACTAGGTGAAAACTTTAATTTAATGGTGCGCAACTGAGAAGGCTAGCAGTTAAAACATGAGTACAAATGAGATTGAAGACCTCATGGCTGACTATGAAACCTTTATTTTATTTCAAAAATATACTTTGTTCCTAAAAATATCTTTATATACATACATAGTCATGAGTTCTGTACAGTAGCATATGAAGAAACAAGCAAACATTGGAGTTTGACATTATGCAGTAAACAAATTAAACGCATTTCTTAATTGTACAAGATTATATTTAGATACATTTGAGGCATCAGGAGCACCAGTAACAGGACAGACCCCTATTTAACTTCAGCAGAAGGCCTGAGCAGTGAGATCAACTGATACCCTACCACTTTCCCCACTAAACAGTGGGAAAGGACAGGAACAGATCTATTTACGTTTAATGGACAATTTTAACTTGTTGCTGCCAACTATTCTACATGGTGGATTGAAGTGAAATGGTTACATTCCACCACAACAGGTACAGTTATCAGGGCTTTGCATGGCTTCCCTGTTACGGTCATGTCAAATCAAGGACCATTTGGATAGAAATAGAAATTGAGAAAAAGGGAGATCCTTCAATGATAACCAAGAAGTAGATCACACTCGGAACTGTTTAACACATGTGAAAAAAGAAACCCAAGGGGGTGAAAAAGAGCTGAAAGACCTCAGAGGTTTTCACTGTAATAGAGGGGGACACACAAAGTCACAGTGCTGGTGGATTAAGAGAGGCACTGGAAAAAAAGTGTGTGGTAAAAGTGTCTAGAGCAGTGAGATTAGTTGAGGTAGTGAAGGAAATCCCAAAAGATGTTCAGGAGCTGCAGGAGAGTGCACAGCCTAGTCATGGCCTGGATTGTAGGATAGTGCTTGATCCCTTCAAAGATTTCATCCCTTGGGTAAGGTTTACTCAGGGAGAAACGGGGAGAAGGTAAAGAGGTTACAATTTTGAGAGTTAATGGGAGCTAGTCTGTTTCTAATAGTAAAAGATGAGAGTATTTGCACTCCATCTGAAATGTTATCTGTGGGAGTGATAACCTGTGAAATAAATAGAGAGATTTTGTATTCCCCTGTGTAAGGTAAGACTGGAAAGTCTAATCAAAACTGGGGAGGTGACAGTGGGAGTGATTGAAAGGAATACAGTTTGTTCTTGGAAACAATCCAGCCGTATCAAAGATGGGAGTGATGCCCATTGTAGTGGAGAAGCTGAAAAAAAAACAGGAAACTGAAGAGTTAAAAGAAATGTACTCTGGAATTTTTCCAGACTGTGTGGTGACAAGATCCCACAGTCATAAGTTAAAGCAAGGAGGAAAAAGAGAAGGATAAAGGAGTTGAGGTCCAGTTAGCTGACACCTGCTTGATGAAGTGATAAAGGAAGAACCTAAGCAGGTAAAGGATCAAGCAGAGGTGTTTAATTACTGAAAGACTAACAAGACATTGATGATCTTTCTCCTGGTATTTTCTATCAGATAGCTAATAAGCTTGTATAAGATAGCACTTAATCTTTTTTAACTGAAGTCCTCAGAGATTATTCAGAATTAATATTGAGAGAGAGTCAGTAAAGCTTTGACAAAGTGTCCCAGGGTTCTCCAATGTGTTTCAAAATTATTTCCATCTGTCCAGCAGCAAGTGAACAGTAAAAGAAGACATGCCTTTAAGCAGCTTTCAAACTCCTCCATAATAATTGCTTTGTTTGCAGTCAGCTAGACACTTTTCAGAAAGAGCATTCGATCAAGAATTGGGCACCAACATGGCATGCCGCCTTCTTAATGAGCTCTAACAGACAACTCAATGATCCTCTTGGTGGTTATTTCCAAATCAAGCTTCCTGAAATGACATATTTCATTAAACATGGGCACAGTGTTTCAGTTTAGATTTCATCCTAGCTGCCTTGGAGACCTCTTAGTGTCTTTTCTGAATCACCGGTAAAGTGATGGAACGTCTTATACACAGTGCTATCCTGCAACACTCCCCAGCAATAACATTATCACTGCTGCTGAGTGTATGGTACGGCTCCAATGCTTAATTATAGTGGCCTTAGCACAAACATTGACAAAAGAAGAAATGAAGGTAGGTGTGCTTGCCATCAAGGCAGCATTTGGTATTAAGGAACACCAGCAAAACTGGAGTCATTAAAATTTGAGGTGGTTGGGAAGGGGTGATCTTTCAAATCCAGAGAGTCATGCCCAGCAGAACGGTAGATGGTTGTGGTTGTTGGAAGTCAATAATCTCAACTGAAGGATATTATTCAGAAGTTCTGTTGTTTCATGTCCTAGGCATAACTGTCTTCAGTTGATTCATCAACGACTTTACCTTCAATATGAGGTCAGAATTGAGGAAGTTCATTGATGATTGGACAGTATTCATTCAGATCTATTCACACAATTCATGCAATGAAGCAGTCCCTACCCCTGCACAGACTGACCTGGATAACATTCAAGCATGATGTTTGCAATAATTCACTATATCAGGACAACCAGATGAGCAGTCAGTGTCTGAATATGTTTTCATTGAATTGTTAAGCTTAGCAGGTTGTTGAGTTGAGATCAGTTTCAATGACATGTTACATGCTTCAAGAGTTATGTTGCCATGGGATCCCCTCTGGGCCAAGTTTTTGCTGACAACTTTATTAGTTACTATGAGAAACATGCCAACAATGAAATGACCACTAACTTCCTATCCTTGCATATTTTCATCGTATCGGTGGCAGCACATCCACAGCTTCATCGATTATTTTCTTTCTACAGGTTACTAAACATCATCCTTTGCTCAAATTTACCACTGAAATGCAGCAATCAAACGAGCTTCCTATTTCACAATGCATTGGCATTCATACATTTACATTCTCTTGTTAGTACATGCGTTGGATTCCTACAATTCCATGGGCAACAAAACCGACCTTATTTGCAAGCTTGACTATTGTCCATGGACTGGCCACCTGCTCATCTTGATACACGACTACCCTGAGATTTTTTTGATGTTGATATCGCAGGTTGGGTGAGAAATATTGCCCTTTCCTTTGAACTTAATGACTTGTTAGGGACATTTCAGACAGAAATTCAAAGTCAACAACATTGCTGCTGATCTGGAGTCATATGTAGGTAAGAATTTAGTTGAAATTGACTGCAGACAGAGTGGGCTGAGCGGCTTCTTTCTGCATTGGTTATTTTTTATTAATTCCACGAGCTTTTAACCCATACCCCCAGAGCATTGACTAGAATACTAATCAAGGATGAAGGATTCCGTGCTTGAAGAACATTAGCGATCCAAATAGATTTTGATGACAATCAGGAGTGGTTACATGATCACCATTAGACACTTATAATTTAATTTTTTATTGAATTCAAATTTGACCAATTTTCATGGAAGAATTTTGAATCCATATCCCCAGAACATTAGCCTGGCGTTCTGTATTATTAGCCCAGTGATATTACCATGGGACCACTGCCTCCAGTAATTCTATCATCATTCAATGTATATTGCTCACCAAGCCACAAAGAGAGTCCTACAGTCAGCATGCAGTGAGGTGGACTGGGAAGAGTGTCCTGCAGTCAGCATTGCAGTGAGGCGGACTGGGAAGAGTGTCCTGCAGTCAGCATTGCAGTGAGGCAGACTGGGAAGAGTGCCCTGCAGTCAATTCCTGATGAAAAAGAAAAACTAACATCATAGAAATTCTCACAGAAATGTTCCAATTTAAAGGATCCCTTTCCAAATCTAATGAGTTTTGGAAAATTAATGCCAATGAATCACACTAGCTACTTCTGTTAAAACCCTAGGATTAAATCCATCAGGATAGAGGGACCTGTCAAATCTCAGTTCCACAAATTACTCAGTACTACTACCCTGGAAATTGTAATTTTCTTCAGATCCTCCACCATTTCAATCCCTGATGCACAGTTATTCTCACGATACTCTTAAGTGAATTTAATGCAAAATATGTGTTCAAATCATCTGCCATCTGTTTACTGTCCATTACTAATTTTCAAGACTCATTTTCAATAGAACCAACACTTAATTTGTTAACTTTTCTTTCTATCAAGTCATGTTACAGTTGCTGCTATCTGGGTGAGCTTTCACAATGAGATCGAAAATTAATCCTACAATTGATCAAAACCAGGTCTAATATAGCCAGAGATAGTAGAAACTGCAGGTGCTGGAGAATCTGAGATAATAAGGTGTAGAGCTGAATGAACACAGCAGGCCAAGCAGCATCAGAGGAACAGGAAGGCTGATGTTTCGGGCCTAGACGTCTAGGCCCGAAACGTCAGCCTTCCTGCCCCTCTGATGCTGCTTGGCCTGCTGTGTTCATCCAGCTCTCCGCCATGTTATCTCTAATATAGCCAGATCTGTTTGGTACAATGGTGCAGCACTGATGCAATGACAAAACAATTAGTATCAATTTATTACCTTAAAGGCATTATGGAGATACAGGTTGTTATTTAGAACGGACTTGTTTATATTTTGAAATACCCTCTCAATTTTTTTTCTGTCAATGCATCCAAATATTAAATGGGTTTGTTCAACTTCATGATGCATCTTCAAGTGTTAGCCAAGGGGTAAGAGAGTCAGCCATAGGCAGAAAAACAGTCATTCAAAACTGGTCAGCTGTAGACGTCTATTAATTAAACAGCAGATTACTGGAATTGTTGTGGAATGAAGGCTTTGTTGAACAATGATCTAGCTTCACAATTGTGTCAATGAGAGAACTTTTGAGTTAAAGGAGCCAATGTCTAGATTCCCTTTTTTTACTGGAGTTTTCTAGGCTAAGGGAAAGTATTGATGCTGTCAGATGTACCTACATAAAGATTATCAAGAGAATATCTCCTTATGTGGTCTACAAAAACTCGCCATGTGGTATGAGTCTAGTTGGATCGTTACAATTCAGTTTGATTCTTCTGAAGGAGAATCAATTGTGAGGCTGTGACCAAATGAAAGTCGTCCATTTTAATACCAATTGCAGTAACCTTCCAGGATGTTTGTAGCCAATTATTTTTGCACCAATTAAAAGCAAACTTAATTCCTTCTTCTCTTTTAGGATTTGAGACATTACGTATTGAACTACTGTTTGGCCTGATGATAATTCAAAAAGATGATGTAAAACAAAACCACCAGAATGGTGTGATAAAGGCAGTTAACTAATTTCATTTAAAAAAATTCTAGTTTTTCCAGACTGTCGTCCATTGAAGACATCAGGTGATTTTTTTTTCTCTTTTTGTCTGGACTGCCTTGTTCAATTGGGTGAGGTCTATACATTGCCTGAACTTACTATTAGGCAAGGCAATGATTATTAGCTCTGAACACCGCCTCATTCGCTCTATGGCTGAAGGTTTTACTCCACTTCATTGCATACTGCCACACTGTGCTTTCAGTTTCTCCAGCATAGATATAGTCTACTCCTGGGATTAGATAAACAAAGGCTGTGTTAGCTGACATGGGCATAGCTGTGATGCTTTGTTTTAAATTGTGTGTGTGCTAATTTTGGGTTGAGGGAGGAGTCACAGCCAGAATAGAGGGAAGAGATTTGAGCAGGGGGTAACAGGGTGGAGGAAGAAATTGGAGCAAATTGGGGGGAAGGAGCCAGATTTGGCGGGGCACGGGTGCAGTAAGACAGCTTGAAGGAGTGCAGATGAAAGGCAGAGGGGGTGAGGACCACTTGGGTGCTGGGATCTCTTTGTTAGCCACCTTTCTCAGCCCCCCTCCCACATTGTGGCATCTCAAAATTGTGCGTGCTTCCCTGTAAATGCATTTGTGTATGATATCACATGTGAAGCCCACAGTGATGATGTCAATACTTAAAACAATGCATCCCCAATGGCGCTCGTGTAATTTCCCACAGTTGCTGGCATCAGCAAACACTGCCCTCACAGAGCTGACCAGAGAGTGCAAAGTATAGGTGTCCCCGATTGTCAAACACAAGTGTTGAAGGGCAGAAGTGGTGTCTGAGTTGCTCTGAGAGCCATCATCCTGATGTGGTGAGAGAGTGATGTGGTTTGTCGATGTTGACACACAGTGATGAAGAGACAAGGACGATGGTGACCGTGAAGCATGTGGTGGCACTGTTGTGAAAAATGATGACCACACAATGAATCCATGAGCACAGTACACGCACGACTTTCTTGTTGGGAATTTGCATTTTCTTTTTTCTCAAGAAAATATAGAGAATTGGAAGTGGTTCATATACTAATAACATGGAAATACGTGGAGAAATGGTAGAAATTCTGAAGTCAACGTTTAAAGATTAAGGGGAAAATTGGAACACTTTTTTCTTGACATTGAGATTCTGATTGTTTTACATTCTCACTGTACTGTCTGAACTTTCTTGTGATTGCTCTACCACTGTATCAATTCCATTGGATCAGCTGACTGACCTCACAATTTGAGCATTGCTGCCACTTTTGCATGACATGACCTGCTAATGTCCTTTCCAGTAGGCTAGGTTTGCTGGCACCGACACATACACTCTATACACCACTCCTGGGTCTTGAAGCTTTCCACTTCCACCATCTAGAATCTCTTCTTGCCTCTTTGACTTTATGTACGAAAGACAGTCAGGTATTTTCTTGCTGGTGTTTACCTCCGTTCTTCTGCATTTTGCTTCTTTCAATAATATTAACTTTCTCAGGAATCTCTTCCTTGGTGAGATTGTTCATGTTGATTTTGTGGTGAAGGCTTCGGAAACACTCAGCTCCCCCTTCTGGGCACTCATGGCGTATGTAGTAGAGCTTTGATCCACAGTGTGACCATTTAATATGGTACTTGTTCTTGTTTCCTTGGATAATGTCCTGATCTTAGCCTGTGTCTGATACTAAATCATTAGCTCCAAAATCAAATCCCCTTTGCCTGTAAGAAATTTGATAACTTATGGATGACAACGATCTGATCCCAACTCTAATCATCATTTACATCTTCCTTGATTCTGGGACCTTTAATCAAATCCTGCTTGCTCAATTATGAGGCAGAGTTTGGGCTAAAATACACATCGAATGCCTTTCCGATGGACTTGAAACCTACAGCTGCTTCTTCTACCCTCTGATACAATGAGGAAATTGTCAACTGCAGTTCCAAAAGCACACAAGAATATATAAACTGGGCATTTCTCCTCTTTGACATGCAATCGCAGTGCTGTCTGATATCATTGGATTGTTTCTTCCACACTTACCAATGATGACCTCTGTGCATAGCTCCTGCATTCTCAAACTGCTGCAGCAGACACAATGACTCACTTGGTGTTACTGTTGCACAGGTGTCAATACTGTCCTGACCTTGGTAAGTCTTCAGTTTGTCTTTGTTTAAGCTTTGACTGTTGAACCCTCAGATGTTCTCTTTGTGGATTGTGGTCTGGAACTTCAATACTGAAATCTCCTGAGGTGCCAACAGTATTTGAAATAACACCATGGAATGATCTACCTCCACAGCTATATCCCACATTGCTCTGTCCCCATGGATTCTGCCTACTATGAGATCGGGTGTCAACGTTTTGTCCTGCACTTTAGAAGCTTGTCTCTTAGGCCAGACAGTCCCTGAACATGCATCCATTTTATTCCTTCTAGCTTATGTTCCAAGAGTTGCATTTTTTGTGTCAAAAATAAGATATAAAGAGATTAACGGATCTGATGCAAATGTAATTAGAAGAAAGAATTTTCCTTCTGTCGATTCAGAAGATATTTTCCTGTTAGTGTTGTATAGAGTAAATAGTCTTATGTACCAGGCAATGGATAAATGTACTGAATAAAGAACAAGGGTGCACAAATTCTGGTACACACCACATGGCTAGATTTTGGGAAAATTCCTTCTTGATCTATGATGCAACCAAAGCTATACTTGTTTTTGTTGTGTAGCATCCTTCTACTTGCCTTGTGTGGCAGGCCGGATGCTTCAAGGAAATGCACCATTGAAATAATAAAGAAGAATCAATAAAGCCTTTGAAATCAAGCAATGCCTACAAAATGTCAAATTTCTTCAGCAGATCAAACATAAATTGAGGATAACATAACTATTTAGAATAATCTTTTAGTCAAATTAGACACTAAATACAATGTGCGTTTCTATATTTTAAAAAAATTGAGACATTCAAACAATGCATGGAGATGAACAAGAAGGCTAATCTCTATTGTCATGTGTCCCAGTCATTGAGACAGATCAGAGAAGCCTGGGTTTTGTTCAAACTGGAAGAAATGTATTAGAGAGGTGATTGTTTTCAAACATGATATGAGAAAGTACATGGCATGGAAAAATAAATCATCACTATTCCCTTTTAATAAAATTGGGAACTAGGATAAGATGACACAGCTTTAAAACATTAAAAGTGTGATTTAACATAAATCGTAAAATCCCTTTTCATGAAGAGTGATCAATACATAATAGATTGTACACAAAGTGCGAGAGGCATTAACCTCAGAAACTGCCTTGCCTTACCCCCACAGAAGCATCCCCTTCCCTTCCACCCATTCATTCATATAGATACAGGTGGCAATGCTCGTTCCAGATCTGTTAAAATAGACGAACTAGCCTTTCCCCCATAGTGGTCTTGGGTTACGATTCAGAGAGAAGACAAATGCTCTTTCACAAAGTGTTTCAGAAATATTCTCCTTCTGATAGTAGGAATCATCCATTACAAAAGTTACAATGAAAAGTGCAAGGCAAGGTCACGAGCAGTGTTTTGTACCTGAGCTTGGAAGGGGGTGGACAGCATGATTTGAATATTTGAGGAGAGAGAATATATTCTCTAACTGGCTTCTTCTATAGCTGACCTAAGAGTGTATGATGTTTGAAACTGTATAATGTTTGAAAACAATCACCTCTCTAATCCTGTCACAAGGTGTGAAAGTTGTCAAGTCCTCCATCACTTAACGCTAACTTTTCACACTTTGATCAGCACAGAAAAAAACAGATGTAGGACACATTCTGCAAATATGTAAATCTCCAGTGTTCCAGTGTAAGGCAGCACAGTCATGTACCTGAGAAGCATCTTCTGTTGCTCCTGCACTTAAATTATTTGGTAAGTTCCACATTTTTCACATAAGTGAAATAACTCCACAGAGGCCAGTATCCCATCAACAAGTCACCTTTTATTTACATGCGGAGAGACTTTGACACTGATCTAGCTTCCTCAGAACCAGCTCTCAGAGTGAACAGGACCTTTGACACTCCTGCTTAAATTTGTCAGCCAGGGCTCCCAGATTGGACGAGATTCACAGCCCTAATCGGAGAAGTCATATTCCATCAGGTCCACCTGGCTGACCTCATTACAATCACTAGATTGTTTCACCCCCCCCCCCCGATGCTGAGGACCTTGGCCAATTCTTGTTTTTGTAGCTCCTCCTGGGGCATTTTAACCACAGGCCAAGGTCAGCCAACTCTGCCTCTGATACAGGCAGCTTGTAACGCACAGTAGCTCGCCTCTTGTGCATGGACTGTCTGGGAAAAAGTTTATTCTCTTCTTCAGGCAGCAAAGGTATCAAGGCAGTAACATCCCCCATGTCCTTCTCAGGTTCTGAGGTATCTTCAGGGCTTGATGGAGAGGGAGAACCCAAGGAAAAGCTGTTGAAGAGCCAGATACATTGTGCTCCTGCAACTTTTGTGAGTTTGTAGCTTCCACATGGTCCACGTGCTTGTTCAAGTCCATCATGCCGACCTGAACTTTAAACATCACTGACCTGACCTCACATTGACCATCCTCTTAGATATGCAGGGCCATTCCCGTGGTTTGTACACTCAATTTTGTCCCCTGAAGTGAACTATGTCTCTCACTTAGTGGAGTTTTGAGTCCGGCATTGGCATTCTTGATGCCCTTTCACCCTTTCTCCCCGACCCCATATTCAGGAAGATCAAATTTAACCTGGTCTTCTCCCCATTTACAACTGTGCTGGAGCTATCCTTACAATTGCATAACTGTTGGTCCTATAATCAAAGAGTAGGCTGTAGGCTGTTTCTTTAAGCCTGCCTTCAAAGTTTGGACAGCTCTTTCTGCCAGACTATTCAATGATGGATGGTGTGGATCTGTCCTTGTATGTCAAATGCCATTCGTCATTAGGAAATACTCCAATTCCCTGCTGGTAAATGATGGGCTGTTATCTGTGACCATCACTTCCATGAGTCCATGTATTGCAAAAGATGAGTACAGGTTTTGTATGGTTACCCCTGTGTTTGACAACTGAACTCAATGCACATCCAACCACTTTTCACGGGTGCCCACAATGACTAAGAACATTGAGCCCATGGAAGATCCTGCATAGTGGACACGTAACACAGTCCAGGGTTTACCTAGTCATTCCCATGAATATGGAGGAGCTGCTGGCAGTAACTTTAATCTTTGTTGGCTCTCTGGGCACGGGCACATCAATGCATCCCATTGTTTGCATTCTCATTCTGGCCGCCACATACAATTTCTTGCCAATATCTTCACTTGGAAGCCCTTGGATAGCACTGATAGAGTTCAGGCTGTATCTGGCAGCGACCTTGCTCCCCATAATAATCTGCCATCCTATACTGTGATTTGGTCTCTTTAGGTCCAAAATCATTTCAGTCCTAATGGTGATGGCCCTCTGAGCTCCCCCCAGGAACTGAAACTAGGATTGTATCTTTCTGTGTCCAAAGTCTGATTTTGGCAGCTGTGACTGAAAGTGTGTCCAGAAAATTTAAAACCATACAGACTCCTCCAGTGATGGCACCACTGGGGGTAGTATCTGTTAGTGGGAGGTGGTTCAATATATCTGTATTTGCCACTTGGCCTCCTGGTCAGTTTCTCAACTCATAATTATATGCAGTTAGTATTAGAGCCCATGCTGAATTTGACCGGAAGCTATGGGTGGCACTGCATTGTCCTCTTTAGTTAGAACTAACAGGAGTTTGTGGTCTGTTGTTATCTTAAATTTACTCCATAAAGGTATTAGTGAATCTTCCTGACTCTAAACATGACTGCCAAACCTTCCTTTTCCATCTGGATGTATTTACACTCTACATTAGCCAAAGTCCGAGATACAGATGCTATTGGGCGTTCCTCTCCACTGGGCCACCTCTGAACTAATAGAACCCCATTGCCTTACTGGGAGGCATCACATGTCTGCACCAGATCTCGCTTGGGATCATAGTGTGCCCAGCACCAGTTCACCCTTTACTTAGGCGTTGAGAGTGTTGACACTGATCCTGCTTCTTCAAAGCCAGTTCTCTGAGTAAATAAAACCTCTGACACTCCTGTTTATATGTTTCAGCCATGGCTCTCCAATTGGACCAGATTAACAGACCTAATCAGGGAACTCATATAAGCTCAACCTGGCTAACCTCAGTACAGTCACAGCTTTTTCTTTTGCTTGGTGGCTCATAACCCATTGTAGATCATTTCTTTCAGTCTCAAACAGATTACCTTCCAAAACAGATTATATCCATATACTTGTAGCACAGCAGCTAAAACATTCCAGAAGTGAATGGAACATGCTGCACAAGGCTCCATGAATTTTACATACTTCGTCTTCTAAATCACCTACATTTAATCTTTTATCTAAGGCATCTTGATCTATACCTAATGCCTGGGCATAATTTTCCCATTTCCAGTTAAAGTTTTTTGTTGAGTGAGAATCATGGTGCCCAGCCTTGCCATGGCTCAGATCAACTTATCTCGTGCAACCTTCTGCTCTTCTCCTCAGTAGTTATGCTCTTGAAGATCTTCTCTCATGGTCCACAACCTGGACTGCAGATACATGGATCTGCAAGCTCTGATTGGGCCAAGAACCTGACTGAGCATAGCCAATCCCCTGGACTGAAATCGGAGGAGCAACTTGACTGATCATGGTGGTATCCTGTGCCTGACTCTAGTTCCCTTGCCTAGCTAAGAATAACTCACCATTAACTTTCACTCATGTGCTTTAAGCACATGAAATATGCTTGCTATCCAGACTACTGGCAGATACTACAGGTGTGACATTAATATAGCCCAGTGCCACACAATGACGTGTCCCCCCGCTTGAATGTTCATTGCTCCCCACCTTCGCAAAATGTAGACCTCTCCTGCAAAACTGAAAGACTTTGCAAGCATCAGAGGCTGGTAGATTGTGACTGAGCAATAAAGTTGCTGTAAACTGAAAATGCAATGTGATCCACATAGAGACTGACAATCTTTAGAACAGAGTTGAAATCAGTAATTGTGCATTGGGAATAACGTGTGAGACTGACAGCCTCCAAGTCAGTGCAAAATGAATAAGCACTGACAAAACAAGCTAAGAACCATAAGTTGTATCTTGTGTAGATGTAAGAAATGCACATGCCTCTCCGCATGCAAAGCGATCTAACAGAAGCATGCAAGGTGTAGGTGTTCCTGAGCTCTAGATGGAATTGTTGAAGGATTGAAGTGATGTGCAAGTTGGCCCAAGAGCTGGCATGATGATGTGATAAGGCTGATGGTTGCTAATTTGGATTGGCAAGGAGAATAGTGGCCATGAAGTGGGCAGTGATGTTTTTGCGATGAAGTATTTGGATGGTGTTTGGGACAAACATTCAGTGAGACACAGGCACCAGGAACTCATATTGACTTACACATAAGAAACTTGTGTCACCTTATTCCTCAGGAAAGGAGAGAACTGGAAATGGTCTATAAGGCAAGTTGGGCCATTAATGGGAAACAAATGCATAATACTAAGGTATTGGCCATTCAATGACAATCTTCCGATGGTGCCATTTAAGGTTTGAGAGGAACATTAAGACTCTCAGCAGAATCTAGTCAGGATTGGAAAGAAGTGGGCTTGTGGTAAGATTTGTAGCAGAATCTTGCAGGAAGTCTACTGAGGCCTATCTCGATATCGAAAGTAATTATCTTTGCCAAACAATGAGATGAGTTGTTCACTGGAGAATGAGTTGGCAATTAATCGATTTTATATAGCAATTTTTAAAAAAGCCTTATTAATGACACAGGCTGCTTCGCTAATCTTCGTGTTTTACCAAATTCATCAAATGAACTAAACTTGAGAATTCTTGACATGGCAGTCAGAACATTATCTAGGTGATTTCAACTGGCCACCTGCTCTAAAGAAACTCCATGTTACACAGTGGGCACGAATATCTGAACACACACACCATAGGTAATGGTCACATGCATCCCACTTCTACATGCATTTGATATGTGCCAACCTCTAAGAACTGTCATGACACATCTTCGATCTACCTACAGGATGCATCTGCACTTCTTCATTTCCAGCTGTACTGGCACTAATCGTTGACAAAAATAGAAATTGCTGGAAAAGCTCAACACGTCTGTCAGAATGGTTCTGAGGAAGGGTCCCTCAACCCAAAATGTTAACCCTGATTTCTCTCCACAGATGCTGCCAGACCTGATGAGCTTTTCCAGCAATTTCTATTTTTGCCTCTGATTTATAGAATCCGCAATGAAGGCAAGCGTGCTAAATGCCTTTTTAACCAGCCTGTCTGTAGGTCATGCGAACTTCAAAGAATTATGTACCTGAACCCCTAGGTCCCACTTTTCTGCAATACTACCCAAGGCCCTGCCATTAATTGTATAAGTCCTATGCTTAATTGTTGTACCAAAATGCAATACCTCGTATTTATCCAGACTAATCTCCATCTGCTATTTTTCAGCCCATTGACTCATTTGATCTTCTATTTTAATATTATCTGCAAATGTCAACATTCAATACCCTAGTACATGCTGTCATCAGAAAGACTCCGTAACTGAGCACCACAGGATACCACATCTTACTCTGAAACACTCAGTTAGACTTTTCTTAATGCCTATTTTCTGTTATTTCCCTTCTGACCAATTTCTAAGTCAATTTGGCTGCCACCCACTCATTCCATATTGCTTAATTTCCCATTTGGCAGCTTGTCAAAGGTTGTTCCAAAGTTGACTAATAATGCATCCATCCCATTTCCTCCATCAACTATGTCTGTCACATCCCCAAAACTGATTTTTTTACAAGTTTTGTCAAACATGAAAATTCCTTGTGAAATCCATATAACTTCTAACTATTCTCTCTTGCGAAGATCCATGGACTTTTTCAACTTAGTTAGAGACTCCAACTAACTGATCTGTAAATATCCAGGTTAACTCTGCCCCCTACTTAAAAATGGACGCTACATTAGGCTATTTTCCAGCCTTCCGTCTCCAATCCAGACTCAGTTGAGTGTTAAAATATATTTTCTAGGTATCAGCATGTTCCTCTCCCATTCTAACTCAGATCCTAAGATTTATCATTGCCCATATGCGCAATAGAACAATTTACAGATGTTAGGGGGAGGTGGAATTGGATTAATATAAGTTCATTAGTGAAGATGATAACAGTGTTTTCTGAAATTGTGTCAGTGGTCTGGAAGTTCAGTGGGGATGCTACCAACCTGGGTTGCATCAACTAGGTATTCAGCTGAAAGTTGTCTCTTTTAAATTGGTATGATGTATTCCAAATTGTCCAGATATTGGATCTCTACTTTAACAACTGTTGAGAGGGAGATCTCTGCTATTCTATTCTGCATGCCTTCTTGATAATACTCAGTTCAGTAACGAACAGCCAGGGTTATAATTTCAGTTTTTCAGAAATGGGATTTTCAGTCATGCGATAGCTGATTTGGGGCACATCATGTTGATGACAAAGTTTTGGTCTCCCATTGGCAAAGCCATCAAGACGTTATTGAAAAAGACAGAGGAGACTTTAGCACTTTTGGTGCATAATGTGTTTTGTCAAGCTTCCTTTCATCTCCTGTCGTTCCTGCAAATGAGATGTGTGTTGTTTGATGCCTATCTCAATGCAAATCAGTTCTTTAATGCTGTTTATGTATCAGTTTTGTAATTCTCTGTGGAATTTAGCAAACTTGCAGGTCAGGTGGCTGCTGCAATCTGTTTAAAGACAATATTCTAGCTTGAAGTTTCTTTTCCCTTCAAATAAGAGTCCTACATATTAAATCATTTGATGGAATTGGAAATTAATATTTCACAGGATATAAATTCATGGCCAAAAATAGTCATTTTCTCCATCAACATCACACACCTCACTATTAGCCATTTTGGAATTTGCCTGATTTCTTAGTTTAGTTTTGATGATTTAACTTAGTTCAGGCCGTATGTCGGCCACAACTAATGGCAAACTGAACTTCAAAATTGGGAATTGTTTTTATGTTAGGATAGAGGGACTGTACATTGCATCTAACCCTTCCATACCAACCTGGGAAATGCTAAATTTCATTGCAAGATGCAAGTGTATTGTGGCAACTATCTCCAATTGCTTGCATCGACATATTGATGAACAGAATGAGAATTCTACAGATGTGCAAATATCAACTAACAGACTACAAGGTAGGTGCATTCTTAAGGATAGGTTCACATTGTTATGAACTGTACATTTCTACTTTCTCATTGGTTTAGCTAATGTCAATTCATCAAAACAAAATATCCTTTCTCATAGGTGAAGAGGTGACCAGATGCTAAAATAAGGATAGTGCAGTTGATATCACTTATATGGATTTCAGCAAAGCTTTTGGAAAGGTCCTACATGGGATACTGATAAAGAAGGTAAAAGTACATGGGATCCAGGATGTCTTGGCAAGATGGATCCTAAATTGGCTTAGTGGTTGGAGACAGAGAGTGACGGTGTAAGGCTGTTTGTTTCACTGGAGGCCAGTGTCCAGAGGTGTATCTCAGTTCTATGTCCCTTGTGACATAAATAACTTATATAGATGAGAACGTAGAGGTGGGTGGGAATTATTAGAAAATTTATGGATGACAAATAAGGAAGATCTTAGGTTACATGAAGATAGAAACAGGTAGGTGGGGTGGGCAGAGCTGTGGCGGTCAGAACATAATCCTGAAAAGTGTAAAGTGATGCAGTTTAGAGAAAGTAACAACGCAAGGCAGTATTCAATGAACAGCAGTGCATTAGCAAGCTCACAGAAACAGGGAGACCTTGCGGTACTTGTACACAGATCCCTGAAGTAGCAGGCCAAGTTAATAGGGTGGTCCAGAAGGCAGACAGAGCATTTGTCTTTATCAGTTGTGGCATAGATTATAAGAGCAGGAAGGTTATGTTTGAACTGCACAAAACAGCTGGAGAACTGTGTGCAGTTCTGGTTGCTACTCTATAGGAAGTTTGCAATTGCACTGGAGGTGGTGCAGAGGAGGACCACCAGGATATTGCCTGAGTTGTGGTATTTTAGTTACGAACAGACGATGGATAAGTTCAGGTTGTTTTCTTTAGAGCTGAGAAGACTGAGGGGGACCTGATCAAGCTGTATAAGTTTATGGGGCATGAACAGAATGGATAGGAAGCAGCTGTTCTCCTTCATTGAAAGGTCAATAACAAAGTGGTATACTTTTAAGATGAAGAACAAGCATTTTCGGAGTAGCTTGAGGAAAACCACTTCCACCCAGAAGATGATGGGAATCTGGAAATCACTGCCTGGGAGATTGGTAAAGCAAGGAGACATCATAATCTTTAAAAATTATGTGAATGGGCGTTTAAAATGTCATAACGTTCAAGGCAATGGGCCAGGTGCTGGAAAATGGGATTCATTTGGATAGGTCAGGGCACTCTCATGGGCTGAAGGGCCTTTTATATACACACAACTTCATTACTCTATAATATGTGTTCCCAGGCAGAGCAAACAAAGCAAGAAATTTATTTAAAGGAAAATTGTGTGTGACAAGCAATTTATAAATAAGAAATAACTAGTACTTTACAGTGCTATTAAGTGTATAGTGCAAATTAATTTGAGATGACATTTTTAGATACAAAATACATTTGAACACTACATTTCATATCATTTCTGATATTTATAAATTTTTGTGCTTCGCTTGGTTTCACAACATACTTTATTGATCTGCCTCATACATGGTAATGGGCAGATCTGTATTGAACCAAATGCTTTGGGCTTAGTGTGTTTCCCTTTTGAATGCTAAATCTGAACAGGATGTGTTTACCCAGTTGAAGCTGCTCAAGTGAGGTGTTGATTTAGTTATGCTGTCCACTGCTAATGTCACTGAGCACTTCTTAATCCCTTATATCTACTGGAGAGCTTGATGGAGTGCAAAAAGCAAGAGTAGACATCTGATGCAAGAGTTGAAGTGAAATGGAGAAACCTCCTCTTTCAGTTAAAAGGTCAGATAAATTTTGATAGGTATCCAGAAGGTGCAAAATACCCTTGAAACATTGGAAACCTATTTTGTCAAGATTGTGGTGAGATATTGATTAGCACTTTTCAAACCCCATCATCTTCATGAACTAAACCAGTTTTAAAAAGGAAGAAATATGGGTATAAATGAGGTGAGACTTTTTTTAACTCCAAGAGTTTTGTGATTTTGAACTCTGCTGTACTTGGCAGTGAAGGCAGGGTCATGGAATATTTTTAATGTGGGTTGGATGGTTTATTTTCGGGCAAGGCCATCAAGGGTCATTGGGATTGGATGGTAACGTGGAATTCAAAGCACAAACCAATCAGCAATTACCATATTGGATAGCAAACTTGAGAGGCCAAATTTTTGTCTGCTCCTATTTCACATGTTCTTATGACATAAAATAATTGCAGTAATCATCTGACCACAGATTTAGACAGGTTCAGGAAACTAATGCAGAACAAACAAAATTGACTGAACTGTAGTTATCACATTATCTAAAGACCTTGAAACCAGTCAACTGAAATGTTAAGAAGCTGAGATAACAAAGTGTGAAGATGGCTGCTGCTTGTCCTGCTGTGTTCATCCAGCTTCACACTTTGTTATCTTGGATTCTCCAGCATCTGCAGTTCCCATTATCTCTGTTAAGAAACTGACAATTTTTGTTTCAGTTTGCATTTGCATGAGAAGTTGAACAAAATTTGCCTTTGAAAGGTTGCTGGCAATCAACTAATTTGGGTGAATAAAATTGTGCCAAATTGGGAATTTTCAAGTGAACCATTAATCTGTAGCCCGTTGACAGATGAGCAGACAACAAGAGGTGAAAATTGATTCCAATAGCAGAACCTGGAAGGCTTACTGTTTCTTTCCTTCTCTCTTTTTCTCTCTCTATCTCTCTTTCCTTCTTCCTCTCTCTTTCTTTCTTTCTCTCTTTGTTTTTTTCTTTTACTCTATCTTTCTATCTCTATCTGTCAGCTGCTGGAAATGCAGCACCCAATGATGAAGAAAATTGGGGAAATATCCGTTTTCTAGGAACACATGGAAATCTGTAAATTACCATTTTAAACGGCACAAGGCATCAGGTAAACAATGGTGGTTTCAGGCTAAAACCTATCTAGTATGCTGAGGAGTATGAGCTCTGAAGTAAGATCGGGTCTACAGCATGTATGAACATTATACGTTTTGTTCAAAATAGTAATACGGAACAGTGAGTGGACAGGGTCTGAAACCCGACAGGCTGAAATATGACATACCATTGACATTGCTCCTTTCACACATGCTCAGTAGCTATTCTAAGATCAAATATATAGTTAGCCCTTTATATCACAAACTCCAGCAGATATCTGATAATGTTCAGCTCAGAAGGTTCTTTCCAAAAGTGAGAGTACACAGAATTGGAAGAATCCTGAGATAAAGGTCAGTAATTGATGGGAGATAGGAAACTAAGAGTAGTGAGAAAGGGTTTCATTTCCAATTAGGAACAGTGTGATAATTGGTACTTCACAAGAAGCTTTAGCTTTGGAAAGTTTATTGTGAGGAAGTGTGCAATAATCTATCTTGAATCTGCAAAAGACAAGCTGGAATAATTCTTTAATAGTGAAAGCCAAGAAGCTTGTAAGTGAACAAAAGTATTTAAGTTTCCATGCGCAGAAATCACTAAAATCTAGTGGATGGATCCAAAACTCCATTCTAATTGCTAACAAAATATTGTTTATTAGTTCAAGGGAATTAGAATTCAAAACTAAAGATGATCTTTCTTTTGCATGGAGCCATGGTTCGACGCCAAATAGAGTGCTGCGTTCAGTTCTGGCTGGTAACTATAGGAAAGATAGCAAGATAGTATTTATCACACTTACAGCAGGATTTAGAGGGTGGCATTATGCAAACAGACTGCATACCGTTTTCAGGTACTCTTGAGTTTAGGCAGCTTATTGGTGATCAAGTAATGGTACTAAATTAAATCTGCGAGGTACATACAGATGAACAAGCTCTTCTTGGTAGGGAATCCAGAACAAGAACCTGCCATCTTAAAATGAGACTTAGGCCATATAGATATAAAATCTAGAAGCAGCTTTTTAAGCAAGGTGTTGGAAATATATGACTTGTGCCTGCAAAAATTTGGTAGATTTGAGAATTATTGAAACTTCCAAGACTGAGATTGGTAATAGCTACTAGGCAAGGGTATTTGGGAATATGGAACAAGGGTACATCATTTGAGTTAAGATGTAGATCATCAGTAAACTGATGTGGGCCAGGTTCAAAGAATTGAACAGCCTACACCGCTGTTTATGTCCTTTTACTCACGAATCTGTTCGATGTTCAGAAGTTGAAGTGATTAATTGCTGTGCTTTAAAGCTGCTTAGTTTCTTGCATAGCTATTGCTTCCTCCTTTATTCATTGCATTGAGGCAACCTGATGAATTGAGTTTGACTGCTTCATGTTCTTCCATGTATGAAAATCTGAAAACAAATGGAATAAAGACATATGGGTCAAGCGTGAGAAAAAAATCTGGAGCTTCCCTGCTGTGTTATAAACACTATTTACATTCTTTTTAAAGTGGCAAAACATGCCATAAAACTGGTGATGCACAAAACACACACAGTTCATTGTTGCGCTGAGGGAAATGTTTAAGCTTTATGACTTTATAAAATGCAGATTGTGAGCTTTGAAAATGACAGTATTGAGATGACCAGTTTCAGTAATTCATAACTCCCAATATATGTTTAACAAGTTACTCAATAACAAAAGGAGAACCAAACCTTTCCCATCGATCACGAATGCCTATTGTTAGCAGTGAGATAGGACAATGGGGGACAGATACAGCAAACTTCTTCAGCAAATATTAGAGGAATATGAGACTGGGTTGTGATAAATGAGCAGCTCCAACAAAATGGTTAGATTGCATTAAAATGCTGCAAACCATGGATCAAATTACTTGAAAGTAGATTCCTTTCACATTGTTAACATGGTTTGTATATTATATCAGGAATAATGGAGTCAGTAAAATAGATTATATTGAAACCAATTCTTTCTGCATGCTGAAATATAACTAAAGCTTCAGGTTTATCTAGATTCAGTGTGACATCCCACAGCAGTGCTTTCAAGAGTTAGCTTTTGGGTAATCTGGGTAATTGTAGCTGGTAAAATTACATATCTAAGAGGTGTGCTTGAGGATGAAAATGATGATTACAGATTAATTGTACAACTGAATAAATATGCAAGACATCATACACTCACATTGCATCCTTGGGTTAAAAGCACTGTAGGATTTTCATGTGTGCCAATTTAATGATTTGAAACTCATGTAATTATAGAGGACAGATAGGAATCGATCAGTATATCATAGCTATGTCTTATTTTAAAGAACTGTTCCAATTAGTGCCACTCCTTTACTCTTTCACTTTTGTTCTGACAATGTGTTTGCCCATTGTTAAAATAAAGGTAAAATTAAAAACCAAAGGAAAGCATTCACATGAACGCATTAAACATCATTCATATTCAATGATGCAGTTGCAAGTTCTTGGCAAGTGTCAACTTATGTTCTGTGATCAATTGATTTGCACTTCATCTTATCAGTTATGGATACCAACTGAATGGGTGGAAATAATTTAATGCCAAAACATTAAAAGTCTCAATACTGACCCAGTCCCTGTTTTAGTGGTGTAACAATGGGCCAGAACTATCAGCCCACTCCCCAAAGAGAATTTTAAATCTTACAAAAGGCTATTTTAGTCCTTTAAATGTGCTTCTGGTTGGCTAAATTTGAGGGCCTCAGAAGAACTCATTTTTAATGAGAGAAGGGTCAGAATTAGAGCAGGAAGGGAGATGTCGGGCAAGGGTACACACATCCAGGAGATAAATAACTTTTTGTTTAGTTCTAAGATTTACTTTTCTTCCTTCATCAAATGTCCCGCATCACCACCCCCCTCAGCAATGAGCAGATATTTCCCTTGACTCTTGAAATGTACTCTGTGAAGTCTCCAATCTCCCCACTTTCCACATCCACTACCCTTTCAACCATCCTTGACCCTGGCATCAAATTTAACTATTAACCTCCGTCGTTGATCCCAGCCTCTAATATGTTTCACGTTTTTGAACTTTCCCAATTCTATCCTCCCGTGTCATTCTCTGTTAGGTCTCTGCTCTAGTCTCCCTGGCCTTTTCTGGCAAAGAACCCTGACCATCTTCCTCACCCTCCTCCCCAAACCATCCCTCCACCCCACCCTCACTGATCGTCCCAAGCTTGTAACTCCAATTTTCCTTTAACTATCACCTTCCCTGATTATTCATGATGCCAGACTCTGATCTTGTGCCCAATGCCACACCACATACCTATTTCCCAGTTTGATGGACTGTACAATTGAAAATCAGACCAAAAGAAAGGGTAAAAGCCAAAAGAGAATACAAGAGAATGGCAGTTAACATAAAGGGGAATTATGAACTCTTCCATTGGCATAAAAATAGTAAAATAATAAACAACTGGTCCAGAAACAAACAGTTACCAAATAATCAGTTAGATACAAGCAGCAACAGAATACTGGTCCAACAACAAACCACCTTCTCAGCTCATGGTTACCTATTCAAGGACAGCTGGGGATGGGCAAACAGTGTTGGCCAAGCCAGCGACACCCACATCCCACCAGTGAATAAAATAAAGCCATGGTTGATCAATTAGTCAAGTGGCAACCAACAGAAGATCTAATTCAGCTTTTTATATTCATTGTGGGCCCAAAAAGAGCAAAGAATCTGATGTCATTACAGATGATGACATAAAATAAATTTTTCAAAGAGCTGAGAAGAAACAATGGGTTGCAAGTCAAGAGAGATTCAGCCAAATTCAATAGGAAGAATACAGGAACTGTGACTGTGCTGGCTTCTGTTAAAGAATGGCCAGATCAAAAATCTAGAAAGTTTGCCAACATCATATAGAGTCATGATGTCTTCATTGCAAGAAAGAACATCCTTCAGTCTATCATGTCCATACTGGTCATTGAGCAGTCATTTATTTTAATCCTGTGTTTTTTAGCACTTGACCTATAGCCTTGGATGTTGTGGCATTTCAAGTGTTCTTCCAAATGATGCTTAAGTATCTTGAGGGTTCCTGCCTCTACCACTCTTTTAGGCAGTGAAGTCCAGATATCCAAAACCCTCAGGATGAAAATCTTTTTCCTTAAATGTGCTCTCAATTTCCTGCTCCTTTACTTAAAACTGTGATGCCTAGTTTATGTCTCTTCTATTAAGGGATATGTTTCTGCCTACCTTTCTTGTCAACGGCCTTCAGAACTTTGTACATCTCAATCATATGCTTCCTCAGCTTTCTCCGTTTGAAGTAAAAGAACCCCCAGCCAATGTAGGCTCTGATGAAGGGTCTAGGCCCGAAACGTCAGCTTTTGTGCTCCTGAGATGCTGCTTGGCCTGCTGTGTTCATCCAGCCTCACATTTTTTTATCTTGGAATTCTCCAGCATCTGCAGTTCCCATTATCTCCCAGCCAATGTAGTCTCTCTTTATCACTGAATCACTTTAACCAGGCCTTCTCTAGTGCAATCACATCATATACTTTAAGCGCCATCAACATTCTGAGATCATGGTTGATTTGCTCGTATGCGACAGCAGTCCAATTATTCCACCTTCCCTTTGGGAAAATGCACTGGAAGGCATACGCTGGGCAATGGTTAAGCATTGTCAGGGGTATAGCAAGAGTCCAGTCAATGACGTGGAATCACATTACAAAACTTGAAATTATGCAGGAATGAAAACCACTCCTGTCATTATTGAAGGCAGATTAAAAGCTAAAACCCAGCCAAGTTTTTAAGAAGAATCAAAACAACCTAACTGTACTCATTCAGGGATAATGGGAACTGCAGATGCTGGAGAATCCAAGATAATAAAATGTGAGGCTGGATGAACGCAGTAGGCCAAGCAGCATCTCAGGAGCACAAAAGCTGATGTTTCGGGCCTAGACCCTTCATCAGAGCTCTGATGAAGGGTCTAGGCTCGAAACGTCAGCTTTTGTGCTCCTGAGATGCTGCTGGGCCTGCTGTGTTCATCCAGCCTCACATTTTATTATCTTGTACTCATTCAGGAATCCCTAACTGATGCTGTTTAGAAAGACATAATGAACTGATGAGCAAACTTGACAACATTTCAGTCAATGTCTTCAGTGATGGTGCTGAGTGAGCAGCAGCCTTTCAGTAACATAACAGAGTTTGAAAACGTCTACTTCAAAGAACCACAGAGAGTGATTGAACATGTTCAGCTTGATCAGCATCCCATGGAAAATAAGTTGTATATCACACCGTGGCGAGCCAAATCAATGTCCACAGATCCAGGACACATTCAGTTAGAAATTGCCTGGTCTGAGCACTCAAGATATTAGAGACTACCTCTTCCACATAGAACATGACTGCCCGACCCCGAAATCCAGGAAACTACAAGGAAAGAAGAACTGCAGCTGTTTTCAAAAATGGACATTCTCAAGATTTAGATTCTCAAGACCAGATGATGTTATAGAATAGTGCAGTTAGCAGAGAAGAATTTCTCTGTGTGGGAAATTCAAGAGATTAAGCGTCCCCCTTGGACCAAAACAAGGCCAACAATGAACATGTTCTCTGATAATAGAACCTCAAGTGGAGGAATGAACTGTGGATCAGAACCAGGGTCAAGAGTCCTCAAGCAAGGGATGTACCATTCTTCCAAGTCTGAGAAAATGCTGAAATACAGAAGTTTGCATTTATGAAGTCGGAGATTTTGACAGAGGAGCAGTTGTAGTGCTGTATGTTATGCTTATATGATTGTATAATGGATTAACTCAGGGGAAAATAACTTAGGTGGGGGGTGTTAATGTATGAGGTAATCTATGTGAATGGCTAATCTTTGTGTTACAATGTCTCCAGCCATTGTACTGATGTCACACACAGTCTGTAGATGGAGACATGCAGTGCAAGAATCATAGAATCTCTACAGTGTGAAAAGAGGCCAGTCAGCCCTCCGAAGAGCATCTCAACCAGAATGACCCCATCCTGCATTTCCTGTTACCCTGCATTTCCCACGGTTAATCTATGGGCAATTTACCATGGCCAATCCACCTAACCTTCGCATCTTTGTAGAAGGAAATCAGAACACCTAGAGGAAACCCACCCAGACTCAGGGTGAATGTGCAAACTCCACACCGACAGTCAGCTGAAAGTGGAGTTAAATCTGGGTCCCTAGTGCTGTGAGACAGCAGTGCTAACCATTGAGTCACCATTCCACCCATTACTCTAATCTAGCTTTTGGAGGAAGCAGATATGTTCCAGTATTTATGTTTCTAATAATTGTGTATGTCATAATGTAGTTGTGCTTATTGCTATGATGCAATAAACTTTCTTGTTATCAAAGTACCGTGCTGCTTCTGTAGATTCTATATGGTGGTGTCTATCCTGTACCACTGCACAGGCCCAAGACAAAGCAAAGTAAAAGGAGACTTGGTGCTAATGAACATCTTTGGACAAACCTTACCCAGCAACACATACCGGTAGAGGTGCCAAATCACACAAAGTGCCAGCCATGGTCCCCATGGTGACAATGAAACGATAATCAATTGTCATTACAAAACTCATCTGGTTGATGAACATCTTTTCTGGAAGGCAATCTACCATGTCTGGCCTACATGTGATTTCAACCCCACAGCACTGTGGCTGAATCTTAGTGCCCTCTTGAAATGGATGAACAATTCATTTGATTTTAGGGCAATTAATGTTGGGAAACAAATGCAGACTTTGCAAACTTGCAAAGATCCCGTGAAACTTTTTTTTTTAATCACCAAAACAGTATCCACTGCAGCCAGCACTAAAATTCGGCACAAACACCATAGAATGCCAATGTGCAATTAAAGCAGCGTTTGTAATTGGAAGTACAGGTGGTTGACAACCTGACATTTAAAATGACCAAAGAACTTCAGGAGCAGCACTGGTAAATGATTTTGTTATCAGTTTCCTGAATGGAAACACCATCATTGGAAGCAAGATGTTACATTTATATAACCAATTATCTATTTTGATAAAAACCAAAAGAACTGTGGATGTTGTAAATCAGGAACAAAAACAAAGTTGCTGGAAAAGCTCAGCAGGTCTGGCAGCACCTGTGGAGGAGAAAACAGAGTTAATGTTTCAGGTCCGAGGAAGGGTCACCAGACCATATCTATTTTGATATATCATTAAACCTGTGCCAAACTAAAAAAGACAGAACATGCAATTTGAGATAACACAGTGTGAAGCTGGATGAACACTGCAGGCCAAGCAGCATCAGAGGAGCAGGAAAGTTTGACATTTTGGGTCGAGACCCTTCTTCAGAAAATGTTAATGCTGCTTGGCCTGCTGTGTTCATCCAGCTTCACAACTTGTTATCTCAGATTCTCCAGCATCGGCAGTTCCTACAATCTACAGAACATGCAATTTCTCAGCAATGTGCTTAAAGTACCACATTGAACTGAAAATATCTCATTGCCATTCCTTTACTGTTGCTGTCTCGAAGTTCTGGCTTTGACTTTTCAAGGGCTATTGCAGATAGCTGGTAAATGTTGGCCTAGCCCACACCGTGCAAACAATTTTTTTGAAAATTTCAATGGTCATTTCTTTCGACTGTGTGGTATCTTGCTGTCTGCTAGATGGCCGTTGTAATTAGTACACATCAGTTCATGTACTTGTTAGCAATTCATTGCAGCTTATGTCTGTTAAAATGTGATGATTATGTTTTAAAGCAGGATTTCCAGAATCTCAAACATCTTGATTTACTTAATGTTTAAAAGGGATTAAGTGTGATGACTGTGGAAGGATTTGTGACTTTAACAGAAAACATTTCACACAAACCAAGATAACCACTTTGCCTACTCACAGTTGAGGATACATTTGGATTTTTGTCTTCTGGGGTTAGAAAAGGCCATGCCCTTGATCTACCAACTCATCTGTAGCAGAATTGTTTGAAGATTAATTAACTGCACGTACCTACCACTGAATTATAGCTTTGTATTGTCTTTCACCTTTGAATATAAATGTGAAAGATGTGTTATTCTTGACTCAGCTCTTCCTTGCAAATCTCAAGAGAAGTCATAATGAATTGCACAGTTTTTCAAGTGTTCTGCTTTCTTGGAAGTGTAAATGAAAAACAAAACTGCACAGATCTCTCATTTCCAGAGGTTATGATTGTCAGGCTGGACCGAAAATCACTGAACAACTTCACTGGCATCTTATTCACAGTGTTCTGTTTAAAATGAGTATGATTATTTTGCTCACTATCTATTCAACAAATCATCTGCTGATCTCTGTTGGCAGAGAGATTTGCAGCATGCAGTGTTGTGAATCAAATCCCTGCTGGAAAGCATGAGAAACTATGGGCACAGCTATTCTGCAAAAGCTTTGGGATAGAGATTTCACTTTTGGCACAAATAACTCAGCCACCAATTGAGCTAACCCTAACCCTAACCCTATCGTAGGTGAGATTGTGCACAATTCTGGTCACACTTCTACGGAACGGATGTTATTAAATTTAAGAAGGTTCAGAAAAGATTTATAATAAGGCTGTTGCCATGGTTGAAGGGTTTGAGCTTTAGGAAGAGGCTGAATAGGGTGGGGCTTTTCTCCCTGGAGTGCGGAAGCTGGGAGGTGACCTCATGGAGGTTTATAAAATCATGAGGGTCATGGATAGGGTGAATAGACAAGCTCTTTTCCCTGGGTTGGGTGAGTCCAAAACTATAGGGCATAGTTTTAAGGTGAGAAAGGAAAGATTTAAAAGGACGTTAGGAGTAGCTTTTTCATGCAGAGGGTGGTGCAAAATGAACTGCCAGACGAAGTGATGGAGGCAGGTACAATTACAGCATTTAAAAGACATCTGGATGGGTATATGAATAGGAAGGATTTAGAGTGATATGGGTCAATACTAATGAATGGCACTTGGTCAGATTGATATCTGGTCATTGCTGATGAGTTGGTCTGTTTCTGTGCTGTATGACTCCATAGCTATGGTCAAATTCATTTGCACATTACCAATTGCTAAATCTACCATGAACCAATGTATTCCGGCAAGTTTTTGTTTAATTGATTCTACTTTCAAGATATTCATTGATATAATTAAGATAAGTAACTTAGTAGAGTTTGATTAATAAAGATGAAAATGGTTTGGTCACAAAAAAAACATTTTAAATGACAGTGCTAATTCACAACCTCTGTAAAATTCAATGTTTTTGTTACAAATATTGACTTCTAACTGGACTATTTTGTTAGATGAGAACAATAGTCAGTTCCTTGGTCTGCTTTGTTTTCAAGAAAAGCATTTGAATACTTTCAAACTATATCTATTATTGTGTTTCACTTAAAATTTTGAATTTAATCTTTTGATTCTCTTTTTGTAGACTACAAATTATTGCAGTTAGCAGAGATTTCCAATGGTAGTTAATCTGTCCTGGTGAAATGATCAGTTTCATTGGTGGAACCTACTTCTAGCATCAGCTTTTAAAGCTAATGCGAGTGGATCACAGGAAAACACATTATGCTACTTTGCACTTAAAATCTACTATTTAAAAACTTAAAATAATTTGCACTGCTTCCACCATGAACAGGGAAAAATGTGCCATTTAATTTTGCAGATTCTCAGGTGAAGGCCATGGGCAGGAATTTGACCCAGATACGAGTGTGGGAAAACAGGTTGACATGGATTTTCCCAAAATCAGCTGGTGTGCCAGTTTTCTACCAAGGTCCCAAATCCCATTCATTTTGCTGAAGTTCACATTGGATGATGAACGGTTGATCACTTATAAGTGAAGGATAACTTGTCAAGACAATTAAAGGACTGATAATGACCATTGGTCAGAAGAAAACTGGAATGTGTTATGGCCTGTGGGTCTTTTATAACATTTACGTCAAGACTGGTGCTTGGAGGTTTCCTCCTGGCTCTGGAGCAGGTTTCAACGCTCCAGAGTTATTTAAGTAATGCCTCCCAATCCCCACCCACCAGACACTGCCACAGCTGCCCGGCTACAGCACTAGCTATAGGGCTTTCTCTGCACAATCGTTTGCCAGCCATTCTTAGTTCCAAATGCATTAAAAATGTTGATTTGGAGGCACCTTCTCTCTATAGAGCAGCCGACTGCAAGTCCTTTATGCCTGGATGGTCTCTAATTTGTCTGCCAGCTTCAGTAGTCTGCCTGCCTTCCTTAATACCATAGTGAGCACACTCTGTAGCCATTAATTAACCATGCAGCAAAAATAGATGTTGTTTCACTGGTCCCAACAACATCCATTTTCAGGACACACATTTGATCCTGACACTGGAGGTCTTGATCCAAAAGGAGAAGCCTACACCTAGAACTCACACAGGTTAATGGATTGAGTTCATAAGAGTTCTGTTTGCTACATAGTTCTGCTGGTGGTTGTTTGCACATTACTCACCTACTGTCATAATTTATTTACAGTAAGGCACCTTCTTTAGGAAATTGATTTTGATTTCTTTTGCATCTGGTGGACATGGTTCTGGTTCAGTCTATTAATATTCAGTTAGCATTTTGTTCCACACAGTGGAGCATCACCATCAGGAACCAGGTATCATAAATTGGGAAACAGAGTTGCAGCAATCCTTTCAGAACATGACAGGTTGCTGAGAAAAGAGGAATATGACTTTCTGGAGGTAATTTCAATGCTCTTTTAGCAGGCTTTCCTTTATTCTTTCATTGTACGGAATCTGTCAGCTACCAGTAATTGCCTCTGAGAAGGAAGTGGTGTTGTGTCATGAGAAAACACAGTTTCCTTGATCTTGTTTGATATGACTCAAGGAGTATCTGATGAAAATCACAGAGGTTTTTCTTCCCATTAGACCATTGTGTATGTTGCTTTCTTTTTGCCTCGCCAGAAAGTCAGCATTATCAAAGGATAACAGGAATATATGCCAAAGATTACATTGTCTACTGGATAAAGTAAAGATGATGAAACCAGTGCTCATTTTTTTTACTTTGTTTCCTCTTTGTATTGTTCAGTATGCCATTTTGTTTTACCAAGTTCATCGAAATTGTATCTTAATTTTGTTATTTGGTCCGTCAGACAAAATTTCAATGGAAAAAATAATGTTGATTTGTTGAATAATTTGTTGATCAAATTTCACTTCAAGAAATTTTCTTTGATCAGATTTCCTCCTTTGGTTAAAAAACAAACTGGATTACATGTCTTTCTAACATGGCACCCTATCACATTAAACATTTTCAGGAAGTATTTTTAAATATTATTATGCCATCAAATTATTACACTTCAGAGAGACTTGAATTTGATATATTAACAAATTGTTAGGATTACTGCACTAATTCTGATCAGCTAGTGACAGTATGTGAGCAGGAGCAAGTGGTATTACTGTATCTGTGAGTAGTGTCAACGTAGGCATTAGCTCAGTGGCGGGGTAGCTGGTTTGCAATACAGAGTGATTCCAAAAAAGTGGGTTCAATTTTTGCACCAGCTAAGGTTACTGTAGTAGTGATTGGAATGAGGTCAGCCAGGTGGATTGCATGGAATACGAGTTCCCAGATTAGGGCCATCAATCTGGTCTAATCCAGGAGCCCTGGCTAACAGATACAAACAGGAGTGTCAGAAGTTCTGCTCACTCTCAGACCCTGCTCTGAGCTAGCTGGGTTAATGTCATGTATGTGTAAATAAAAGGTGACTTGGTGATAGGATGCCAGCCTTTATGGAGTTATATGAGTTACTATGAAGGACTTGCTTTCTCACCTTTGCCTGAGGTGTGGTGATCCTAAAGTTAAACCACAGCCAATCATGACTGTCTAATAAGAAAGTAGGACACTGCTGACCTTACCTTTTAGTTTAATTGCAATGCAGGTTGTGTAATTTCCACCAAACGTTCCTGTGTTTTCAAACACCCCTCTTCCCCATAATATCGTGCTCCCCATCACATCATCCCTGCACCCCACCCCTACTCCCCCTCCAATCATTTTCTTTTTGCTCCAGTTCTAAAAATGAGGAAGAACCTGCATTTATACTTTTGTGACCTTGCACATCCTGAGCATTTCATGGCCTTTTTTTCAAATAAATTTAGCAGCTGCTATAATGCAGGAAAATGCAGCATCCAAGTACGTAGAGCATTTTTACTGGGGTTTCACTGCTGCTGTCAACGTCCAATTCCCAATCAAATAGTTATTCATCACACAAATATTTTGTGGCCATGTGTTGAATTACAGTCATATGTAATTTTCACCACAGTGATTGCAATAGTATTTGCTCATGGGAATGTTACTGTGACAAAAGAGCAGTTGTGTATCTGTGTAAGTAATTGTTGTTCAGTAACACAAGCCTTAACGAAGAGCAATGGTTGTGAACATGGAGCGTTTGGTCACAAGAAACATTTCTACTAATCTGTTCCCACCTAACATTGAAAAGTTCACTCTTTCAGGACAGGTCACTGCGGGAGGTGCCTTTATCAACCAGCAGCCCAAATAATGTTGGTCAGCTACCTAAATGAGGGTGGGACTCCTGAATTGTCTGGCTCAGCAAACACACTCTCAATCTTATTAGGAGTCAAGGGCATAAAGCATAGTGGGTTCTATTACCTGTAGTTTAAGGGGTTAAATCTAATTGTGTAACATGCCCCATGAGACACATTTATACATCATCACAGGAAGTGATGCAACATCACAAGATCTTGCACTCTCTTGAAGCCTCATGGCAAGATGGAGTTACAGTAAAATGTTCCTGAAGTAATATGTTCCTTAGCTCATAAAGCTTGGGGCAACTGCCACCAAGGCGTGGTGGGGAAGGACCACCGTAATGAGACCCCTCAGCTGGAATGTAACAGGGGTCCTATTTGGTAACTGGGCCCAGCTGGCGCCTTCCCCAACTGGTCAGGGGGCCAACGGGGACTGTGCGGGGAGATGACCACAGGAGTTTTTCTTTTGTTTTTGCTTTTTTCGTTTAGTTGATGTATGTACCCCCAGGGTAACCCGGAGTGGCTAGCATGACTGGGTAAGTGTATAAATATGTTTTTTTTTGCATATTCTATGAATAAAGGATATTTTTTAAAATAAAAAAAGTATGTTCCTTAGCTCAGCAGATCCAGTTTTTTTTTAAAGTAGTGCAGTAACACCAGGAATGTTGTGGCATCAAGGAATATAGAAATATTCGTTCCTTTGTTTAGGCATAGCACATCATAAATGAAGGGCTGTTCTTGAAACCAGCCTGTGTTTTTACTATGATAGCAAAGTGTGGAGCTGGATGAACACAGCAGGCCAAGCAGCATCTCAGGAGCACAAAAGCTGACGTTTCGGGTCTAGACCCTTCATCAGAGACTATACCCAAGTGTAAATTCACCACAGCCTGCGTGACTATACAGTAGTGAATGTTGGCAAATGTTTCAACTCGAAGGAAAATCAGAGACAATTCTAATTTCAAACAACAAAGAACAATACAGCACAGGGACCTTTTGGCCTTCCAAGTCTGTGGTGACACATTTTGCCCTTCCACGCTAAAACGATCTACATTTACAGGATCTGTATACCTCCATTCCGTTCCTATTCATGTATTCATCCAGGTGCTGCTTGCAGGCGGCTATCATGTCTGCTTCTACCACCTCCTCTATCAGCATGTTCCAGACACTCACCATAATTTGTATAAAAAACTTGCCTCACACATCTCTTTTAAACTTCCCCTTCTCACCTTGAACATGTGTCCCCTAGTATTTGACCCCTCCACCCTGGGAAAAGTCTTATACTATCTACTCTATCCATGTGATTCATAATCTTATAAACTTCTATCAAGTCGTCCCTCAATCTCCTGCATTCTAGTGAAAACAAACCCAGACTACCCAATCTTTCTTCATGGCTAAAATCCCCCATACCAGGCAACGTCCTGGTAAACCCTTTCTGCACCCTCTCCAAAGCATCCACGTCTTTTTTGTTGCATGGTGATCAAAGCTGTATGCACTATTCAAGTGTGGCCTAACTAAAGTTCTATAAACTGCAGCATAACTTTCCTATCCTTATACTCAATGTGCCTTCTAATGAAGGCAAGCATGCCACAGGCCTTTTTTATTACCTCATCAACGGCACTGCCACGTTTAGTGATCTTTGGACCTGCACACCCAGATGCCTCTGCATATCAATACTCTTAAGGGTTCTGCAGTTCACTGTATAATTTCCACCTGACCTTCCAAAATGCATCACCTCACATTGGTCTGGATTAAACTCTATCTGCAATTTTCTTCCCATGCCTCCAACTGATCTATATCCTGCTATATCCACTGACAATCCTCCAACAATCTCTGTATCATCACCTGGCTTCAACATGCATGTACTTTTGAACTGCAGTCACTGGTTAGCCATCAAGTAAGAGCTTGCAAAGATGTCTTTACACCAGCCTACAGTCATTAGCATGCCATCCATTTGTAACATCTCATATTCTGTTTTGGCTGAGATCAACTGACTCAGAACAAACCATTATCCAGAATTACCAAGTGCATAAAACATTTGAAAAAAGATATTTTGATAAGCATACATAAGTAGACATTCTTAGACTAAAACTACATGAGTATTTGCCACATCATAAAAGTAGAGGGGTCATTTTGTCATCAATGTTTTGGTTTTTGGCTAGCAGAACCTGGGTTTCTTTTTAATTGATATTTCGGCATTTAAGTGAAGTTGATTGTTTCTGTAGTGTACAGAAACACTACTCAAATGGGGCTAGATAACAAGGTCACACAGGATTTTTGCAGCAAATAGAATTATAAGCTGAAGTTTGGATAACCACATAAAGTGATAAATAAGTAGAATACACTTGAAATGGTTGCAGTGTTGAGAAGACCATTCAACCCTTCATGTGTGCACCAGGTTCCCTCTAAAAGCAAGACTGTACCATATCAAGATTGCTGTTGTTTGATTTTTAATCACACTAAAAATTATGAACTAATTTAAAGAAAATCATATGTCTATTTGATTCAATTAAAAAAAACACCTCATTTTGCAGCCACAATGAAAATGGTTGAAATTTATGTTCAGTCAACAGGAATGTGATATAAATGGATGCTTGTCTTTGACATCTCAAAGACAGCAAGAACATAAATAATTTTCACTCCTAGCAATCATTCATACCAACTCAAACTTCAATGTTTGCTGTTGGCTAAATATGAAAGTATGACAAAAAATGATACATAGGTAAAAGATTAGATAGGAGAAGACAACTATTTTACATTATTAGATGGATTTATTCAATCTGCTTGTGAAACAGTAGTCTAAACAAGGGTTGTGGAAATATCAGAAGCAGCAAAAATAAAATTAGGATACCTTTCAGATATGACTAAAAGTTGAACTAACACTAAAAACTCACTTAGCAATATTTGCCAATATGCCTTTTTAAAGAAGTAAGTTATTTTGCTGTTTCAGGGATTATAGCTGAAATATATTGAAAGTAAGTGTCAGGAGATAGTTTTAATCAACTTGCCCATTTAGAAATCCATAGGATTAAGTAAGGGATTGGTTTTATACTCAGTATTGCTAACCACTATTTCACTTGATCCCATCAGTTTCCCAAAAGGCAAGTTAAGTTCAACTAACCCTAATGTCTCAGGATCAGACTGCAAAAAGGAATGTTACAGAAATCAAAATCATTTACATAATGCAACACAGTTTTAATCTTTGTATAGTGAGTGCGAGCGAGTTTCTCGCCATTTGTCTTACTAGATGTGTTTATTTGAAAACCACAACAGTAAACAATAATATGATAAAAATCTCCAATCTCCGCCAGCAGAATTTTCATGGGGTCAATACCACAGCTTCTCAGGTTGGGCTTTAAGTGTGCTCTCTTCCACATGTTCTTATCAATTCTATGCTGTTGTACACTAAAAGGTGTAAATGTACTTCCCTCACTTGACTTGGCATTATGTGTTATCTATTACAAAATGGTAGAATTGCACGGCATTATTCTGTTATGTTTTCTTGAGATGTCAGAAGAGGGAAGCTGAAAGATACATTTCTAAATCGATGGTTATTGAAATGTTGACTACTTTATTGTGTCAATAATATGTTAAGGCAGGAACTATTAAAATCATTTGAAAAGAAAATTCTAAGTACTTAAAATTGAAAAATAGGAAAAGGTATATAAAAGTACACAATGATGTAGTTAGAAGTTGTGTTTGAAAAGCTGTGTCACTGCAGTCTTTATGACCTTTATTGAATGTTCTGTATTAATTTCTTTCACAGTAAAATTCATGAGGTGGCATTAAAATGTTCCTCATATTTAGTGATAAAAGTGACAATTCTGAGGTAACAAATTAAGATCCACTGTTTTCATTGACATTTATCTAAAATAAGCTGCTGGAATATACTATGAGCCATTATGAAAAGAAATGTTCAATTATTCCCAGAAAATGTCAGCTAATCTTTGATTCACAATGCATATAATATTATTACTTTTAGTGCTTACCTGACTCAGTGTAGTGCTTGTGTCACTGTGTTTGAAGCTCTGGGTTCAAGACCCTTCTTAGAATTGTGCAAATCATTTCTCAAAATGCTTCAGTTGGGAATTGTGGAAGTGTTGCATTATTGGACAATGTTGAGAACAAAGAACAAAACAATACAGTACAGGAACAGGACCTCTGGCCACCATGTCTGTGCTGATTCCATTCCTTGTTTAGAAAAAATACTTATTGCACATATGCAGTTTCTACACCTCTATCCACCTCCCATTCAAGTGTCTCACAAGTTATGCCTTAAATATTGCTATCGTGCCCACTTCCACCACGCCCAATGGCTGTGCGTTCCAAACAACCACCACCCTGTGCAAAAATGTTTTCCTATACTTCTCCCCAAAACATTACCGCTCTCACCTTAAATCTGTGCATTCTTGTCGCTGACATTTCTACCCTGGGAAAAAGCTTCTGACTATTTACCCAGTGAATGCCTGTCATAATTTTGTCGACCTCTATCAGGTCACTCCTCAGCCCCAATCTTTCCAGTGAACACAATCCAAGCTTATCCAACCTCTCCTAATCCCTGATACCGTCCAGACCAGGCAACATCCTGGTAAATCTTCTCTGCTCCTTCTCCAAAGAATTCACATCCTTCTGATATTGTGGTGACCAGAACTGGACACAATATTCCAAATGTAACTGAATTAAAGTTTTATACAGCTGTAACATAACTCACCAATTTTCATATTTGGTGCCTCAGCTGATGAAGGCAAGCTAGTTGTATGCTTTCTTGACCACGTTATCCACCTGTGTTGCCACTTTCAGAGATCTCTGGACCTGTATGCCCAGATCCCTCTATATATCAATGTGTCTGAGAGTTCTGCCAATTGTTAGATAACGCAGACCTGAATTTGATCTTCCAAAATGCATTTCCTCGCATTTTTATGGGTTAAACTCCATCTGCCATTTCTGTACCCAAATTTACAATCTATCTATATTCCACTGTATCCTTTGACAGTCCTCCCTATCTGCATTTCTGCCGATTCGTCCTGTTTGTTTAGTTGCTAGCTGGTGTTCATGGATGCGGGTTGCTAGTTGTCCTGGACAAATGTGATCTACAAGATACCATGTGGAGACTGCACAAACACTACGTGTGACAAACAGGCAGACAACCAGACGACATGACCAGATGTCCTTGGTTTCAATACACACAGACAGAAAACCCACACTTCCAACTGGGACAAGCCAAACAGAGGACAGCCAGGGAATTCTTGGAGGCTTGGCATTCATCGACAGACTTCATCAACAAACACATAGAATTAGACTTGATATAACGACCATTACAAGGCACAGCCAGAGTCGGAAGCAGCAAAAATTGACCCATGTAAACTTGAACCAGCACAAGACACCAGCGCTTCACAGGAAGCTCCCCAGCACTGAGAATGTCACCTAGTAAGGGGACGAAACGTCTGCTATCAAACCTCCCAGCTCAACGAGCACCCCAACATCTACAACTAGTACCCAAGCTACAAAGCTCCAGTCAAACCCTGAACTACATAAATTACTGACATTGTGGTAGTTAGATCATATTTCCCAGGATAATGACATTGTTCTTAACATTGAAATATTAATCATCCATAATACTTGAAGAATCACAGCCATTAAGTTCCCATTCACTGCCCCTCAAATGTAGACGAATGTGTTAATGTCTAAGCATCTTGTCTAATTAACATCTTAGCTCAGATATTGGAGTATTCTATGTATGCCCAATTATCTTAAATAATTCTGTGACTTTTCCTATTTTATCATGGAATGTGGGTGTCTCCTGGTTAATCCAGGATTTCCTGCCAATCTGTAATAGACCTTGAGTAAGTGATGGTCATCTACATTCTTGAACTGCTGCAGACTTCGTGGTTTAACATTTTGTTAATCACGGGATGTAGGCTAAGACAGCATTTAATATCCATCACGAATTGCCCTTGAAAAGATGATGATCTGACAACCTCAATCACTGCAGGTCATGTGGTGTACATAATAGCACTGTTGGGGAAGGGTGTTCCAGGATTCTGACTCACTCACAGTGAAGGAAATGTGATATATTTCCAGTCAGGATAGTGTGTAGCTTGGAAACAAATATGCTGTTGGTGGAGTTCCTATGTATCTGATGCTCTCATCCTTCTAGATAGTACAGGGCACGGGTTTGGAAGAAGGCTTGACTAGTTATAATATTACTTTTTGACCAAAATGAAAACTGACACAATAAGTTAAAATTTGAGATGTTAGGCTTCATTCACAGAATTTCTGAACTGCTATGGTCCAGAAGGAAGCCTTTCAGTTTTGTACCAGTTGTCTGGATAAGCATCATGTCCTAGCACAGTTCTCCTTAATTTTCCCACAACCCTGCATATTACTTCTCTTTAATTAATCACCCAATGTCCTCTTGGATGATTCCATTAAATCTGACTCTGCCATGTTTCCAGGCAATGTGCGCCAGACCTAAACCACATTTTGTGTGAAAAAGATTTTTCTCATGTTGCATTTGCATCTTAAGCAAAACACTTTAAATCTGTGCCCTCTCTTTCTAACCTGAAGAAGTTACCCCTCTCTTTCTTGATTGTCTTACAAGTGGGAAAAGCTTTTCTTTGCCTATTCTGTTCAGACCCCTCATGACTTTGAAAACTTCTCTCAAATTTCTTCTTAGTCTTCTTCTCTCCAAGCAAACAGACCCATCTTCTCCAGTCTATTTTCGTAACTGAAGTTCCTCGTCCCTGGAACTCATGTCAAAACTATTACTTCACTTCCTCTATTGTGTTCACATCCTTCCTAATATGTAGTGCCCAGAACTGTACACAATACTCCAGCTGAGATGTAACTAGTGTCTTTTGCAAAGTCAGCATCAACTCCATGATTTGAACTTTGTGTCCTATTAATAAAACCTAGGATAACATATGCTTCATTAACGATTGTTTCCACCTGTTCTGCCACCTTTAATGACTTAGGCATATTTACACCAGGCATCCCTGCTCCTGCAAACCATACATGTAGTGCCCTTTATAATGCATGTACCTACTCCATGTTTTTTGTTCTCCCAAAATGTATCACCTCACATTTTGCCACATTGAACTTGGTCTGCCATTTAGTTGCCAACTCCAATAACTTGCCTGCTGAAGGTCTAAAGTCCTCCTCACAGTTTAGAAGCCTGTGAATCTTTCATATCCCCATGTAACTGCTAATGCTTCTCTTTGTGTGGCTACAAACCTCTGTTCAGTCTTTATCAAAGACCTTTTCCTAAATTTGACCAGTTTCTGCATTCCATCAGTTTTAATTTTAATCGGGACTGTTCCTAATTCTGTGGATAATGCACTAAAGGTTGTTGTAGTCAATACGTCTGGATTAGAATATACTAAAATATCAGTGAAAAATAGCTTCTTTCTAATTATTTCACAGGCTGCAGCTGCTCCTGACTCCAATACCACTTTTTCAAAAGCTCTCTCATGGGTCAAATCAGACTAAATTATAGATAAACTTTTCCATTTGATCATCCCTAAGAAGCACTCTATGTCATTTGTACACTTCAATATTGGAAATTCACTGATAGCTCTTGTCTTCCTTGAATCCACTGTAATGCTTTGTTCTTAGAAAAATTGGCCTAGAACTGTAACCGTTGGCATTTTCTTTCTGGTGTGCTGATTGTGTCCTGTAGTGTTTCTAGTACATCCTTGGCCCTCTGGTTGTGCTCCTTCTTGATTTTTACCATGCACCAAGATGTTATCTATATGCCAAAAAGCTCCCTGTTTCCCTTCTGTATTCTAGATATTGCTTTCTGGGAAGTCTCTGGCACAAAGGAGATCCCGAACTGTAGACAGTTAAAGCAATTTTGACCAAACAGTATAATGATTGTAGAGACAAAAACAAACTGCAGGTGCAGTTCTGAAGAAGGGTAATACCTGAAAAGTTGACTTCTCTTCCTCCAGAAGCTACCTGGTTTGCTGTGTTTTTCCAGCCTCCTGTTTGTATAATGATTGTAGTCTTGGTCCAGGGATATCAACCAGTTTTGTGAAAATTTAGCTTGTCAACATTAATATGGGGTGGTGCGTTTTGGTAGGGAAAATCAGAATACACTTAATGTTTTCGAAAAAAGAGACTTTGCAGTGCAGTTCATAGTTTCTTGAAACTGGAGTCCCAGGTAGACAGGATAGTGAAGAAGGTGTTTGGTACACATACCTTTAATGATCAGTGCATTGAGTATGGAGTTGGGAGGTCATTTTATACAGCACATTGGTTAGGCCACTTTTGGCACACTAGGTTCAGTTCTGGTCTCCCTGCAGTAGGAAAGATGTTGTGAAAGTTGAGAGGGCGCAGAAAAGATTTACAAGGCTGTTGCTTTGGTTGGTGGATTTGAGCTGTAGGGAGAGGCTGAATAGGCTGGAGCTCTTTTCCCTGGAGTATCGGAGGCTGAGGAATGACTTTATAGAAGTCTACAAAATCGTAAGTGGCTTGGATAGGGTTAATAGCTAAAGTCTTCTACCCAGGATAGGGAAGCCCAAAACTAGTGAGCATAGGCTTAAGATGAGAGGGGAACGGGTTAACGTGACCTAAGGGGTAACTTTTTCATGCAGAGGATGGTGCATGAATGGAATGAACTGCTAGAGGAAGTAGTGGAGGCTGGAGCAATTACAGCACTTACAAGGCATCTGGATGGGTATATCAATAGGAAGAGGTGAGACAGGATATGGGCCCAATGCTGGCAAATGAGACTAGATTAATTTGGGATATCTAGTTGGCGTGGACGAGTTGGACCAAAGGGTCTGTTTTCATGCTGTACATCTCTACGTCTCTATGCCAAGCTGTCGTCAACAGGTGAAATAGGATGGATTTGCCTTGCTATTCGCATTTTTAACCTCACAAAATCTTAGTTCTCCATTTGTCTTTGGAATCCCTGAGCACAGTTGTGTCAGTTTTGTCCCAGGTAATGTGACTTTGCTTTCAGTCATGCTGTCAAAGTGAATTTTTACCTTTCTTTATCCTTTGATGGGCAAAGTATGTGCAAAAACAGATGGGCTAAGTATCTTCTTACAATGTTATATGGCATGCCTGCTTCAATTTGTCTGCACCATTAAATAACTTTGGAAATTCTTGCTGAAGTTCTCTCCCATCTTTCTACAGAAGTAATGATTCTATACCCCCTGAGATGCCTGGACTGGTCATCTTTACTAAGACACTTGAGCATTTCTGCTCAAAAATGAGATATTATGATTCCTCAGTGTAGGTGATACTTCATTAACATTTCATCCTCTGTGGCTAAGTTTTGCCCACATGCTTCAAGATGTGTATCCCCTGGATCATGGAGTTTTACATTAGCTGATCTGGCTCTTCCATACTTCAACCATGGCAAGCTGCTATTGAGTCAAGTTCAATTCTGTTTCAAAGCTGTTTAATACTATGATCCCAGCTGATGGTAGCACTAAACCAAATATTGGCTTTCTAACCCACACATATGATTGCCACTCCAGCCTGAAAGTATGGCATTTATGTTCCACAGTGATGTGTCTAATGGTGCGTTTGATCCAATGTGTGTGAATTAGCACAGATATGATAGCGTGTCCTTTGACCTCAATCCAATTCATAATGTATTTATGTGTGAGGATCTAGTCTGGCACTAGAGCTGTTTTAAAATAGTTTTGTTTAAATTCATGCATAATTCTGACGTCCAGGGAATGTTCATTAAGTTTGAAGAATGCAACAGAGTATTATACTTCGGAGCTTTTATTGTTTTCTCAGGAGATGCTAGAATGAGAATGAATTCAAAGCCAGCATCGTAAAAGCTTGAAGCAATCACTGAGAGTAATAAATTAGTGTGTCTGTTAGTTGAAGAAACTATGACACGTAGAAAGAGAATGTGGGCGATTACAACAGCTGTAGATTTAATGTTTTTTTCCAGTTGATGGCCAATGATCAGGAAAGCAGCCATATGGTTTTCGCAAACTTGTTAAAACACATTGGGTCATAATCACATCTGCCATTAGTTAGACTTACATACTGAGTGACAAGTTGCTGAAAATGTGTTTTAATAACATCAATAGTGAGGGACATAGAGCACTTGGGACCTGAATGCACAGGTCAAGCAACTGCATATCTCCTTAACCAGCAGACTGAAGAATTGTGACATTGCTTGGGTTAAGAGGAATTAGAAAAAGAGTATTTGAATCCAATGTTAAATCAAGTTCAGAAAGAGAAACAATGGGACTCAAAGAAAAATTAGATTGAGAGCAATCAAAGAGAAAGACATAAATTTGACTTTTTAGAATCACCAATAAATTAAAACCTGTAAAAATGAGACTCTGCAATTTTAATAACTTTAAATGTGTGACTGGCTGAAAATAACATGTTAAAATGATAATCACAATTAAATGGAAAAGATTTAATTGCTGTGGCAATCTTGGTTTAGACCTACCATGCAAGGTTTTCGTGTGATATCATACATTATTCAAAACATTTCCAAAATAAAGCAGACAGTAAGATATTGTTTCCAAAAAGGCAATGGCAGGAATTGTATCGAATTCTTGCATTTCATGATATATTTCATCAGGTGATGAAGCAGCATACAGCAGGACCTGCACAATCCTGTCTTCTAGGCTACCCCTCAAGATTAAGGATGAATTTCTTTCTCTGCAGAGTTGTGGGTCCTCGGGTGATGAAACAGATCAATGTCGGATCCACCCACACTGCTGCAAATGGTGGTGCTTGAAGAAGCAGGTCGCTGTGATGCCCAAGTTTTTGTACACTTCTTCCACTGTTTGCATTTGGCCTCCACTAGGGTCTGTCTCAGGTGCTGAATGATTGGGACCTTTGTGAATGCTTCTTCTCCAGCTTGGGCAACTCATACAACAGAATCTGACAAGTCAGTGGGCATCTTGCATGTTTTTCAGTGAGGCTTCCAGGATATCCTCAAAACATTTCAGCTTCCATCCTGGTAACCACTTACTTGACAGAGCTCACAATAGTGGACTTATTTTGGGAGTATCATGTCAGGCATCTGGATGATGTGGTCTGCCAGATTCTCAAGTTATTGGAGATGATGTAAACTCTGCTGTATCAGGTAAAACACCCTAATGAAAACCAACTCTCACATTGGCTGCAGTGGTGTCTATAAAATAGTCTCCAGTATTTTGGTGATAGATACATTAGAAAACTGATTGAAGAATAAGCAGACAACAGAGAATTCAGACAATGGCAGAAGTTCTGAACCTTTAGCGGCATCAGTTTCTGTGAATACTAACAACTGTAGAATCCGTAGGAAGGGCATTAACCATGAAGAAAACACAATTGATTTCCTTTTATTTTGCCCTGAATTAATTCTAATCAAATTTCTAATATTGCTTTACTTCAAAGAAAAATAAAATGCTGCCGTGCATTGAGTTATAACACAAAGGCAATGCAGTGCAATACAGAAGACAGAACCAAGGGAACTCACTTTCTGGTAATTGATACATAGTACCAGTGTATCAGTATACTCTGAAGGAGAATCCAGAATCCACTTTTAAAGTCACGCTGTCATGAAGTCAGGAGACACCGTTTAAGGTGATAAAGCCCGATACTTTTAACCTGGAGTCATGGATAATAGAAACTTAACTGTAGGTTGGCCTGTTCAAACAATATGTAGAGATGCATTCAGTGTTCAAGTTGAATCAAATGTATGATGATCCTGAGAAAAGAGCTCTAAAAAAATCTTGCTTTTCATTGCCAAAAATGGGCCTCCCACAACTGAATGTAGGTGGATCTGTGTGTTAGCTGGTGATAAATCATGAAGACTAAAAACTTACATTTTGCATTCCTCACATGCTTTCATAACAAGTTCAGCAGAGGTGAGTGCCTCCACTTCCACACTATGTTCCAATGCCCCGTTAATGAAAGTAACAACAGAATTATCCAGAGCAGACAGGGAAGATTTGCTTAATGACTTAGGAATAGAATGGGCATGAACAGTATTGACATAATGCTTTTTTCAGTTTACGCTATATCGCAGAGTAGTTGGTGACTGACAATGAGCTCAGCATATCGAATGTCATTTCAAGATATGATTACAAAGTGCAAAGTGATCCCTATCACATTGTCACCTCACTCTCCACACTCAGTCTGGCAGAATGTATAGCAAGTACAGCAAAACTTTGTTTTAACTGGCACCTTATCAATTGACACTTTTGGTAAACTGATCAAAATTCTATACTTTACATACCACAATCTACTGCAGTATCCAAGCATTTATGCCATAAATAACAGAAGCGATGTATATCCCACCTGAATTATGTTTCTATTACCTACTGTGTTATTTCACGTTGATTTTTAGGGAATGTGTTGATGTTTTTACACAGACTTTTTTGAGGGATGTTGATGTCTTGGAGCTTCACTGTGCGAGGTTTTACTGCAGTTATGCATATCTCTTGATTATTGGGAATATTTGATCAACCTCCACACCTCTGGCCCCATAGGTACCTGTTAGTAACACATTTGCTGCCCTATCAAATCAATAACATTAATTATTAATAACTACACACTGCATTGCTGCATTTTCATGCAACACCACTGGAGAAAGGATTAACATCCCCAGCACAATTTGTGTTCAGATAGGACGTGTGAACAAATCCACCCAGCAACACATTGTCTCACCATTCCATGACGCAGGTCATTCTTCTTCTAAGAAGGTGGAGTGCGAAGGAGAGACACAACCAGCAGGTGGGAAGAGAAATTCCAAAACTCTGCACAGATCAAAAGAGTGAGAGTTAGAAATACAAATACTTAAATACCACCAAAGATTTCTAAAATATGCAGCCAGCCCAGGTCATGTGGTCATTATTGATCATGATGTTATATTGCAAAGGAACAATATCTAGCTCAGACCGGTGTCCGACACACCAATGATGCATGAAGACAGAGAGGAAACACACTCCAGTGATGATTATGCAGTGACATTGTGTGATAGCAACCAGCAGCAAGACAACTATGTTTTCAAACATATGCAACAGACAACATGCTATGCCCCTCCAAATGGGTATACAATCATCAGATCAGGGTGAGCTGCTAAACCTCCAAAGCATTACACTGGAGCTTGAAATGTTAGTCTTGTACATGTTGCTTTGCCTATTTGTATAATTGTCAAATTGACAACATATGCCTATGCACAGCGATGCAAGTCTGATTGGCATAAGATTTTATCTTTGGAAATAGGATGATTTTGGATTGTCTCATGTTCAGAATATCAGCGTGCCTGTAGGAGACAAAGCCCATGATATCATTCATGCATAGTATGTGACCTGAGGGTATAAACCTCAGACTCTCTTAATTCAGATCATTTGATGTATGACACTCTACTGAAAGCATATTCCTCTGTTGTAAAGTAATAGCTTAACATTGGGCTAGACACTCAGATGCCTGAAGAAAATAATGTTAATAGCTTATAATTAATTATATCAAAAATCTGTTAGATTCTTTAATACTCTGAATATTCACCCCAGTTGTCTTTTTATTAAAGGAGATAATATAAGTAATGCTGCATCAGCTATAACACCCTGTTGGAGGCATACTCACACCTAGCTCAAATAATCAAAAGAATTGAAGACCAATTTTTAAAATTTGACACAGCGTGAGGAGTCTCAAAATAAGATACGACAAAGTACTGTATAGTTGCCCAGAGGGAAATGTCTGAACAATGAAAGCTAGGGGAACAGCACTACAGATCAATTCAGATCTATATCTGTAACGGAGCATAATCTGCTGCCAAGGTATTAGTGTGGAAAATGGAGGTGACTGCTGCTCGTGTGTAGATAATACAAATTCAGCCACCAGGACTTTTAGCGACCTCCATTCATCCATTCAATGGGTTAGATTTATGAATGATGTTGACCTTTTGATGGACATTTGAGCCCTAATGTTTGAAATTTACCCTGTCCACATTATCAATGTGAGTGCCAAAATTGCCCTTCTGAGAAGTTACTTTCCAGCTGAGCACTCTACCCTCACCAAGTAGTCTCCTGCTACTGTCAATCCAAGAGAGCTCGCAACTCCACAGGGAGAGGTGGATATTGGCGAACCAGGCAAGGAGAGGTTTCAACTGGATGTGAGTTTGCTCGCTGAGCTGGAAGGTTAGTTTTCAGACGTTTCATCACCATTCTAGGTAACATCATCAGTGAGCCTCCGATGAAGCGCTGGTGTTATGTCCCGCTTTCTATTTATCTGTTTTGGTTTAGAATCTGTTTGGAAAGCAGGACATAACACCAGCGCTTCGTTGGAGGCTCACTGAGGATGTTACCTAGAATGGTGACGAAACGTCTGAAAACTAACCTTCCAGCTCAGCGAGCAAACTCACATCCAGAACCTCAACCTGAGCTACAAATCTTCTCAAAACGCGCTAGGTTTCAACTGCCTGCATTGAAATCAACAAACAAAGAAGCCTGAAGAAAATAGGGGCATTGGAATGGAAGGTAAACTCCTCCCTCAGACTGGGCTGGCAACCTTTCAGATTCAACACTGGGGACACAGAACCTCTGACTGTTACGAAAACACATTCTGATGCCAGAGAACCACTGGGTCAAACAAGAAGCTTCTGTATAACACACAGTGAAAGGCCACTCTGATGGAAGTCTTAGAAATTGGTTGCCCACCTCCACGGATGAGCCAACTGAAGCAATTCCCACAACAATCCTCAAAGTTCCAACTTTCCAATTGGCAATCATTCATTGGGGAACAGGCCCAATAACTACCATCTTATAAACCCATTTCCCCATCCCCAACCCTCCACACTCTCAATTCCAACCATGGCTTAAGAATGTCTTCCCACAGAAATTCAGCTCAGTAACTGTGTGACATCTTCTGGGTTTCACAGATATAATGCACAGGGTAAGCACAGAAAGCATGTTCCCGATAAGTGGGGAGTCCCAAACTTGGTCAGAGTTTCAGGAAACAGGGTAACCCATTTTGTACTGTGATGACGAGAAATGTTTTCACCCAGAGAGTAGAGACCCTGTGGAATTCTCTGCTGCAGAAAGCAATTGTCGCCAACACAATGAATGGTGATACAGGGCTTAAAGGGCCAGATGGCATACTCCTCCTATTTCCTATGTTTCTATAACTAAAAAGGCAATGAGACATCTGCACTGTATCTGGCAAAGATAATCTGGATTAATCCTGGGTTAATGATTGTCCGCTTATAGGTGTCAATTAGGATCAAGGTGGGAAACATAGCCATGGACCATCCCATCCTGCACCTAGTTCTGCTAAAGGTGGCAGTATGATGGGCCTAGGTGTGCCTCCATGTCACCTCATTAAATGTCCTGTCAACCACCTCTGGATCTGGAAGATTCCATTCACTTTCCTTCTTTCACCCGAGATGTTGCAAGACTTGCAATTTTCTGTTTGCACTTGTAGTATTTTGTTCTTGTATTATTTCTGTTATTTTACACTACCACAGTTATTTTGTACATCTAAATGGTACCTTTATATTTTGGATTAATATCTTCAATTTGTTTAATCCTCTGCAATCTCCAGATACTTTAATTCAATCTTGTATGTTTGTTTCTTTTTGTCATCTTTTTCATGTAAATGGGAACCCTTCAAATGGATAAAATCTGTTTTCATTTAAAGCAATTGATCTTCTTTCTTTAATAATTATGCAATTCCAACTTATCTCTATAAAGCAGAACAGTTAGCTGGCATCTATTCATTCTGCTTGGATATATGTTGCAAATTTTAGATGAGAATTTGAACTCAAATTCCCATGTTTGTTATTTTTAGACTTTGACTGTAAGGCAATAGGAGACAATTCAGTGAGATAAAATCAAGAAACTTTACTTAAACCATAAATTAATATTTATCAAAGTAGGCAGCGATTTTATGTTATAATATGTCTCTTGCTTTTTCGTTCAGCTTAGGGCATAGTGTCAACATTCATCCTCTGATCTCTCACTAAAACAGGAATTCCTTGGAGTTCCTAGAATACACCTCCTCCCACCCACCCTCCTGCAAAAATTCCATCCCCTATTCCCAATTCCTCCACCTCCGCCACATCTGCTCCCAGGATGAGGCATTCCACTCCCGCACATCCCAGATGTCCAAGTTCTTCAAGGACTGCAACTTTCCCCCCACAGTGGTCGAGAACACCCTTGACCGCGTCTCCCGCATTTCCCGCAACACATCCCTCACACCACGCCCCCGCCACAACCGCCCAAAGAGGATCCCCCTCGTTCTCACACACCACCCCACCAACCTCCAGATACAACGCATCATCCTCCGACACTTCTGCCATCTACAATCCGACCCCACCACCCAAGACATTTTTCCATCCCTGCCCTTGTCTGCTTTCCGGAGAGACCACTCTCTCCGCGACTCCCTTGTTCGCTCCACACTGCCCTCCAACCCCACCACACCTGGCACCTTCCCCTGCCACTGCAAGAGGGGCTACACTTGCCCCCACACCTCCTCCCTCACCCCTATCCCAGGCCCCAAGATGACTTTCCATATTAAGCAGAGGTTCACCTGCACATCCGCCAATGTGTTATACTGTATCCATTGTACCCGGTGTGGCTTCCTCTACATTGGGGAAACCAAGCAGAGGCTTGGGGACCGCTTTGCAGAACACCTCCGCTCGGTTCGCAATAAACAACTGCACCTCCTAGTCGCGAACCATTTCAACTCCCCCTCCCATTCTTCAGATGACATGTCCATCATGGGCCTCCTGCAGTGCCACAATGATGCCACCTGAAGGTTGCAGGAACAGCAACTCATATTCCGCTTGGGAAACCTGCAGCCCAATGGTATCAATGTGGACTTCACCAGCTTCAAAATCTCCCCTTCCCCCACCGCATCCCAAAACCAGCCCAGTTCGTCCCCTCCCCCCACTGCATCACACAACCAGCCCAGCTCTTCCCCTCCCCCCTCTGCATCCCAAAACCAGCCCAGCCTGTCTCTGCCTCCCTAACCTGTTCTTCCTCTCACCCATCCCGTTCTGCCACCCCAAGCCGCACCTCCATTTCCTACCTTCTAACCTCATCCCACCTCCTTGATCTGTCAGTCTTCCCTGGACTGACCTATCCCCTCCCCACCTCCCCACCCATACTCTCCTCTCCACCTATCTTCTTTTCTCTCCATCTTCTGTCCATCTCCCCCTCTCTCCCTATTTATTCCAGAACACTCACCCCATCCCCCTCTCTGATGAAGGGTCTAGGCCCGAAACGCCAGCTCTTGTGCTCCTGAGATGCTGCTTGGCCTGCTGTGTTCACCCAGCTTCACATTTTGTTATCTTATATTCCTTGGAATTCGATCTCCTTCCATGGCTACAGACCAGGCAATACTCAAAACTAACCACCCAGTTTATTCAAGCATATGCCTGGCAGTATGCAATTCAGTTCATCTGTTGTACACTCTTTGAACAATAGAAAACAAGATTTTTGCAAATAATCATTTATCAGTGGATACATACATAATCCAATTGAGAATAAGCAATTAAATTCATATATCCTATCAAACCAGTGTCACACAAGTGTTCATGATTTCTCCATTCACCAGTGATCAATGTCCACTCAAATTATTTCACACTCACCTTCTTATTTCTCCACCATTCAGACTAACTGCATGTACTCTGTGCTTGCAGCCACACAGCGCTATCACAAACCTGGTTTATTTTCCGTAGTGCACAGATAATTTAAGATTACTTCAGCCATTGTGGTTAGCAGCTAGGAGACAGTGAAGACTGCAAGTGCTGGAAGCCAGACCCTAGAAGCGTGAGGCTGGAAAAGCACAGCAGGTCAGACAGCATCGAGGAGCAGGTAAGTCAACGTATTGGGCCAAAACCCTTCAACAGGGCTGGTTAGCAGCTATCCGTGTTTACGTCAATTATCTAATACAGCTCTCCCTGACTCAACAACATCTCTGGGAGGGTCTCTGTGTCCAACTGTACCCACAACTCCAGTTTTAAATTTGTACCCACCTTGGTCACTTCCAGTGCTGCTTATTGACTCTTTTTAAGACACAACACACAGCATGATGAATTAGGCCATTACATTCTAAACTGAGGCAAGTTTCTACTTGGTTTAGAGTATGTGATCAATTTCTAAATGGCTCTTAAGGATGATAGATGGTGACTAATGTCACCTCCAGCTATCTTCTGGCTTGTTTGTTAAGACGTCAATTATCTATGTGTCCATCCAGTTCATTATGGTCTGTTACTGTTACAATTATGACTCCCTGCTAACGGAAGAGGATTATTTTATAGGATCGTTTTGACCATTTCTTTCGGGTAGGGAAATGTATTCTGTCAAGCCCCCAGGATTGATACTCTGAGCTCATTGTCTCAATTTTTACTTATTAATGCAAGTCCCTCATTAAATCAAACACATGACCATTTGTCCTTTTTTATGGGCTATTTGTCAGGTGATGTTTTTGCCTCTGGTGGTGGTTGCCCAGAAATAGTTTTTTTCAAGATGAACGATTGTGAAAAAGTTGACTACTATTTCAATACTACATGAATCTAATGCAGAAGGACACAAACGATTAATCTAACTTTGAAAAGTCTATAATGCTTAAGTTATGCAGTATGTAAAGAGTAATGAGTGACTGATACTTGTGTATTCAATCATAGACTTAAACTATAAAATTCTAAACAATTAGCAGTTACAAATGTAACATGTTGTTACAAAGTTAACTGTAATGCGAAGATTACATTTAGCTAAACATAATTGGTTCCTTTCTAAGACTCTACAAATTAATATAATGCCAGTGTAGCGAACTGATATTATTGTCGACATTTTTAATGAATCTGTTCTGACATGTTATGGCTCAGCTCTAGAGCAGAAGGGACTTAAACATGGTCCTTCTGGTTTAAGCCTAGGGATATTGCTTCTGAACCGTTGATTTTTCAGGTCTTGGCTTTGTAAGCTGGTGGAAATTCCTTTGTCCTGATTCCTATTCTTAATTGGTTTGCAGCACTCATGATGAGAGAGTTGTCTAGTTCATCGCGAGTAGACTTCTAGCACACAACACAGGGAAAATTAGGAGATTGTTCTTTGTCTGTGAGCTTCTCAATATACTAATGCTCAAACCCAGGTGGCTGCACATGAGAGTATTCCATCCCACTGTTGAAACTGCCTTTTGAACCTCTGTTCTTGTGTATCTGCAGTTTTAGACTTAGCCTACAGAGCAACTCCAGCTCTAGTTATTAGTTCAAGTTCCTAGAGATCGTAGTGCTATTTGTATAAGTGTATCCTGTCCATCCCGAACAGAAGTATTGTTTTTACATCCACAGTCCACTTTTTGAAACAATAAATATATTTTTGAAGTCAGGGCTAAAAACCTCCGTTGTTCTTTGGATTTCTGGCTGTGATGATACATTCCTAAAATGACAGGTGAAATGAGATTCATCCTCACTTTGTTACAAGTAGTTAAAAAAAAATTAAAATGTATAAAACAAGAAATGCACTCACACACACACTCATTCACTTAGCCTCAGTCAATGTCATTTGTCAGTTCCAACAGATCTCTCGAAGTCCTGAATGGGACAATATGCAGTTGCTTTTAAATTGCTAATGATGCAGGTAAATTCTGAGTGAAGGAATAATCTCCAGAAGAATAACCTGGTGTTTTGGGTCTTAAACCTTTCCACAAAATTTAACAGGTGTAATCAATGTAGACTGTAGCCTGACTGTACCAGTTGTAGACACATATCTCAAAATGTTTGAGAGCCAGTAATAAAGGATCATCCCCCAAGATAGCGGCAGGGTAGGATGCTTCAGCTGGAGCTTGTATGTTCCGTCCATTCATTTTCTTTATTCTCTTTATTTCTTCCTCCTCTCCTATCTTTTTGGCCTCCGGTCCCTGACCTCACTGCCTCGTACCTCACAAACTCCTGGCCTCAGTACAGACCCGGCAGGGTGTCCTCTCAGCCTTGCATGGTGGCCATTCAGCCTGCTGTGACAGCCTCCCGGCCTGGTGAGGAGTCCTCCTGGCCTAGCGTAGCAGCCTCACAGCCCAGCATAGACTTACAGGCGATTCGAGGTGATCCCAGAGCAATCTCCCGGCCTCATGAACCCTGAGGTGAAGACCGATGTGGTCTGGGCACAAGGCCTAGTGCAGACTGGAGGCTAGGTGCCAGCTTGGACTGGCTTTGAAGATTGTTGTCCAAACCTTTTTTTATCCATTTTATAATTTATTCCTACAATCTGAAATGCAGGGCTTTTTACTTCTCTATATTTCTAAGAACTGTAACTGAAGAAGTTTTACCTAGGTACCTTTGCCCCTAAGATGGAGCCATAAGCAGTGATTTTTAAATTTCTCATTATACTCATATAAAGCTAATACTAATTCTAATTACTTCTGTATTTTTGAGTACTGTCTCTGATATTGTTTAGCTTTCTTGGAGAAGTATTCAATTTGTCTCTGTATTCTAAATTCATCTTCCTGAATCCTTATCCTATAACATTTGTATCAATGGCTGTTTTAAATGCTTGTTGAAAGTTTGGAGCTGCAAACACAAGCTCACTTGTTAAATTGACATTCAGTTTTTCAAAAGCAGTTTCATATTTCTCAGCCCATATACCTTTTCTTCTTTCTCTAACAGGGCTGTCAGCCGTGCAGTTCACTGTATTGAAACTTGAGACAAATCTTTGGTAGAACCCACACTTTCCTGAGAATCCCATGCTTTCCCATTTTGTCAAGGAAACGGCTTGCATGTGACTCCAAACCCACAGCAATGTGGCTGACCTTTAACTGCTGTCTGGGAAGGTAGGGGTAATAGTTAATGCTGGCTCAGCTAGCAATACCCAAGTCCCATGAATGAACAAAAGAGAGACTTCAGGCTTGTTCACCCAACCCTGGGCAAATGTGGCCACTCTTCCTTTAGATACAAGTTCCTGGTAAATCTCAGGGATTTGATAACTTCAGAGGAGGCAATGGCCTGGTGATATTATCATTGTACTGTTAATCCAGAGACCCAGATAACGTTCAGGGGACCAGGGTTCAAATCCATGGCAGATAGTGGAATTTGAATTCAATAAATATCTAGAATTAACAATCTAATTATGACAACAAATCCATTGTCAATTGTTGGAAAAACCCATCTGGTTCACTAATGTCCTTTACTTTACATCCTTACCTGGCCTGGCCTACATGTGACTCCAGACCCACAGCAATGCGGTTGACTCTGAAATGCCCTCTGGACAATTAAGGATGGGCAATAAATGCTGCCAGCCAGTGACGCCCTTCTCCTAAGAATGAATAAAGGGAAAAAAAAACTTCTTCTGCATTTTCAGACATACCTTTACAGGGATTCACAGCTGTAGTCAGAGCCATAGTCTGGGATATGCCCCAATTAAATTCCATTTGTTTAACCCACCGTAACCTCCAGTGGTTAGCCCAGACCTGCACTGTTGTCTTGTAGCTAAAGCAGACAGGCTCTTGACTTCCCCTTTCATCCTAGCACCACCATTTCTGTCCTGAGAAAGACCCCCAGCAGTCCATCCCCAATAGGTGCTCAGTTTCCTATCACTCACCCACCTCTATCCTCTCCTATTGGTTAGAAGTGACTAGAGGAGGGATTTGTGGATCAGCTCACAATCATTGGTCAGTGTGAAGGCTTGCCTAGACCTGTTCCTGGACGTGTATCCTTTTTGGGAGGAGAGGTAGAGTTTATAAACTCCTCAAGCAGAATTATTTTACAGAGTTTTATATAGTGATTTCCGTTTTAAATGTTCATGCCCATTGGTCAAAAGGAACTGCTTCAGCCTTTAAAATTCAAGGTACCACCAGGTCAGGCTGATTACTGTGTATGTGGAATTTTGGATGGTATGCCTCCAGCATCCTCCTCGGGCAAAAGGATGTACATTTTGTGAGTTTCCCTGAAAAGAATTAATGTGTTGTGGGACAGAAGAAGGCCATTCAGAATTGTGCCTATACTGGCTCTTCAAACAAGCTTCATTATCTTGTGCCAATCTGTTACTTTTCCCCATTACCTTGCATATTATTTTTATCCAAAACCTTTTTGAAAGCCTCAACTGAATTTGCCTCCACCACACTTCCAGGCAGTGAATTCCATACCCTGACTACCCACTGCGGAAACAATTTTTTGTCACTTCTTTAGTATCTATGGCTTCCTGCTCCTTTTACAAACAGAAATTCAGTTTTCACCAATTGCTGTGATAGTATTTGAACCAGTTAGGCTGGGGTTCTGAGATACTAATCTATTACCATTACCACTGTACCACCAACTCTTCTCTCAGGGCGAATGGTGCACTGGCCACTTTAACTGCTGTACTAGCCAGTTGACAGAGTTAAAGAAAATTTCCAGGCTCTACACCCTCAAACACAGGAATGAATTGAGCAATTAATTGAATTAACTGAGTTATAGAGTCATGGAGTCACACAGTCTTTTTTTAAATGGCCATTATAACGGAGTCATAGAGTTATAAAGCACAGAAACAGATCCTTCAGTCCTACCAATCTATGCCGACCATAATTCCAAACTAAATTAGATCTGCCTGCACTTGGCTCGTATCCCCCTGAACATCCCTTATTTATGCAGTTATTCAAATGCCTTTTAAACATTTGTAATTGTATCCACATCCACTACTTCCTCTGCAATCTCATTCCGTGCGTAAACAACTCTCTTTGCAAAAAAGTTGCTCTTAATGACTTTTTAAAATCTTTACCTTTTCACCTTAAAAATGTGCCATCTAGTCTTGAAATACCTCACTCGAGGGAAAAGATACCTGCCACTCACCTTATCTATATCCCTCGTGATTTTATAAATCTTCATTAGGCCACCCCTCAACCTCCTATGCTCCAGTGAAAAAAGTCTCAGCCTATCCAGCCTCTCCTTATAACTCAAACCTTCCATTCCCAGGAGCAGCCTTCTGACCCCTCTCCAGCTTGATAATATCCTTCCTATTACAGAGCTACGTCAAGTCTAAGCCAAAGGCATCTTCAGAGGACCCTGCTCCTCAGTTAAAGCTGTCCTAGTTCAACACCTTTTCCTGTAGTTTTTCCTGGAGCTGTCTCTCTCTCTCTCTCTTTCTTCTCTCCTTTTCCTTCCTCTCTCTCATGCCTTTTTTTCCCCCAAACTTCTAACTTCCAGTGCTCCAGTTTTAACTCCTGTACTGCTATTCTGTCTATTTCACCTTCAAATTTTTTAATCACGGTGCCTGTGTATTCTTCAAAGGGTTAGAAAGAAAATGTGTGGGTGGCTTGCTGTTGAGCAGGAGCACATTATTGACTGAAGTTTCAGTCTATTCTGTTTGACGTTTCTTTTGACACCTTTTAAGTATTAAGTACCATCAGTCCAACACAGATTTTTTTACACCTTGCAGTTATTGTGTCTATATCATCCTTGAAAAAACACTCTGGAAGACGACAAATGTATACAAGACTTTGAGGTTTTGACCTATGGTCATGAATATGAAAAAAGTATTTATTTGAATTAAAGTCAAGTCTCAGTCCTAGCTTTCGACTATGGTCTGCAGAAAATGTTCTTGGCTTTTGTTGTCTTCCAACCAAGGTACTCCATTTCACACATCAGCTCATCATTCTGCAGGGCCAACACACAATATCTCTCACTGACCTTTTGGATTTTTGTTCAGTTCTTAGTGGTTTTGACAAATCTCTACTGATACATCTTTTCTCAGACTTGTAGGCATTAGAACTTCAGACTCTGAAGATAAGCCTTCATTCAAGAATTGGTTCATCCCAGAAGGCACTTTGTATTTAATATCTTGAAATCCTTCAGAGATAAGGAAGTTGGTGAATCTTTATAATTCTCTTAGGGGCTGTGGAACCTCAGCCCTTGATTATATTAGAAGTAGAAGTTGATAAGTTTTTGGTTATCAGTGACGTAAGGGATTATGGCGATAGTGTGACTAACAGGCACATCTTCGGGAAGACTGCCCTTCGACAAGCACAGTACCTTTAGAATGTCAGTGTTCAATTGGTGCACAGCAGCCTTTTAGACACAGTGCAGGTGCCAGGTATGCCAATCTTTTAGCAGGCAGCTGCAGAGTGATGTGTTTTTCTTGGAATGGTGAGTGGTAGAATGGAGCTAGAATCAAGCGAGGGAGATGCATCAAGTAGGGCTGAGTAGGCAGTTCATGAGGAGATTTGGGTAGGGTATGAGCAAGAGATTGCATTAGGCCTTGTGAAGAGAGAGAGAGAGAGAGACAGCCTCCATGAAACTGAACAAAACTGACTGACAGAGCCAAACAAAACAAAAATAAGATTCGGTCCACAATATTTTGATATGAACCTGTTAGAATTTGCCACCCACTAGAATTGTCCTGTTGTCTCCAACAATTAGGAATTAATTTTCAAAGCAATTTTCAAGAGTGATCTAGAAGATACTGATGATGATTGACTCAGTGGTCTGACTGGAAGGAAGAAGATGACAAAATGAAATCTCCTGGAAAATTTCTAAGCAGAGCTGACAATGCTCAAACATATTCAGGTGGTTTGAACCATGAAGTTACAGTGCTGACTCTTGGATAGTTGCATTCAGAAAAGAACACCTTCTTAAAACTAATTTCAAGTTGTTTAAAAACAATATTTTTGTAGACATGAGAATGTATTAACTTAGTTTACAAGAAAGAAATACAGCAATGATATTTTGTGTTTATACCCGAATCAAAAACAGTAAAATTAAAATCAAAACAGTAAAGTCTCACTATTAAGTATTTTACACGTGTCTACAAAGCCATTTGATGTTATCCACTAACCTTCAAAACTTTACAGCTATCACCTGAATTCCACAGATCAGTCATTTTGCTCACTTAGATAAAATAAAACTCATTATAACGTAAGGAGGAGATTAAACAAACACAGAAAAACAAGGTCATTTAGTCCAAATGAACTCCAGCACTTCAACTCACTTTGCTGAGCATATAAATGTATTTGAGAGGTTTTTCAATTTACCACTTTTTTTAAGAGTTTGTTTTTTAAAAAGGCAACACTGACTAGGCCAGCATTTCTTCTCCATCCCTAATTGTCTAGAAGGCAAGTGAGACCCAACCAAATTGCTGTTGGTCTGAATTCACATAAACCAAGGTAAGGATGACAGATTTGTTTCCCTAAAGGATATTAGTGAACCAGATGGGTTTTTACAATAACTGGCAGTTGTTACATTGTTACATTAGGCCAGCTCTTTATTCCAGATGTTATTGAATTCAAATCTCACCATCTTCCATGGGTAATTCAACGTTCCTCAGAACATTGATTTGGGGTTCTGGATTATTCATCCAGTGACATTACCACTCCACTATGGCCTCACGTTAAACTAGATTCAATTTGTTTGGATTATTTAAAATGTAAATTAATCTTTAAATATCTGTTGTAATTTTGTCTTGCCCTAACTCAATTTGTATCCTTTTATCCAATTTGTCTGACCTAGTTAGCCATAACACTGTAATCTATGCCATGTAGTATTTTGTGTGTATCATTTGAATTGAACTATTAAATGTTTCTATAGGCTGCAAAGCTAAAATTTATCTCAGTCACAGTCAAAGATCATTGGCTTTATAAAGCCATAGAGCCATTCAGCACAGAACCAGGCCCATTGGTCCAAACAGTTCATGCCAAAACTGATAATCCCAAACTAAGCTAGTCCCACCTGCCTTTTCCTGGTCCATATCCCTCCAAACATTTCTTATTCATGTATCTGTCCAAATGTCCTTTAAATGTTGTAATTGTACCCACATCCACCATGTCCTTGGGAAGTTCAGTCCACATGCGAGCCACCCTCTTTATAAAAAATATTTTACTCAAGCCTTTTTTAAATCTCTCCCCTCTCTTTAAAAGTATGCTCACTAGTCTTGAAATCCCCCATCCTAGGGAAAAGGCAACAACCATTAACTCTGTATATACCTCTCATTATTTTACAAACTTCTATCAGGTTGTCTCTCAACCTTCTCCACTCCTGTGAAGAAAGTCCCACTATCCAGCCTTTCTTTATAACTCTCATACATTCTATTTTGTTCAAAAAGAACATGAATTGTAGACATTCAGTCCATGTGGAATTTTATAAATTTCTACTTTGGAAATAAAGCCAGTCTGACTCCAAACTAAAATGCAAACAGATTCTAAACAAGGCCTCACACCTAACATGCATTGTCTGACCTAAAATGTAGCCTCTTCTTAGACTGATAAAAGCTTCAGTTCTCTCAGGACAGTGACTTGGAAGGAATTTGGGGATGTACATATATGTATTCATCAATTAATACCTTCTAACTGATTAAGATTTAACAGCATCCATGTTTGTTGAATACATCCTCATCAGCTGTGTGACCCCTTAATCTTTTACATATAAATTCTGTGATCTGAGTGCTTCTTTCTCACTTCATTTGAAGAAGGGGCTCCGCTCCGAAAGCTTGTGTTTTCAAATAAGCCTGTTGGACTATAATCTGGTGTCATGTGATTTCTGGTCATAGTCATAGTACAGACATGGGGTAGTTACTTATTAAGACAAGGCTTAGTTGCAGTATATTATAAGAACTGAGCATTTTGTTGTATTAAACTTTCTGCTACCTCCTTTTTTGGAGAGAAATAAATATTTAGTTCAACAATGGTTGCCTGCAGTTGACCATGTGATCTGCATAGAAAAATGACAAACACAATATTAGCCTTGCATGATGCATTTAACAGGTGATAGCTGAAGTTTAAATTAAATATACAACTAATCTAAGGATGTTGTTTCTGCCCTTAATAGTTAGTTGATCACAGTTTAATCAGTATAGTAACATTTCCAGTATATGTAATAGTTAAGAGATAATGGGAACTGCAGATGCTGGAGAATCCAAGATAATAAAATGTGAGGCTGGGTGAACACAGCAGGCCAAGCAGCATCTCAGGAGCACAAAAGCTGACATTTCGGGCCTAGACCCTTCATCAGAGAGGGGGATGGGGTGAGGGTTCTGGAATAAATAGGGAGAGAGGGGGAGGTGGACCGAAAATGGAGAGAAAAGAAGATAGGTGGAGAGAGTAAAGGTGAGGAGGTGGGGAGGGGATAGGTCAGTCCAGGGAAGACGGACAGGTCAAGGAGGTGGGATGAGGTTAGTAGGTAGATGGGGATGCGGCTTGGGGTGGGAGGAAGGGATGGGTGAGAGGAAGAACAGGTTAGGGAGGCAGAGACAGGTTGGACTGGTTTTGGGATGCAGTGGGTGGAGGGGAAGAGCTGGGCTGGTTGTGTGGTGCAGTGGGGGGAGGGGACGAACTGGGCTGGTTTAAGGATGCAGTTGGGGAAGGGTAGATTTCGAAACTGGTGAAGTCCACATTGATACCATTAGGCTGCAGGGTTCCCAGGCGGAATTTGAGTTGCTGTTCCTGCAACCTTCGGGTGGCATCATTGTGGCAGTGCAGGAGGCCCATGATGGACATGTCATCTAAAGAATGGGAGGGGGAGTGGAAATGGTTTGCGACTGGGAGGTGCAATTGTTTGTTGCGAACTGAACGGAGGTGTTCTGCAAAGCGGCCCCCAAGCCTCCGCTTGGTTTCCCCAATGTAGAGGAAGCCACACCGGGTACAATGGATACAGTATACCACATTGGCAGATGTGCAGGTGAACCTCTGCTTAATGTGGAATGTCATCTTGGGGCCTGGGATAGGGTGAGGGAGGAGGTGTGGGGGCAAGTGTAGCATTTCCTGCGGTTGCAGGGGAAGGTATCGGGTGTGGTGGGGTTGGCGGGCAGTGTGGAACGAACAAGGGAGTCACGGAGAGAGTGGTCTCTCCGGAAAGCAGACAGGGGTGGGGATGGAAAAATGTCTTGGGTGGTGGGGTCGGATTGTAGATGGCGGAAGTGTCGGAGGACCCCCATCTACCCCCATCTACCTACTAACCTCGTCCCACCTCCTTGACCTCTCCGTCTTCCCTGGACTGACCTTTCCCCTCCCCACCTCCCCACCTATACTCTCTCCACCTATCTTCTTTTCTCTCCATCTTCGGTCCACCTCCCCCTCTCTCCCTATTTATTCCAGAACCCTCACCCCATCCCCCGCTCTGATGAAGGGTCTAGGCCCGAAATGTCAGCTTTTGTGCTCCTGAGATGTAATAGTTAAATTGACATGGTAAAACATTAATTAGCACTACACAAAGAAAATTGTGCAGTTAAACACCAAAAAGAGTAGATTTTTAGATTTATATGCGAGATATATCTATATATCACAAAATTCATTCAAGTAAAATATGCACTATTTCTTATTCTCCATTAATCATAATTAGCTACCAATTTTCATCAATGAAAACGAAAGATTTTTTAAACCTTGACAGGCTGCGGAATCAGCTCTGCTGTTTAATCATTTTAATTATTGGCCCTTTACAACATAAATTATTTATTCTTCCAACACCTCTGTACCAAATAAGGCAATATGACCTTTATAGTATTTGAATTTGACAGTGTTATATCAGTGGGTAAACTAAAGCAGAAGAAGTAATGGCCATTTACTGTAATAAAACATTTTGTAATCATAACTTGACAGAAGCTGGTCTCAACAGGAACACAATAAAACAGAATAAGGCTTAGCTATACTGGACGTTGCCACATATGAGTGGCAGTTAAAAATAAGATCCAGTTGTATAACACATCTTTATTACATTTTAGACTCAAAGCATCAAACTATTCCGAAACTGTTACTCATGACAGACTAGCATGTTCTGGAAATTTAGTATTTGTCTGCAGCTTTGAAAAAAATCAATGCAATATTTCCAGGAATTGGTCCCAGCATTTGGAACGTATGTTAGAACAGATCATCCTCTGGCTTAAACAGAGATGTGTGATTTTCTTTACCTTTATAGAAATATAAAATATAAGATCAATTCCTGGGCACTTGAGATAAAAATATGGCTGTTTGGGAAAATAAAACTGATTTAATTGTTGAAGACTTGTGTGGCATCAAATAAAGACATTGTTAGGACTTTGGAATATTGTATTCATTTCAGGTCTCCCTGCTATGGGAAAGATGTTGTGCAACTTGAAAGAGTTCAGAAAAGATTTAACAGGATGTTGCCAGGATTTGAGGGTTTGATTAATAGGGAGAGGCTGAACAGCCTGGGCATTTTACCCTGGAGTGCAGAGGCTAAGGTATGACTTATATATGTGAGGGGCATGGAGATAGGATGAATAGCCAAGGTCTTTTCCCCAGGGTAGGGGAGTCCAAAGCAAGGGGGCATAGGGTTAAGGTGTGAGGGGAATGATTTAAAAGCCACCTAAGCGGCAACCTTTTCATTCAGTAGGTAGTGGACGTATGGGATAAACTGCCAGAGAAAGTTGTGGAGGTTGGGACAATTGCAACATTTAAAGAAAGCACCAGGGTATGTATAGGAAGGAATTAGAGGGCTATGGGTCAAATGCTGGAAAATAGGAGTAGGTTAATTTAGGGTATCTGTTTGGTGTGGACGGGTTGGACGGAAGGTTCTGTTTTCACACTGTACAAATCTATGACTCTGTGCCAAGCAAAGTCATCATTAGTTGCTCAATCCAGTTGCCTTTGAGAAGGTGATACTGAGCCGCCTTCTTGAACTATTGCAATCTATACACAAAAAGGGCAATCGTTAAGGAGTTCTAGGATCCTGAACCAGCAAAAATGAAGGAAATGAAGTGTATGTCCATGTCAGGCTGATGTATGACTGGTAGGTACTTTGGGAGATGACTGGAAGTATCATTGGCATGAGAGTGGCATGAGGGCCCATCAGGGTGGGATATGAGGTGGCTAAGTTGTTGAGGGCATCGCGAATTTGGCTGTAAGGGGATCAGGCTGGGAACTAAATATCCGAGGTACACTTCCTATCAAGAGGACAAGCAGATTGTCAGAGGGAGCGGAATTGCTTTATTAGTACAAAATGAAATTAGATCGATGGCAAGAAGCAATATAGAGTGAGAAGAATTAGAATCTGTATTTGGTGGAGTTGAGCAATCGCAAAGGACAAAATGTCCTAATGAGAGTTGTGTACAGGCCACTTGGCAGCAGTCAGGATGTGTGGAAGAAAATAAATCAGGAGATAGAAAGGGCATATAAGAAAGGCATTATTACAGTAATGGGGGACTTCAATACACAGGTGGATTACAAAAGGAAATCACGGAACGTCTACAAGATGGTTTTATGAGCAGCTTGTGGTAGAGCTCATTAGGGAACAGGAAGTACTGAACTTGCTGATCTGTGATGAAGCAGACTTTATTAGAGAGCGGAAGGTGAAGGAACCCCTAGGGCCTAGTCACTGTAAAATGATAGAATTCACTTGCAGTTTGAGAGGGAGAAGACTGAATCAGAAGTTATCATATTATAATCACACTTTAAAATGCACATTGGCTCAGTGATTAGCACAGCTGTCTCACAGCACCAGGGATCCAGGTTCAATTCCAATCTGAGGCAACTGTCTGTGTGGAGTTTTCACGTTTTCCCTGAGTCTGCATGGGTTTCCTCCAGGTGCTCTGGTTTCCTCCCACAGTCTAAAAATGTGCACATTAGGTGGATTAGCCACACTACGTTGCCCATTGTGTCCAGGGATGTGCAAGCTAGTTGGGTTAGCAATGGGAAATGTAGGGATAGGGTAGGGGTTTACATCCAGGCAGGATGCTCTTTGGTGGGTTGGTGTGGATTTGATGGGCTGAATTGCCTGTTTCCACACTATAGGGATTCTATGGTTCTATAATTGAGGTTCTGTCGGAGGCTGTAGGATTGAGAAGAATTTAAATACCAGCAACAGATAACTTAAGAAAGAGCAATAAGAAGAGAGAAGGTGAAATACTACAGTAAGCTTACTAGTAATATAAAAGAAGATTGCAAGAGTTCTTTTAGATATCTCAAAGATAAGAGAGAGGAAGAATGGATATTGTATCACTGGAAAATGAGGCTGGAGCAGTAGAGGGACGGAACAAAGAAATGTTGGAGGAACTGAATAAGTACTTTGCATCAGTTATCACATTGGTAGACACTAGCAGCACACCAGAACTTAGAGAGTCAGGGTGGCAAAGGCGAATGTAGTGACCATCCCTAACAAGGAGGTGTTAGGGAAACTGAAAGTCCTGAAAATGGGTAGATCACCCAGTCCAGGTGGACGAAACCCCAGAGTTCCAAAGGGGTGCACGAATTGAAAGGGCTTTGAGGGATATGGGCCAAATGCTGGCAAATGGGTCTAGATCAGTTTAGGATATCTGGTCAGCATTGATGAGTTGGATGAAAGGATCTGTTTCTATGCTGTATAGCTCTGAATCTATGAGATAGCAGAAGAGTTTGTAGAGGCATTGACAGTGGTCTTTAAGGAATCACTAGAGTCAGGGAGGGTCCCAGATGGATGGAGAATAGTTAACATTGCAAAGCTCTTTGAAAAGGAAGGGAGGTAGAAGACAGAAAACTATAGCTGGTTAGCTTGACCTTGTTCATTGGTAAGATTTTTAGAGCCCATTATTAAGAATGAGATTACTGAGTATTTGGAAGTACATGATAAAGTAGGGCTGAGTCAACACAGCTTCATCAAGGGGAAGTCACATCTGATAAACCTCTTCGAATTCTTTGGGAAGGTAATGAACAAACTAGATGTGATCTGTTTGGATTTTCAGAAGGCCATGGTGTTAGGCACAAGGTACTGGCATGGATGGAGGATTGTCTGACTCAGAAGCCATAACATAGGGATAAAGGGATCTTTTTCAGGATGGCAGCTAGTGACAAGTGAAGTTCTGCAGGGGTCAGTGTTGGGCTCACGACTATTCTCATTATTCATTCACGGTCTGGATTAAGGAATTGAGAGCATTGTTGCTAATGTTGCAGCTGATGTAAGGATCGATGGACGGACCAATAGTATTGAAGAAGTGGGAAGGTTGCAGAATGACTTGGACATGCTGAGCAAATAGGCAAAGAAATGGCAGATGGAATACAATGTGGGAAAATGTGACATTATACACTTTAGTAGAATAGAAGCATACACTAGTTTCAAAATAGGGAAAGACTTTGGAAATCTGAACCACAAAGGGACTTATGAGTCCTAGTCCGAGGTTCTCTAAGTTAACATGCAGGTTCAGTTATCTGTTAATAAGGCAAATGCAATGTCAGCTTTAATTTCAAGAGAGCTAGAATACAACAGCGGAGATGTACTGGTGAAGCTGTGTAAGGCTGTGGTTGGACTGCATTTGCAATATTGTGATCAGTTTTGGGCCAATATCTAAGGAAAGATTAGATGGCATTGGACCAAGACCAGAGGGGGTTTATGAGAATGATTCCGGGAATGAAGGGCTTGTGACAAGGTGTGCTTGAGGATATCGGGTCTTTACTTGATGGAGGGTAGATGGATGAGGGCGGGATCTAATTTAAACTTACAGAATGCTGAAAGGTCTGGATAAAGTGGATGTGGACAAGATGTTTACACGAGTAGGAGAGACTAGAACCCAAGGACACAACCTTAGATTGAAGGGACACTCTTTGGAAGAAATTTCTTCCACCAGATCTTAGTGACTCTGTGGAACTCATTGCCGCAGAGCGCTGTGGAAGCCAAGTCATTGAATTTATTCTTGACAGAGATATGGTCATTATAGGTAACAGGTCAAGGGTTACAGGGAGAAAGCAGCAGAATAGGGTTAAGAAATGTATCAGCCATGGGCAGACTTAATGAACTGAATGATTTCACTCTGCTCCTACATCTTATGGGCTTATAGCCTTGTAGAACATGATATGTCACATGTCACCCAACACCAAGAAATGTATAGATTTCTAGGATATGGCTATTTTCACAATTGGGCCAATAGTCAGCCATGTGATGGAACACTTTTCCTTTGCCGGCTTGAGTGCAGCTCCAGCAACACTCAAGAAGCCTGACACCATCCAGGACAAAGCAGCCTGACTGTTGGATCCAAATCCACAAACATTCACACCTTCCACTATTGATGCACAGTGGCATCAGTGTGTAGTATCTCTTCAAGATGCACTGCAGAACTCACCAAGGCTCCTTTGACAGCACCATCAGAACCCAGAACCACCTACCATGTACAAGGACATGAGAACTGCAGCATCTGCAAGTTCCCCTCCAAGTCACTCATTAAGATCTGGAATGCTCTATCATTGAGTCAAAATTCTGGTACTCCTTCCATTTGCAGTGTGGGTCTATCAACAACAAATGGACTGCAATAGTTCAAGAAGACAGCTCACCAGTACCTTCTCAAGGGCAACTGGGGATAGGCAATAAACGCTGGTCTGGCCAAGAACACCAACATCCCATAGAGGGATTAAGATAAAGGGTCAGGTATGCGATCTGAAGGCTCATCACCTGTATTAGCCTGGAACTCTAACCCAAAACAACCAATATCAAATAAAAGTCAGGGAATACGGTTGAAAATCCTGGAATTGGAATATGTAACCAGTTTTTAAAGGGCTCCTGATTAATCCATATTCAGTGAAATTCTATAAAGACTTCACTTATACTTTCTGTAAGCCCGCTTTTATGCAGTAAAATCAATGTTGAATTTTAATGCCCTTTTTTGGACTTCAGCTCAGTTTGGAATCAATTTAACTTCTCACCAGTTCTCTCAAATCAGGAGTGCAATATCTTCTGCAGGCAGGATATTTGCAGACCATCTTTGATGACTACTTTGTCTCACTGTGGCCATCCATGTCAGTTAGAAATCCGCTATCTCATTGAAATTCAACATTCCACTCAGAATAGATTAACAAAACCTTAATTCTACACTTACGGAATGTATTCAGGTCTCTGCTCTTAATAAACTATTTAATACTCTGTGCCATCACTCCTGGATGTGGGTTCAAAGGCAAAGGTGATTGGGCAGGAAAATACAGGCTCTGAACTCTGCTACTTCCCCATTTCCCCTAGATTAGACACAGAGTAGGCAAGTTAGCAAACGGCCTTTTCCACCTCATCCCTAATGGAGACTCTGAAGTGGACATGTGAAGTCAACTTAAAGGGCTCTTTCTGCCACACCTGATATTCAACCATTGGTTGATAAGGCAGCCCTTTATTTCAAAGCACTCAGTGCCTGATAGAGGGACGCAGCATCAGCCAATGAAAGTGACCATTGAGAGCCATTACCCTGGCCTTTCATCAAACCTCCCTCCTTCATCTTGGCTAGTGATCCCCTCCCTATAACTCAGTGCCACTTAACTTCTCTTAATTAATAGAGGGATCAAGTTCCGGAACCAAGAGGTTATGGTGAAGCTGTACAAAACTCTGGTGCGGCCGCACTTGGAGTATTGTGTACAGTTCTGGTCACCGCATTATAAGAAGGATGTGGAAGCTTTGGAAAGGGTGCAGAGGAGATTTACTAGGATGTTGCCTGGTATGGAGGGAAGGTCTTATGAGGAAAGGCTGAGGGACTTGAGGTTGTTTTCATTAGAGAGAAGAAGGTTGAGAGGTGACTTAATTGAAACATATAAGATAATCAGAGGGGTGGATAGGGAGAGCCTTTTTCCTAGGATGGTGACGGCAAGCACGAGGGGGCATAGCTTTAAATTGAGGGGTGAAAGATATAGGACAGATGTCAGAGGTAGTTTCTTTACTCAGAGAGGAGTAAGGGAATGGAACGCTTTGCCTTCAATGGTAGTAGATTCGCCAACTTTAGGTACATTTAAGTCGTCATTGGATAAGCATATGGACGTACATGGAATTATACGTTAGATGGGCTTGAGATCAGTATGACAGGTCAGCACCACATTGAGGGCCGAAGGGCCTGTACTGTGCTGCAATGTTCTATATTTCTATATTCTATGTTCTATGTTCTTTGGGGCTCCCATGATAAATACTGGTGAAGGTCCATCTCAATGGTCTTGATGGTGCTACTCTTAGTGGACAGCTGTTGGCCTTGAATTGGCCAGATGCTGTCAGGTTCAGGATCTCCACCCTACTGGGGGATATATGGCAATCACACATCACCCATGGAGAATGGAGCCCTGATGGCTGGGTTTTGCCAATTTGGAATTTAATTCCCTTGATATTCCACAGGTCTGGTGTGAATATTAATTATTGGTTGCTCCTGTTCAAATTCTACCCCTTATGTGTGTATCTGGGTGTTTGCCATGTCCTCTGTGCTCAAACAAACTGGGGACAGTTCTTATCAATGCTTCGGAATAATATAATATCAAGGAATAATATCAAGGCATCGGAATAATAGGCACTTGACTGTTATCCTGAAGTTCAGGTGGTGCTTTCAGAAAGTAACAATCTAAGCAAAGGTTGAGAGAAAACCGATAGAGATGAAAATCCCATGTTCTAGAATCACACTCCAGATCTACAGAAGGTAATGATCATTGGTAGAAATGTCTTTATTAATGAAGCCCTTCCATACCCCCTTCCTGCTTGCCGTAATAAAAGTTGTCAAGAAATGAAGATTAATTTGAAATATATATTTCTGATAGCACAGAAATGCTATTGTTTGCAAATGAGCAAGGAATATATCTGATATGAATATCATGATATTTTTGATCATTTATTAGTCATACTTAATCCATAATTGATGTTCTGCTATCACATATCTTTTGAGCTTGTATTAGTTAGAAAAATCCATAACTGCATTTAGATTTAAATGGCTTCTCTACAGCTATTAAAAAATGCTGTAGGGTTCATCATCCAGTCTAACATTGCATCTGCAATATGTTTTTTGTTCCTGTGGAAACATACTCTGAATTATCACAAATGTATGACCAAATTGTATATTTCCTGGAAATGTTGGAATAACACTGATTGTTTCTCAAAACCTGAAATTTGAAAAGGAACGTAAGCATTGAATGATTGTCATCCAGATCACTAATTGTACAACTGTTGTTATTAATTTTGCATTATTGTCTTCAGATGTGAACATTACTTGTGCATTTCGCTATTTTATTTTCTTCTTTCAGGAGATAGAACAATACTGTGGTCAGGTGAGGAGGTGGGCGGTGCTTTCCTCATTTCCCATTTGTTATGTCACCATAAGAGTTTTCTTTGGAAAAAAATATGCTTACAATTCAATAAATGTTAACTGTTCATATGCAGTGATTGTAAAAGACAAGGCCAGAAATATTTCCTTTTAAAAGAAAAGGGATTGAATTTTACTGCAACCTACACAAAGCAATACAAAATGCTTGAACTTCCACTCATACGTAGAAGTGTGTTACGGAGTGGGAGGATAGATTAAGCATTTAAAATCCAATAACTCTAAAGGGCAAAGACCTCTTGAAATTTTTTTGATTTGTTTGGCCTCAGACTGAGCTGGGTGGTTCTTTTAGGTTTGGAGTTAAAGTGATGAAGGTGTTGACAGTCAATTTATCTCCTCTTCTGCGGTCAGCAACTTCTGGTTTGATATTTTAACTCTGCCTGTATTACATGGATAGTCAAACAGCAAGTAGGCTTCACAACTTGCAAGTTGGATGGAGAGAGAGCGAGAAATAGGACCAGTCAGGACTTTGCTTCTTCAGAACTTCATTTGCTTGTGTACTGGTCTGGAAAATGAACAAGTGATGATATACACAAGGTATGGCTGATATGCCCACTCTATCCAATTATTCAGTCACCCACATATGGTCATGGTTAATACATACCAGGTGGCTAGCTTACATATTGACATGACATCTGAGTAGATTTCTTCTGTAGCCAGAATCCCATAGTCCATGTGATTACACTTAATGGTGTATCTCCAACCAGTTGACTATCCAGGTAATGGTTGGAATATTGTCCTAATTGGGTAAGATATAGTTCCCTTTCATACTTCTTCAGGGTAATTGTCCCTTGTGAGATTTTGCAGACATTTTTTCTCCCTTTCAGTGCCTTTACAATGTAAAAGGTATCGTGATCCAAAAGTTCAGACAGCCCTGCAACTGTGACTTTTCTTAATTCAAATGCGGCTTTGAGTTTTTAAAATTCAATTCGGAGTTTCCAGCCAGTAAACTGAAAAAAATATATACTTTTTAATGTGAAGCATGGTTTCAACATATCAGCCATGATCATATTAAATGGCAGTGCAGGGTTGAATGTTCTTATATGTTCCAGAATTGGTGGCCTTTTTCTCTTTGCCCCTACAGGAAAATTTAGATCCATTGAGAACATAATGTAAGGTTAAGGTAAACACTGCTATGTTGTTTCCTCAATTGTCTTTTTTGAAAAACGTGTACATCATCATGAACACAAATCATATCCCTGCATCATTTATGGATACAAACTTGAATTATAACACATATCATTTTAAGAAGAGGACTGATACAGTCAACATGACTGTAAAATAAAATTCCCGTAGTTGTCTAGAGGGGAATTGTGGAATATCGCACCTGCAGCTGTCAAAGAAGTTTCTGTTACCACCTGTGAGTAACTCAGATTGCGAACGTGTCAGTAAACCCGAAACAAATTTGCATTTTCCCCTTTCAAGAATACGCAGGGCCAAGGATTAAAAGCAAGCTTCAACTGTGGTGCGTGTCATAGGTCAAACGTAAAGTGTGGACTAGTGAACGCCTTTGAAAACAATTATTAAACATCTTACAATGGAGGTAAAGAACAACAAAGACACTCAGTCACTATTGTCAGCAAAATATTATCGGAAGGATCCAGAATAAAGAAAAATTCAGTTGACGTGCAAAGCCTGAAACCTTTATCAGGTGTTTGACCACCAATGTTAAACTATTGGTAACATGTCCTACAATGGCCAAATCTTCCATAATCTACTGTTAATGAACAGCTCAAGGAGTCCATTAGTGAAAATTGATGGCAGTACTAATGAATGAGGTTGTGTTTATTATGCCAGCCACTGGAAGATACTAATGATGATTTGACAAGCAGTTGTCCATGATGTACAGTGTAGATATTCATTCTACTCTTTTGCAATGCACTTTTTAGTCTGAAAAACCTCTTGTCTCTATTAGTGCTTGTATAATTTATTTTTATCTTACTCTTCCAGTTATTTGACTTAAACTGTACAATATTCAGTGATGAGGGAAGTGGTGGGTATACTGCTTCCACTCTTTGTTGAGGTTGCTGTCAGTCCCATTCCTCTGCAAGATTTCAAAAAGACACAGCAGAACCGTGGGGGGCAGTCCTTTCCCTGTTATTGGGAGGAGGACAACATGGAATGGCAGGGCATAAACAAGTTGGTGGATTGAGCAGGTAAGTTGCAGATGAGTGTGGGATGATGCATTTTGGTAAGAAGAACATTGAAAGACAAGAGTAGAAAAAGGTTAAAATTGTAAGGGGGCTGCAGAAACAAAGGGACATGGGTGTGGCATGAGAGGTAGAGAGAGCAGTAAGTAAAGCATACAGTATCCTTAACTTCATTAATAGGGACATAGAGTACAGGAGCAAGAAGGCGATGTTGAACTTGTATAAGATATTACTTACAGCCCAGCAGGAATATTTTGTACAATTGTAGATGCCACATATTAAGAAAGATATGAATGCACTGGAGAGAGTGCAGAAGCGATTTACAAGAATGGTTTCATGGATAAGAAATTTCAGTCACAAAGATAGACTGTAGATATTGAGACTGTAGTCCTTGGAGAGAAAAAGGCTAAGAGGAGATCTGATAGAGGTTTTCAAAATACTGAATGTGCTGAATAGAGTAGATAGGGAGAAACTGATTCCACTTTTAAAGCAAACAAAATAAAGAGGATATAGATTTTAAACTGATTGGCCTAAGAACAAAGGATGAGGAAAAGCTTTTTCATTCATTGATTTGCTGGTTATGAAATGTACTGCCTGTAAGTGCGATGGAGGCAGGCTCAATTGAGGCATTCAAGAGGGCATTGGATGTGTAGGGTTATGGGGGAGAAAGCAGGAGATTGGCACTAGGAAATGAGGCTCATTTAGCAAGTTGGTGTAGGCCTGATGGACTGAATGGCCTCATTTTGTTCTATAACACTTCCAATTCTGCGTTTTTTATTCCATCCTCAGTGCTGTAAGTATACTGACGCCTCCAAGTTACATACTAACCAGATCTGGAACATTATCACCATTCCTTCACTGTAACGAGGTCAAAATGTTTACTTATCTTCCTAACGGCACTGTGGATGTACCTACCCCCAAGGACTTCAGCAATTTAAGGAAACAGTAAACCACCATTTTCTCCATGACATTAGGAAGAGCAGTACATAAAGGCCTGGTCAGTGTTGGCCACATGAACAAACAAAACCAAATATAGGCTGAGAACCTCATTTGGTGAATTCTTAATTAATTCATCCCTCAAGATCATATCAAGTTCCTCTCCATGAGCTCCCAAAACACTTCTGCACTGTCCCATTATAGTTTGCATTTGCTTGTTAAATGGTGCAAGGGTTTGCATAACTAATATTCTATGCAGAAATCTGTTCCCTACAGTGACCTCCCTCAATATGGAAAAAATAATTTCCAAAACATGAGTGTGCTGAATAGACTAGATTGGATGAAACTGATCCCACTCATAAATGGTAACAAGGTGTAGAGCTGAAAGAGCACAGCGTGCCAAGCAGCAGCATAGGAGCAGGAAAGCTGACGTTTTGGGCCTAGACCCTTCTTCTGAAATGGGGGAGGAGAAGGGGGTTCTGAAATAAATAGGGAGAGAGGGGGAGTCTGAAATAAAAAATTATTTAGCTTTAAACTTAGAACTCCAGCTTTCCTGCTCCTCTGATGCTGCTTGGCCTGCTGTGTTCATTCAGCTTCATACCTTGTTATCTCAGATTCTCCAGCATCTGCAGTTCCTACTATCTCTCCCACTCATATAAGGAACAAGATATATGGAGATATAGATTTAAAGTGATCTGGCATCCGTTCAATTTTTTTTCGTTTACAAGTTTGACTATGTCCCCTTTTTGCCTTGTCCCACAATTGAATTGAAAGTAATTTCCAACTTAACTTTTTCAGCCTTTGTTTATTAGGTTTTATAAGTCCACTCTGAAATGCATTCTTTCTAAGACGGCAAACCCTCTTTTCACCAGACTTTTCTCATAGCTTAGACCCATGGCATAAGGAATCACTTTTTTCATTCTTGCCTGAACTCCTTCAGTATTCCCCAGATATATTGTTTTTGACTGTCCGGATTGGGACCATGTTTGCAGTCCCACCAGTGTACAGTTTGATCACTATTCCAGTCCTTTGACTTGCAGTCCACACGTTGTGTAATTTATTTCAACCACCTATTGGTATTCACTGTTACTCATTATTGTTCAGGTATTTGTGGAAGTCTGCTAAAATTCCCATGTGTCTTACAGCTTCAGAAGTAAATATTTCAACACAATTTAATCAAGGATCCATGTTAATCTAGTTTTACTTCCTACATGTAACACTAATGATTGAATACATTAGCTCTTGTCTTCCCATTGAAGTATTTTACACAACCCATTCTATAATTTCTGAGTTTCCACTTCCTATCCTTTGCTGTGTCTGATTTGGTATCATCTGCACGTTTGATGATCTGAACCCATTTCTTAGGGCTTGCCACTGTCCATTTGAGTGACGGTTTCCTTAGATTGATACAATACTTGTCCTTGGTTACTGTCTTTTCAACATTGTGGCAGAACAGAAACCTGATTATTAGCCATCTGTAGAATTGTACTCAATCATAGACTTCTTACAGAGTGGCTGAAGCCGTAAAATTTCAATAATTTCACACCTGACAAAACATGTAGAAACATTGTATGAAATACCTCAATGTCCTGATTACTCGAAGGTTTAGGCAAAATGAAGTATTTGCTTTTGTACACTCCTTTCAGGTATTACGCATGTTTCATTAACGTAAATTGGCTGTAACACGCCTGGTGAGGAGGTGAACACTGTAAAGTGTAAATTTTCGCATACATGTGTTAGCTATTATGCAATTCCACCCCCAGTATTTTAAGTATGGTGCTGGATGGAGGAATACGATATTTATGCCAACAGAGTCTCCATGTCAACAACACATGTTCAGTTGATTCGCATGCTTTGTTGTGAAGTGTTTTTGAGAGGTACTCCGTAATTTTCATTTTTTTTATTGCAAATTTTGCTGTATTACCCATAAATATTGGAGGACAAAGTAACAAGAATGTTTACAAGGAGTGTCCTGATGATAAAATCGCTGTTGGTGAACGTAAAAGAAAGGCTATAACACTTGAATATAAGCTAGGTGTTATAAAGCATTTTGAATGTAATGAAATAATGTGATATTGTTTGTGTAAGAGCAATAATAGAGTCTACATTATGCACCATTATAGACAGTGCAGGAAAAAATTAAAGCGAGCAGTTTTGCTGGAACAAGCCTGAGATGATAGCAAATCAGCGAGGTCACGGCCAGAGGAACTTGAGGAGATGGAGTTACATCTAAGTGTATGGATAGAAAATCAAATGGAAAAGTGAACTGGGACTAACTTGCTCACCAAAAAAGGAGAAAGCCTTATCGATTTACGAAGACCTAAAAAAAATGCTGAAAATTCTGCAAATGTCCCTGCCTTTACAGCTAGGAGTGACTGGTGTGTTGGTTTTAAGAACTGAATGTTGCAGTCTTCACCTCCTGTGAGGAAGTGGGTGCAAGATGGAGTTGGCCCTGTTGTTACAAGACACAGATTAGGGACAGCCCCAGAACTGCTAAGTTGTGAGGCGTGCAATTCATAATTTCCATAAGAAAGTGCTCTGCATCCGCCCTTTAATAATATCAACCAATCAGTAATTTAAAATATCAATAACACCAGAAACTATTAGACTTTGACACCTCATTATCTTGTGGAAATAAACTTTGAGTCAGTGACAAAGTAAATCACGGTAAAACAATCCATAAAACTATAAAAAAAGCAATGGTTTACCTTCTGTGCACTCTGTTCCAACAATTCTGGACTTTCAGCGCAGCATGCATGATGAAGTTGAGTATAAATGTGCATTGGTTAGCATGGAGAGTGTGAGGGGCCATTGTGAGTTTGTGGGGAGCATGAATTTGGAGAGGCAAAGTCGTTAGACCTTTCCATTTATCTCTCAATAGGTTCCTGTATCCAAACTATTTTTTGTGACTCTGAGGGTCCACGAAACATGAGTGCTTGAGAAACTCACCTGATTCCATAAGAGTTAAAGATGACTAGGAGAAGCTTTCACTGCAAAGCACTAGCCAGGATGGAGGTCAGTGCATGCAACCTTCTTCCTTCCCAGCTAAATTTGGGGGCATTAAAAATGGGAGGACAGGTGTCAGAAATGAGGCTCAGCCACCTTGTTTAAAGATCCACTGAGTCTCCACAACCATGAAAAATTCTGGACGATATTATTTTAACTTTAGAATCTTTGGCTTGTCAGTTGCTAACCAACAAAATCTCACTCAACAATCAGTGAGGTTCACCCATGAATTGTCTATCCAGCCATAGGTTGTTGACACAAATAATCTTGAATTATTAAAACTTATTGCACGCTGCTGAGTAATTGTTATCCTGCGTACGTTTCATTGTGAGCAGTGTTCACATTCTCCTAGAAACAGCAAAAGATAAATCAAGCCTGAAAGAGGAATATATACCAGTGAATTATACATGGACAATCCAGTCTTTACGAATGAACTGACAAATATACTCCGTCATGAAAGCAACTAATAAATAGCCTTAATGAGAAAAATGTTGCTTGTTGTACATACACACCTTGCAACTCTCAGGATGTATACAACACCAATTAGTAAACTGTGGGTGTCATGGGGCTCTACAATTAGTTGCATTCCCCATAAATCTAACTTTTGCTGGACAAGATCTCCTCAGACTGCATTCCACAGGCACTGACTGCAGAAGATTTATCACACCACTTAATCTTGCTGGCAAATCACACCACTGTTGAAATAAAGTGTTGAAATTACATGGAGAATCTATATTCTTTTTCAAGTTTCCTCCAAGTTTTTTAACTGCAGTGGTGAATTATGAAATGCGTTAAAGACGCAACAATAACATTTTTTTCAAAAACATGTTGCCTGCCTGCAGTTTACCAATTATTCAGACACGTGCCCAGTGAAGGTGACTCGTGTTTAAACAATGATTTTACTGTAAGAAAGAACTTGCTACCTTCTTCACACTAATGTGAGGAGAATTTGTTAAGTGAGTTTGTGTTTTGGGGCTAGTTGGTGGTAGGGTATTGGTGGGGAAGAGAAAAAAAGTAGTGCTGAGATGAAGAGAGGAACAGACTTGAGGTGGTTTCAAAGCTGGAGATTGAGAACGAGTTTTCCAAATTGAAAATGGAATAATCATCCCCAAAGGGCTAGTGGGGATATGGATTGAATGGGAGTAAAAACGTAGGGGGGGTAGATTTTGGTGTATGCATAAAGTATTAATTTTTTTTAAAAACTGAAGAGTGTCTTAGCAGATTGGTTGAGTTAAAAGGCTAGCTTAGGAAAATGCATTTCAAGAGCCTTGAAGACAAGGATTTTAATTTGACTGCAATAGGTGTGAGGAAACCAGTATAGTTCACTGAGGGTGAAAGTGATTACTGATATGGGTAAATGCAGAGCAGAGATTGGCGATTCTCTCAACTTATTAGAATTTAGTAAGTTGTTGTAAAGAGAAACATGCAGTTAAAAGTTTTCATCTTGCACTCATCAGAAAGGGCCCAAGAATACTAAATTTTAAAAAGAACAATAATTGATAGTACATGAGAAAAGGGTGTTGATTGATTGACAGGTCTACTCTGATTCAGTTGTCGTGGAAAACGTAGCGGGGTCAACTGTCCTTCATATTTTTGTTTTGTTTTAAGACACACAATACATGGCCACAGACCCCTTGCCTGAAAGAAATAAAACGTGGGGATGTCGAAAGCATGAGTGAGATTTTCAGGACCAAACGGGAAGAAATCAAAGAGAACATGTCAAGTAATTTGTTTTAATTATGAGTGGGGTATTAGGTTTCAACCTCAGCTTTCAAACAAGCAGGGCTCCAAAGTTTTCAGCTGATTGATTCAGCTTGTGTAGGGACTGGCAAAGACAGTGGTGAGTGAAGGGAGCTCATGTTGGAGGCTGAAGATGATGTCTCTCAATGCTCCTTTGGTGAAAAAATTGACTCCAGTTTAACTTGAAGTTTAGCAAGCAATCTAAAACACAAAGGTGGCCACTGAATTGAGGAAATTGATCGAGTGGTGTCAGCAGCAGGCCTGTGGAAACTAAGGTAAATGATGTCACTGACAACTGCCACCGAGTGGATTATGAAGATGGGAATGCAGAATTGCTTGCTGGGAACAATCTGGGGAAAAAAGACAAACCATTGCTTGAGATGCTTTGATCAACATAAACAGTCGCAAATATTCTTAGGAAGGGTCACCAGACTCGAAATGTTAACTCTGTTTTCTCCTCCCCAGATGCTGCCAGACCTGCTGCGCTTTTCCAACATCTTTGCCGCTTTCTTTGGACAAAAACAATGTGAAATTTAGTCCTGCCTACTTGTTACCAATGAAGGAAATACATTGATTGGCTATCAAATTATCTTCTAAAAAAAAACAGCTTATTTACATATAGCTCTTTTCATAACTGCATAACCTCATATCTCCTAGGAGCTCGTGGAAAACTCTTTAAGTGTAGCCAGTGATAGTAGGAACTGCAGATGCTGGAGAATCTGAGATAACAAGGTGTAGAGCTGGATGAACACAGCAGGCCAAGCAGCATCAGAGGAGCAGGAAGGCTTACATTTCGGACGTAGACCCTTCTTCAGAAAAAAAAGGGTCTAGGCCCGAAACGTGAGCTTTCCTGCTCCTGTGATGCGGCTTAGCCTGCTGTGTTCATCCAGCTCTACACCTTGTTATCTCAAATGTAGTCAGTGTTGTGATGGAAGAAATTCAGCAGCTAATTTGAACAGAACTACTCCCACTTGCAGAAATATGATAATGACCACATAATCTGTTTCAGCAATGTCAATTGAAGGATAAATATTAGTCAGAACACCAGGGTTGATTCTTTTATTCATCTTCAAACAAAATTACCATGAGATGTTACCTGATAAACTGAGGGCCTATTGTCCATTTGAAAGGTGTGAACTGAATGTCCTGCTCTCCTGCCTTACAGTCAGTTGAGTTTCTGATGTTCAAGCCTCAAGGGTTATACTTGGATTTACACCCTTCTTACTCAAAAGCATGTGCACCATCCACCCATCAACTGAACCAAATGTGACTTGTGAGGACAGTGAGAAATGCAAAAAAGAATAAATTGATCAAGGTCACAACGGATGGTCATAAGTTTGGATAATGAAATCTTGATAGAGAAAACAAATTGTAAATGGATTGCAGAGATATAAAAAGTACATTTTTGGAGAAAATGTACAAGGCTAAGAGGTGTAGCAGGTGCAAAGTTAAAAGAGGATAAGTGACCAGTATGAAGGAAAATAAAAAAGATATGACTTTAGAATCCATTGTGTGTTAGTGAAGCTAAGGGTTTAACTTGGTTTCTTGATGCAGTCAGTAGTGGTGAATGTTCAGTTATTTTAAAGTTCATTTTACTAACATACATCATTTTGGTGATTTTTCCATGCAGGCTGAGCAATTTCTTTGAGAAGAATAGCATTGGAGACAGCAGCTTCACTTCCGGTAATTGATAAGGTCTCTCAGAGCCTTCTTTGAAATAATGGTTCCAGTATATATTTCCCAGAGTTTCTTTTCGACAGGTCCATCCAAATCACCATGTTGTCAGTTTCTTGCTGACCTTGTAGTACGCTTCAAGGGTCTGAATTCTTTCTGTACGTCCCTCCACATCTTCAAATATATTTGTTTGTCCTTTCAATGAGGTTGAATTTTTGAATTTTTAAGTTGTTTGACCTATTTTAATTTAGTTTTTTTTATTCATACATGGAATAAGGGCATCACTAGCTAGGCAGCATTTATTGCCCATCCCTAACTGCCCAGAGGGCACTTCAGAGTCAACCCCATTGCTGCAGGTCTGGAGTCACATATAGTCCAGACCATGTAAGGATGGCAGTTTCCCTCCTTAAAGGACATTAGTGAACCAAATGGGTTTTTCCAACAATGGATTCACAGTCATCGTTAGATTCTCAATTCCAGATATCTGTTGAATTCAAATTCCACCATCTGCTATGCCAGGATTCCATCCCGGGACCCTGGAATGTTTTCTGGGTCTCTGATTGATACCGCTAGGCCATCACCTCCCCAGTTTGCAACAGTTTCAACCTGTTTGAAGTTTTAATAATTAAATCTATAAAATATGCTGTGGTGTAGGGGTCTTCACAAGTGTTATTCTCCCCAGGGAAACTGATCTCTTTTTGAAATAGACATGAATTTCCCAGTGACGAATGGAAAAAAGCACATGATCAGATTTCAGAGATAGTAAGAACTGCAGATGCTAGAGTCAGAGATAACGCAGTGTGGAGCTGATGCCTGGCCAAACGCAACCAGATTTCATGAGTGAAGACATTCACTGTAACAAAATAAACAAAGAGCAACTAATGCAATGAACTACAGAAAAGATATGCTCACCTACAGCAAATTATCACAAATGAAAACACGGGGCTGAGTTTAAATATTAAATCAGAACTCAACCGTGTAGCTTTGTAGATTAAGTGCCAAAACTCCTCCCAACTGTTCCACAGGTTAATAAAGTGTGAAGCTGGATGAACACAGCAGGCCAAGCAGCATCTCAGGAGCACAAAAGCTCCCATTATCTCTGTTCCACAGGTTCTCTTCTTCCTGCCACTATGATTTTCACTCAATCTCGTGCGTTTCATTGATTGACTTCCAGCAATAAAACATCCTCTGGCAATTCCTTGGTTTTTAAGTTGCTACAAGTCTCAACCCTTCAAAAATGAAGGAACCTATTCCCGCCAACATTCTGCTTGACACATCAGCAGATGTTTTCATTTTCCCTCTCCAGGTCTCTCTGTCTGCTTAAATCTGATGGGTTGGATCCAGAGTGATTAGCTCCTCCTCCTTTGTGACAGGGTATGAAATCTAGCACTTCAGTTTGTACAAGTTTCAACCTGGGTCTCTGTCCACATGACAATCAAATCATAAAGGCCTGTATCTAGGCAAAGTTCAGCAAACTGTTCCCCACTCCAGGGTATTCTTTTTTATATTAAATTATAAATTAATATGTCAATTGTTCTGCATTGATAATAACAGATTTCAACAATCTCAGTCTGAGAAATGGGAAGAAACAATTGCATCGAAATATTACTTCTAGCTGGACACAAAGCTTAGCATCAGATACACTATAATACAGATATGGACACAATACTCTTAACTGAGACTGGACTACTACATAATATATCGTGTCATGACTGGGAAGTGCATTGAGAATCAAGACCCACTAATCTCAAAGTTATTACAAATGTCAAATATCCTTAATTCTACCCAACAGTCTAATTCAGGTTAACAGAATATTCCCACCACAAGAAAATATTAATGGGAAAAATGAGGCAAGTCAAAATTTTAATCTCTAACCCTATAAACTCTACTGTTTTCTTAAATTTGGCACAGAAGAGATAATAATTTTTGTGCATATCAATATGAGTGAAGAAGTTAAGAAACGTCAGAGAAGTGCAGTTCTGGCATTAGTCTGGATCATTAATTATCAATAAGATGTTTTCTTTCAGGTCCTTTTAATTTCTTCTGACACTTTGCTGATGAAAGGTTTCAGGTGTACAAATTCTCAGTCCTTCATTCACTGGTTCAGGATTTGTGCCTTCAGTGCCTCTAAGATGGTTTTCTCTTTGAATAGGGCATTTGCAGAGACAGTTACTTCCAGAGGAAGGGAAGGAAGATTAACTAAATACTAGAAATTTCTCCTACATATCCACACAGAAGGCAATAGAAAGAGATAGATGCTTTCTGTTTGTAGGCTATAAGTTGCTGCTGGTTTGTCCCCACACGGGGCTGTACATGGTTACCCAGGAAGCAATAAAGTACTTGTGACTATGCTGAGCCCTCCTGAACCCACAGTAAATGCTGGTGCTTCAAAAGCCGATCAAAAGACTGAGCGAGATTGCTTGAAGCACACAAGGGTAATGCCAATTTGTCTCAAATGCTTCACTACTCAACAAGGAAAAATTGTACATATACAACATCACCCGACAAAGCAGTATCTTTGCCCATTTTTTTAAAGGCCACAGTTCAGAAAAGAAAATCATAATGGTACTTTAATAGCTTTTACATAACCCAGTCTAGGTCTGAAAGAAAACATCTTATTGATAATTAACGAACCAGACTTGTGTCTGAACTGTGCTTCTCTGACTTGTTTCCAATTTCTTCACCCATATTTGTATTTACAAAAAATATTATCTCTTCTTTGAGTCTATAAGTAGAGCTTTCCCCAACTCAGATGAGATAACCCCTGATTCGTACAAGGTGAAGAAACATCAGAAATTGTCTTCAAATCAAGCTCCCAATGTTTCAAGCTTTTCCAGGTCTCCTTGGTGCAGGATTTTAGATGCATGGGAGCCTCCTTAGATCTGTTAGTTTTGTAATCAGGAAGCATTTAAGAAAGCAGAGTCCAAGATTTCCTTGCCCTGGGAATTTGAATCCTGATGGTTAATGACTCACCAGGGTCACCAAGATAAGTGCAAAGCCCAAGAGCTGCTTCAGTGAAGCTGACAGGCTGGGAAGGTTTTGATCAGTTGTATTGAAGAGGCTCAGCCTTGGTTGTTGAGGGATTACAATTTAAAAACTACTTCCATTAGGTAATTGCTAAATTTTTGAAAGGCAATTTGCCTGTCTAGCACTTCACTCACATTCAGCAGTACCTCTCTGCTGTCGACTTTCACCATATCTCCACCTATGCCAAGGGTAGGAATAGAAGCCACATCACTGCCAGCTGCAGCACAGTTGTCTTCTTAGCTGCATAACCTTCAACAGGACAAAGGATGCTGAAAACAGCTGGAAGAAGAATTTATCATCCTGGGAAAGGATAACAAACACTATTAGCTTCACCCTTATTTTGAAAGGAAAATCTGTCCCTTTTTTCACTTAGTTAATAGCCTCCAGCATCTACATCATCAGATGTAGAATCATTATATTCAATGGACTAACAACAGCAGGAGAAAATAATAGAACTTCAGTAGAAAGAAAATCAGGAATGTCCAGACAACTGAGATCATTTTTATTTTGCATGTTTGAACAGTTGACCTGAGATACCTCTTAACGTATCCTCACTCTGAAAATATCGCTGTGAAGACATTCAATCTGGCTACGACAATATTCTGCACACAGATCATCCCAGTGATACACATCCACTCTCAAAGTAGCCAGAATTCACAGAACCTCAGATGTTGAAGCTATCCATGCCTCTTTCCTGGGTAAGTGACAAAAGATAATCACAGAATCAGAAAATCTGTTGTTAATCAATACTGACCGTAAAAACCTGAAGTAAGAAAAGCTATTCAATCCAATTTTCTCACCAGTCACTACAATTTACCTTAGAGTGGGCTCACTACTTCATCTCCTGAAGTGAAGCTCTGTGTGAAATCCTAAGGGAGAAATCAGACTGGGCAGGAGTGCAAAACAAGCAAAAGCAGATTGGCACCAGTGAATATGAGGAATACACCAGTGATCCATTCAACTTGCTTTAATTCTGCATTACTTTGAGGCATTATGTACAGTCATTAGCCTACAGACCATAATCTGTTTTACACTCTTGCCCACATTGACTTGTATCAGCCAGAAGCTTGGGTGGAAATGATATGATCTGGATTAAGTTATGGTACAACATAACAAACAGTAAGAAAAGCAAAGCATGAACTGTGAAGTAGCTTTTGGAAATAAACTAAACCTGGATCCAAAGGTGCTTTTTTTAAGATCTGTTGGTAAAATAACATTCAGTGCACAAACAAAGGTACTGAAATATTTGTATTAAAATATGATTTAATTCATTTTTGGCATAACTAATTTAATCAGTTGATACCCCACAAGACAATAATGCATCAAACAGTGTACTGTAAATTACAAATGTGAAAATAAATCTCATTAAAATCAAATAAATTCTGGTTTCCCTTCTATAGGAAAGATGTTGTTAAACTTGAATAGGTTCAGAAAGGAATTACAAGGATTTTGTCAGCTTTGGAGGGTTTCAGCTATGGAAAGAGGCTGAATAGGTTAGGGGTATTTTCCCTGGAACGTCAGAGGATGAGGGGTGACCTTATAGAAGTTTATAAAATTGTGAGGGGCATCGATAGGGTGAATAGTCAAGGCCTTTCCCCCAGGGTGGCGGAGTCTGAAACAAGAGGACACTGGTTTAAGGTGAGAGGGGAAAGATCTAAAGGGACCTAATGGCAACCTTTTCACACAGAGGGTGGTGCATGAATGGAATGAACTGCCAGAAGTGGTGGAGGCAGGTACAATTACAGCATTTAAAAGGCATCCGGATGGGTATATTAACACGAAAGGTTTAGAGGGTTTTGAGCCAAATGTGGGAAATGGGGAGGCAATGGTCTAGTGGTACTATCATAGGACTGTTAATCCAGAGACCAAGGTAATGTTCTGGGGACTGGATTCATATCCTGCCATGGCAGATGGTGGAATTTGAATTCAATGAGTATCTGGAAGTAATAATCTAATGATAACCATGGATCCATTGCTGATTGTTGGAAAAGCCCATCTGGTTCACTAAGGTCCCTTAGGGAAGAAAACTGCCATCCTTACTTGATCTGGCCTACATGCGACTCTAGACCCACAGTGGTTGGCTCCTAACTGGTCTCCGGGCAATTGGGGATGGGCGATAAATGATGGCCGAGCCAGTGATGCCCTCATCCCCTGAATGAATAAAAACAAAGGATCTAGATTTATTCAGGTTATCTGGTCGGCTTGGATGAGTTGGACTGAAGGGTCTGTTTCTTTGCTGTACATTTCGGAGTCTAGAACTGTAAAAAATGCAAAACTTTATGTATTTATTTTACATAAACCAATCATAATACCCAATGACTTTTGGGTAGTCAAAAACATCAACCAGTTTGAACCAGAATATCATAACAATGAGATGATTGACTAGTTATTTTCTATTTACTTTCATCCTATTCATTTATGGAATACTTGTTCAATGATATCATTGTGGCAGAGCCACTGGTTGAGTTTCTACTAATTACCAAAAATTAGTTCCTGTTTGAATGTCAGAATGAATGACTGCAAGTATAATGATATAATTAAAGAGGTGTAACATGACTAACATTTAACATGTTAATGTGCAGTGCCGTGTATATTATGGTATTCTAACCTGTAAACCTTTAACTATGCATCTTCAGCCTTTACAACAGTACTTCATAAAGTGTTCAGTTGGAACTTGAACCACTTCCGATTTAAAAAAAATAGTTTTCCTTTCTGTTGCATAATAATAATCCTCAATAAAAACATGCACCTATTTTCTTGAGTGTAGCTGTCACTAGTCTGCACAATAATTCCTAACAAGAGCTGGATGCATTTAGACGTGATTCATTTATCCAGGACAGCAGTGGAATGTCCACATATGATTTATGATCCCACTGGGCCATGTGCAATTAGCTGTTTACTAACTACTATGATGTTGAATGTGTGTGCACAGGTATATAAAATCAAATATAGAAGGAAGTTGTTAAAAGGTTCAGAGAAAGGCTAATCACAACTCATTCACTAAAAATATGAGCTTCATAAAAGGAAAGCAGAATGTATGCACACCTAACTAAACATTATAATAGTTGTCATGTAATTAACATATCAACTGTCTGATAATATATTGAAATAAATTAGCATGAAACTGTTGTAACAGGTTTGTACTAAATAGATTAATTGACTGATTTTGCACTTGTTACAATTGCAAAACTGTTGACATGCACCTATCATTATATCATGAATCTGGCAGCAATGTCTGGCACCAGTATTTGCATTTGAAATGCCAAAAACCAAAGTTTGCTATCAGTTGTAATATACTCTTTCACTGAATGTGTTTTTGAAGACATGGCAAACAGAAATCAGGTGGAAATCAAACAGTTGCCAATGAATTTCTATTTCTTATGCATTAAGAAGTTTTGAAAATTTAATCTTTATGGAATGTGTGCAACTGAGTTTTTTTGATGATGTGCCAAGTGATGATTACGTCTGTGTAGACACACTGGCTCTAAAAATAAAATTTATACCTGTGGAATACATCAGTAAACCTTTTTATTGTCCAGCACCTATGTGACCAGGAGTGAGTTCATTGATCAAATATTTCAAATACTAAGAGGTCAATATAATCAATGTAAAAACACACACTAAGTAACAGAAACAATATGCAAGGGATATACACATCCCTGTTACATTTGATTTACAACCGAAGTCACTTTAAACATAATGCAAATTGGTCTTGAATAAAACTTACAGGCAGAGAGTCCTCTCACTCACAACTCACTGACCACTTGGACATTGTGGTAGATCACGGTATTTGAGGAGAAATTGACTCGAAATTGAAATAACTGTTGTTATATCATGTGACCATTCGATTAAACAACAAATGTATTTACATTGAGGTAAATAAATTAAAAAGACTACAATAAATAGACAGAATAATACAGTAAACTTTGCGGTATTGGAACATACGCTTATTGATAGTTTCTCGAGAGTGCTAGTTCACAAGGTCCCAATTAGAACAAATTTTGCTGTATCATATTCATCGTTTCATTACTAAAAATCCATTAAAGATTTTTAAAATATTAACCATTTTTATAATGTACTTATAGTATTCCAGCCTCAACCACAATTTTTTAAAATGCTATCTTCTGTACAATAATTTTACGAAAAGGACAAAACTTCTTTATTATCTCTTGGATATATTATCGGGCAGTGACGTAGAATATTTAGTTTACTTGATGGCATTCCTAGGCATCCCATTTAGATGTTGCCATGATGAAATTAATGTTGGAAAGCCATGACACGCAACTCGCTAAATGTTTGTGGGCAGTTTCCTTTGAGCTCAGAAGCAAGTGTCATCTCTTTGCTGCCCTCAAACTCTGGGTTCATGATTTGTTTACGAAATTAAAACACTGATTTTAACTGAAATTGTCCACTGACTGGAAAGAATTGCTGAAGGATTAGAACATATCACATTAATAGATTCACTTACCCCAGCAGCTACACAGCATAGACAATCAATTGATCTTAGTGAAGTTGTTGATAAATTGCAGACTTACTGGATTTTGTTGCGTGAGCTACATCAAGTCCTCAGGATGTCATCAATAAATCAATTTTTGCAATTCCGATGTAACTAAAATAACGAAACAGGATTTTGTTGGGATAAACACAGTACCGATTTGCAAATCTAGAACATAAATCTTGTGAAACAGAATGACTACTATGTAGAGCTTGTACAAATATCACAAAGTGGACAGACAGTTGGCGAAAACTCTTTGTCAGCACAATACCAGAATGAAAATTCCTTGAAATTGACTTACTTCCACTGTAATAGAAATGGCTGACAGGAAGAGATTAACAATGCTAATATTTTGGAATCCCAATGACATTGTGAAACAATTAGAATGTAACTGTAAATAAGGATAGACTATTCAATGAGATAGCAAGAGTTGCAGGTGCTGAAGTCAGAGACAACACAGTGTGGAACTGGAGGAACACAGCAGGCCAGGTTGCATCAGAGGAGCAAGAAAGCTGACGTTTCCAGTGGGACCCTTCTTCAGAAATGTGGAGGGGGAAAGGAGCTCTGAAATAAATAGAGAGGAGGGGTTGGGCTGGGGAAGGTCGGTAGGATGGTGATAGGTGAGTACAGGTTAGGGAATGGTGGGGATTGGTCAGTGAGGTGGGTAGAGCAGATAAGTGGGAGAGAAGATGGACAGGTTGTGTCAGGTCAAGGAGGTGGGGGATGCGAACAAGGGTTGGACATGGGATGAAGCCTGGGGTTGGGGAGATTTTAAACTAGTGAATTCCATGCATAGGCCATCAGGCTATAGGCTTCTAAGGCAGAATATAAGGTGCTGCTTGTCCAGTTTGTAGGTGCCGTCATTATGACACTGGAAGAGGCCCAGGATGGGCATGTCAATCAGGGAATGGAAGGGGGAGTTAACATTGGCGATCAGAAGGTGTTGTCATTTGTCATATAGAGAGCACAGATCTCTTTGAAATGGTCCCTGATCTACGTTTGGTCACAGCGATGTAGAGGAGGCCACATTGGAAACAGCAGATACAACATTCCAAGTTGGCAGATGTATAGGTGAACCCCTGTCTGGTATGGAAGGTTTGTTTGGGCCTTGAATGGAGGTGAGGGGGGAGGTGTAGGGGCAGGTGAAGTACTTCCTGCTGTTGCAGGGAAAGGCATCAGGTGTGGTGGGGCTAGTGGAGAGTGTGGAGCCAGATGAGGGCATCGCAGAGAGGTGAGACCAAGTGTAGACTTGGAGACTGTTTCACAGAACATCTACCCTCTGTATGTGACAAACAACAACCCTGTCCAAGTGTCAATCATTTTAGAGATAATGGGAACTGCAGACGCTGGAGAATCCAAGATAATAAAATGTGAGGCTGGATGAACACAGCAGGCCAAGCAGCATCTCAGGAGCACAAAAGCTGACTTTTCGGGCCTAGACCCTTCATCAGAGAGGGGGATGGGGTGAGGGTTCTGGAATAAATAGGGAGAGAGGGGGAGGCGGACCGAAGATGGAGAGAAAAGAAGATAGGTGGAGAGAGTATAGGTGGGGAGGTGGGGAGGGGATAGGTCAGTCCAGGGAAGACGGACAGGTCAAGGAGGTGGGATGAGGTTAGTAGGTAGGAGATGGGGGTGCGGCTTGGGGTGGGAGGAAGGGATGGGTGAGAGGAAGAACAGGTTATGGAGGCACAGACAGGTTGGACTGGTTTTGGGATGCAGTGGGTGGAGGGGAAGAGCTGGGCTGGTTGTGTGGTGCAGTGGGGGGAGGGGACGAACTGGGCTGATTTAGGGATGCGGTGGGGGAAGGGGAGATTTTGAAACTGATGAAGTCCACATTGATACCATTAGGCTGCAGGGTTTCCAAGCGGAATATGAGTTGCTGTTCCTGCAACCTTCAGGTGGCATCATTGTGGCACTGCGGAGGCCGATGATGGACATGTCATCTAAAGAATGGGAGGGGGAGTGGAAATGGTATTTCATAACTATCTTCCTATATACCAGGTATGACTCCACCCAGAATGGAGTTTTACCCCTGATTCCTACTGAAACCAATTTCTTTTTAGAGCTCCTTGATGCCACACTGAGTCAAATGTTGCCTTGATATCAAGGATAGTCACCCTCACCTTACTGGAGTTGAGCTGCTTTGTCCACATTTCCACCAATGATGCAATGAAGAGAAGTTGCAAATGAGTGGCCCTGACAGACCAAATTGAATGTTTTTGAGCAGGTTTTGCTGAATAAACGTTACTTGATAGCATTATTGATGACGCCTTCCATCAGTTTTATGATTATTTTGTGTAGAATGATAGGGAATAATTGGCCAGGTAGACTTGTCTTCTTTTTATGTATAAATACCAGGACAGTTTTCTCCATTACTGGGTGAATGACAGTGTTGCAGCTTTGCTGGAACAGCTTGGCTGGGAACACGGCTGATTCTCGATTACAAATCTTTTGTACAATTGCTGGAATGTTGTCCAACAATTTTTGCAGCATCTAGTTTCATCAGCCATTTCTTGATATCATATTGGGTGAATCAAGTTGGCTGGTGACTTGCATCTGTAATGCTGGAGCCCTGGTGTTTAAATGTCCACTGCCAGTCATGACTGGATGTGATAGGTCTTCAGGGATTAGATCTGATCCACTGGTTGTGGGATCACTTAGCCATGGTGATTTCTATGCTATTCTCCTGTTTGGCATGCAAATAGTTCTACATTGTAGCTTAACAAGTTTGATGCCTCATTTTTAGTATGTCCGGTGCGCTTCTGGCATACCGTCTTCTACTCTTAATCAAACTAGAGTTTGATTCAACTTGATTCACTCGAAATGATATCAAGAAATGGCTGATGAAACTAGATGCTGATCTTCTGCCTTGCTGGTAATGGTGGAGTTATCGAGTCATAGAATCATAGATTTTACAGAACAGAAGCAGACCCTTTGGTCCAACTTGTCCATGCCAAACAGACATCCTAAATTAATCTAGTGCCATTTGCCAGCATTTGACCCATAGACCTCTAAATCCTTCCTATTCATATACTCATGCAGGTGCCTTTTAAATGTTATAATTGTACCAGCCTGCACCATTTCTCTGGCGGTTGTTTCCATACTTGCACCACCCTCTGTGTGAAAATGTTGCTCCTTAGGTCCCTTTTATATCTTTCCCCTCTCACCTTGACATACCTACTCAAGCTCATATTGTCAGGCCATATTATGTGTGCCACAGCTGGTGGTCAAGCACTTCTTTCCCAGTTGACCTAGTTGCAACTTCTCTGTTTGAGAACAGTGAAAGGTGTAGTAATGCTCCTCATGTTTTGCGACTGACAGTCCTCTGTTCCTCGGAATTCATTTGTGCTTTGTTGTCACTCAAGAAAATCAGGTTCAACCACCATTTTGGGTTTTGTTAGAATGTGCAAACGTATTGAGATTTTAACCACCTCCATTTGGAAGAGAAAAGTATATAAGCCCATATAGACCATGCTTATATAGGTCATCCCATAGTCCACCTATGATTGAGGAAAGCAGTGCAACTCAAAATAATGAAGACTGAGGATATCAAACAGCATCATGTATTAAATTGCAGAATAATTTACTCCAGATCAACACAGCCCAACTGGAGGAGAATGTTCTAAAGAGGGACACAGTGTCAGGCTGAAGGGAGCTGGGACTGTATGAAAACTTGTAAAACATTGGATATCCACTACCACTAAATCATTAACAAAAAGGAAACATTGCAACTATGCCTCCTTCTGCCAGGGCACTAATTCTTTATCGTATTTATTCATGCAAAACACCCATTCGTATTGATAGGCAAGAGGATCAGAAGAAAAACTGGAGTTATTTAATAGTGATCCTTATTAGAAATATATTATTCATATGGTGCAAGATACCTGAGAATGAGTAGAGGAGAGAAAGCCCAAGAAGGGGTAAGTAATCTAATAATCCATGAAATCAACAATGTTTATACTCAGGATAATATTGTTTTAATTCATTCCCATTTGTTGACATGCTGTGGACCTGGCGGGGCAAATTTTAGTATTTTTCATTCAATAGTAAGATTGTGGATGGATATTATAATATAAGTGGGATTTATATGTATAACTGTAATGATGTTTGGGGTGGTTATGTTTTTGAGTTAGGAACTGTCGGGGTTTCTTGCTGTATCTGAAATTAATAGTTAATTTGTAAGTACTCCTGTAACTATGGCAACTTCTGAAAAAAGATACGGTTTTTGAAGCCTGCCTGCAGAGTGAATGGATTTTGCACTAATGGGCCTTTGCTTATTTTAGATAGTTTGTGACTCAGCATGGGAAATAATAGGACCTCAAAGGTTTGCTAGAGAGTGCTTGAATCTGAGTTTTCTTCAAAGCGTAAGGGAACTACCCACAACTGAGAGATGTTTAGTTTCACTTTTAACCTTGGGTGGTGTGTTTAGTCTTGGGAAGAGATTGGAATGGGATGGCTACATGCAGCAGTGCTCCTGAAGGGGGAATGATAGATTTAATGAATTAGATCACCTTGGAGTGAAACATTAGTGCTGGTCCCTGACCAAAAATGTTGGATAACAACCTGGAAGTACTTATTTAAGATGGGTTCATTGAAGCTTAGGTGTATTCTAGCTCCAGAAAAAAACTAGTCAGTTCCAGTCTGAACATTGATGTCACACAAGTGACTTGAACTCAGCAAGGTGTTAGATACAGTGATTCTGCTGTGAGCATTATGCAGGTGGTATTTGCGCAGACTGTGCCAGATCTTCTTTGGTAACATATGAAAAAGCAGTTCTGTTTATTATCAATGTATAATGATGTGTTTTGGGATGAATTAGATTGTACTTTTGTTGTATATCTAAAACATTTGAGCTTTTACTGTAAATAGATAATTTGAGTTATTCAATTTTATTGTTATTTGTTTCATACTAAGCTTCTATTTTTTGTTAAAGCAAATCCTGCAGCTTTTTGTGTGCTTATGTTTCAGTGAGAGACCAGTTTGATAAAATGAAAACAGATGAAAATGTCATCCAGCAGGCTGGATTCCTGCCTGGGATCTGCGTTGTCCACGAGCTGGAATCATAAAAATATTCTGACTCTGTCCAGCCTCATTTGCTGTTGAAACAGTCATCCACACCTTTGCTATCGGTGAACCTGATTATTGAAATGCCCTGGTAGACAGCTTGTCATCTTCCATTCCACATAAACCCGAGATCATCCAAAATCTCTCATACCCTGCCATACGCAAGTTCCATTTACCCATCAGTTCTATGCTCACTGACCTAAACTGGCTTCCAGACCAGTGACTTAATTTTAAAATTCTCATCCTTGTTTTCAAATTTCTCTATGGTTTCACTCTCTGTGACCCCCTCCACCCACACAACCTTCCAAGATTTCAGTATTCATCCAATTCTTACCCCTTGAGCCATACAATCAGCTACCAAGCCCTAAGCTCTGGATTTCTCTGACTAAACCTTTCTGTCTCTTTATCTTTCTTTCTTCCTTTAGGGTATTCCTTGAAATCTATCTCTTTGACCATGCTTTTGATCATTTTCCCTAATATCTTTCCAAACTTTAAAGTAAAATTTTCTTTGATAATGCTCCTTAAGCACCTTGGACTGTTTTTCAATGTTCAAGGTATTACAAGTTGTTTTGGTTGAAGTAATTAACTCCAAACTGCTAGGTTCTCTGAGTACCGGTCTGTCAATCCTGTGGGGATGTTAATGAATATACAGAAATGGAGGCCATCGACATTTTCTTAGATATGATGGCTTTCGAAGATTAAAAAAGCAATTTGTCAATTAATTTGCAATGACTTCAATAGCAACTAGCTGGGAATAAATTCTTCTAGATACAACATGAAATACATTGTGAACATGTCAAAGTTCCTTGCACATCATTGTATATCCATTTGAGAAATAAAATATGAGTGAAGATATTTGCAAATGTAAATGAAAGACCAATTTAGTTTTTAGGAAGAAAATAAGAGATATTTTTAATCTAATTCACAACCACTGAAGTGAATGTACAGAGCTTGTTCAACATATTTATACCTGACAGTTGCAATCAAAGTTCTACAATCGGAATAGGATCACAATTTCAATATTTAGAAGCCTTTCAACATGAAAATGAGGTCACCTTTATGAGACACCTTTACATATTACAAAGCCCTGGTTTAAATTATTACACAGTTACCGTCACATTAGGAATTATATCAAGTCTTTGGAAAGACCTCAGAGGAAGTTTAATAGAATGTTACCAATATGTGGCAAGGCCCGAAAGATTAAAATTATGAATATTTCTGGTACAATAAATAGGGAAACATATTCAAACTGGTTAATCGCAACAAGAAGGCCTGAGAAGGGGTGGTAATACCCTAGTGGTTATTATCGCTGGACTGTTGATCCAGGGACCCAAGTAATGTTCTGGGGACCTGGTTTTAAACCTCACTACAGCAGATGGTGGAATTTGGAGTCAATAAAAAATCTTGAATTAACAGTCTAATGTTGACCACTAAACCATTGTTGATTGTCGGGAAAAACCCATCTGGTTCACTAATGGGTCGTTAACATTAGCTCCCAATGGCTGTGAAATTCATGAAAACTTCTTTTAGTTAATACTAAACAGGTATATGCATCACGATACATTATTAATCTTTGCCCATTGCTTCCAATATTTACATGTTATCTGGTCATTTAAATGTAATGCAGCAGGCAGCCAACACTAAGCCCATTGTTGAATGAGTTTGTGTGTTCACTGTGAGTGCAAAAATCATGAGAGGCTAGCCCAAGTTTAAGCTCACCTGCACCTCAGAAAGTGGATAATATCATTCACTGCAAATAGTTCAAGGAGGTCCACTCAACTGATTTCAGAGATAAGGAGATTATCTAAGGAGGAGAGTTTGCACAGATTAGATCAGTATTAATTAGAGTTTAGAAAATCAGAGGTGATTGTATTGAAGAGTATGAGAGGATTTGACAGGATGGATGCTATTTCCCCTTGGATGAGAGATTAGAACTAGGGGATGCAATTTAAAAATAGGGGGTCTCCCTTTTTAAGACAAAAGACAAGGCGATTTTTTTTTCTCAGAGTTTAGTAAGTCTGTACAATTTTCTCTCAGAGAGCAATGATGGCGGGGTCAGTAAATATCTTTAAAGGCAGGAGTTAATGAATTCTTGACTAACAAGAGGGCCAAAGGGTATCAGGAGTAACCAGGTAATTAAGTTAAGGCCACAATCAGATCAGCCATGCACTTGTCAAAGGGGAAAGCGGGCTGGAGGGGCCAAATGGATTCTTCCTGCTTCTAGTTCATGTTTGTATGTAACTTCAGTACAGAAGCCAAGATGCTTGGCCTTCTGATTGGACAACCTTTATAGGCACTCAGTTATTATGATTGTTCTTCTTAGCCCTGACACCATTGGTAGCGTATTCACTTCCATGTCATAAGATTCCGGTTACAAGGGCATGAGTGCAAAAGTCAAGGCTGACACTCACACTAGTCATGTTATCTTTCCACTAAGATGTTAAAAGATTCCATCTGCCTGCTTAGGCAGTTGTGAAAGACCACAAGCACTATGTTGAAGAAAATTAGGCAGTTAGTCCTTGTCTCATAGTCAATATTTATCCCTCAAGAAATGAAATCACACTTAAAAAGTGTATCAGAGTTAATGGGAACTGTAGATGCTGGAGAATCTGAGATAACAAAAATCTCTTCCGCCCCCTTGACCTGTCTGTCCTCCCCAGACTGACCTATCCCCTTCCTACCTCCCCACCTATACTCATCTCTACAGGCTCCATCCCCGCCTCTTTAACTTGCCTGCCTCCTCTCCACCTATCTTCTGCTGTATCCATTTTCGATCCGCCTCCCCCTCTCTCCCTATTTATTTCAGAACCCTCTCCCCATCCCTCTCCCTGATAAAGGGTCTAGGCCCAAAATGTCAGCTTTTATGGTCCTAAGATGCTGGTTGGCCTGCTGTGTTCATCCAGCTCCACACTTTGTTATCTCACAATTAGAAAGATTTTCTGCCATTGTCACATTGCTACTTGTGTGAGGATGCTGAGTGTATCAGATTAGAATCTCACTGAGATTCAGTTTTAGCAATTTCTTAACCATATGATCTTAACCATAATATCAAGCACATTTGAAAAATCTGTAATTACGATGTATGAAGCTGAACCCAGATTATTTGACATTTTCACACTCAGCAAATTTATTCAATGAATAGTTAAGGTGTAAAACACAGAGGCAGAAATTGCTGGAGAAATCAAAAAATTCCAGAGATCACAGTGGGTCAGGGAGTATCCATGAAGAGAAAGCAAGCTAACGTTTTGAGTCCAGATAACCGTCCATCAGAGCTGGAGTGAAGGGTGGAGGGGGTAGAATTAATACTATAGTGGGGGAAGGAAGTTGGAGTGCTGGAGGAGAAAGGATGTTGATAATTCAGATTAAGTGATCAGAATGTGAGAATGACAAAACAATGGTGTGTCCAACTGCCAGACTTGGAAGGACAGTCCCACTGGGGTGGGGGGAAGGGAGAAAGGACATGGTGACAGAGAATGTAACAAGTAAAGCTAAAAGAAAGGGAAGGAATGGGTTCACAATCTGAAGGTGTTGAACTCAAGACCGAGACAGGAAAATTGCAGACTGTCTAGTTTGAAGATGAGATGTTGCTCATCCAGTTTTCACTGCGATTTGCTTGAGGACAGACAAGTGGGCATTCAAGCAGGAAGCTGTGTTCAAATACCAGCCAAGGGAAGGTCGGGATCATGCATGTGTGTGAACCTGAACTATCAACATGTTTTCACCCCCAGCACTTGAACCCTCCTCCTTACTATTGCATTAATGCTGCCCCCTTTACGCTTCACGTCAGCTCTGATGAACAGTCTGAGGAAGGGTCACCAGACCCAAAACATTAACTCTGACTTTGTCTTCACAGACGCTGTCAGACCTGCTGAGCTTTTCCAGTGATTTCTGTTTTTCTTCCTGATAAAGGGCCATCTAGACTCGAAACATTAACTTGCTTTCTCTCCATAGCTGCTGTCTGACCCACTGTGATCTCCAGCAATTTTTTTGTTTTCAGTACAGATTGCAATCTGCAGTAATTTACTCCTATCTTGCTGGAGAAATCAGCAGGTCTGACAGCACCAGAACCCAAAGAACAGTCACCTCGGACTTGAAATGTCAACTTTGCTTCTCTCTCCACACATGTTGTCAGACCTCGTGAGTTCCTCTGACACTTCCTAGTTTTATTTCAGATCTTCACCATCCACATTGCCTTTTCTTTTGAATGATTTTGTTGTACTAGCCTGGAAAGTCCTAAGATTAGAAGAGATGTGCAGTGCTTTGTGATAGCCTGTGATTGTAAGAGAGGCTTTGTAAACATAAACCTTTCTTTTCTTTTAATAATCACGATCTTGGACCAAATCAATTTAGAGATAGTGAACAACATTTACTGCAAAGCCACACTTTCAGATAGATTGGCTCAATTTTTGTGTATTGCTTGCCGTTATGGTTTGATACTTGGATGTTTATGATGTGATGCTAAAAAGCTGATGATGTGAATGATCAATGACATCTTTGGTAAAATGCACCACGTCAATTCTCTAAATCTCCTAAAGAATCCCATTGCCTCAAAGATCAAATGTGTCAAGTCTGTTACATTGGAGAGCTTGTTCTTGCAGCATCTTTGTTACTAGAGACAAATAAGACGAATGTTTCCACAGCTTCAGACCATGGTAAAGGTAGGATACTAGTTAAGAAGACACCACAATTTCTTTCAGTTCTCAGAAATAAACATGAAACTTTCAGTTGGAATAAGGGATGTTTGGACAGTTGCTGGTTCTTAGTCTTCAGTGTTCCAAATTTCTCGATCTTCTTTGTTTCTTTTTCAAAATTGGCAAACAATAGAAGCATACACATAACTGTGACTTCAATCACCTTAAAGTACGTAAGAAGTACGCTGAGTAGCAGAACACCTGCACTGGTGTTGTGCTAGCTCAGTTGTAGCAAATTAGAATGACAGAAAATGCCACTGTTTAATGATAATTGGCACGTTGTGTGGAAAGATGCATCTGGTTGGGTCCGATGCTTATTACCTGTTAATTGCAATGACCTAATTAATGGATTACTCAAGTTTTGAAGATGATAAACTATGACAGGGTGTGTAAACCTATTCCAACCATTACTGCTTTGTGTTTGTGCAGAATTTGTTTTCATCAGACAGAATAGATATTAGTCCCACACGAACATTGCTTTATGCTCATGTGAATGTGAATTAGAAATTATTATTGCCATACTTAAGATGGTGTTTGATGTGTTTATGGTGTTTCAAATGAGCCACATGCTCTAATATAAAAATGTTGCCACTGTGTTCTTATTCCCCTCCTTTATTGTGTGTCAGCCTCTAACCTTTTGTGGAATTCTAGCTTTTAAATAAAGCCTCATAAATCACTAAGTACGCGTGAATTCATACCTGAAGTTATAAGGAAAATGGTCACATTTCTTCCCTTGCTTCAGCACTAGTTGTGCATTCAAGCGAAGCTTGTCCGTAGGAATGGGATAAACTTCAAAATACAAGGGATGTGTACTCATTTTCAAAATTACTCATGTGGTGAGGCATTCTCTATTGACTGCACAGGCATTTGGAGGAAGTAGATAAAGGGAGAGATGGGTGGGTGGGACTTGACATAAATAATTTATCCATTGGATACAAATCTAAAAAAGCGTTTCCATCAAGAGTTGAAATTACTGATTCCTTGAGGCATATTCTAGACTAACAAGGAGTTCTCGCTGACTGAATATTCAGCAACATATCACTGAATGGGAATTGCCAGTTATCCTATCTTGCAGAATCTTGGAGATCCAGCAGAACATTCAATTTCAGTTTTAATGCGATACTATCTTCTGTTTTAACAGGTTCTCTTTCAGGTCATAAGCAATTCATCTTGTCAGAATAAAACGCAATCATGGCAAAGAAAATTGTGCATCACCCAACTATAGCAGCACGACCACGTTGCAATTTGTAATTTGTCTGAATTGGAGAACGCATTTTCAGCACAAGGTTCAAAAGATGGCTGTTTGGAAAGTTAATATTTTGAGCAGTTTCTTTTATTCTAAAGCAATTGGCAGGGATACAGTGGTGTAATGTTAATGTCACAGAGGCACATCTACAGAATCAGGCTATTTCTTACAGCTGTGACAGGAAGAATGCATTGATAATCAAGCTTCACTGCTCCACCAGTTCCACCAACAAATTTGTGGATTCAGCCACCAAAATGGTTTGAGTTCCATGCTTCTGCATTGCTGCCCAATGTAAAAGAAACATTTTTCCAATTCATGCAAAATATTCCATTTATTATGAACAGAACTTATTCTTAAAACAACTGATAATCGCCAGTTAATACCCAAGCTATGACCCAGAATTAAAACTACAGGAAGGATGTTGTGAAACTTGAAAAGGTTCAGAAAAGATTTACGAGCATGTGGCTGGGGTTGGAGGGTTTGAGTTATAGGGAGAAGTTGAATAGATTGGGGCTATTTTCCCTGGAGTGTGGAGGCTTGGGGGGGGGGGGGGGGGGGGGTGACCTTACAGTTGTTTATAAAATCATGAGTGACATGGATAGGGTGAATAGGCAAGTTCTTTTCCCAGGATGGGGGAGTCCAAAACTAAAGGGCATAGGTTTAAGGTGAGAGATTTAAAAGGGACTTAAGGACAACTTTTTCATATAGAGGGTGGTGTGTGTACAGAATGAGCCGCCGGAGGAAATGGTGGAGGCTGGTACAACTATAACACTTAACAGGCAACTGGATAGGCTTATGAATAGGAAGGGTTCAGAAGGATATGGGCCAAATGCTGGCAAATGGGACTAGATTTATTTAGGATATCTGGTCAGCATGGATAGTTGGACTGAAGAGTCTGTTTCCATGCTGTATATCTCTATAATTGTATGACTCTATATCCCCTTAATCGCATACACAGATACATGTACCACATAAAAAGACAAATCTCTTCAACAATTATAGATCTTCAAGAAAGGGGCAAGAGGGAAATAATGCAATTCCTCTCAGACAAGAAATTGGAAACAATTGGGATGATTTCTCACATCTGCTTTCTTCTGTCAATGAAACTGAATGACCAACACTTATAGATTAATGATAGACTTCCAGTTCAGATTCCAATCAACTTGGATACAAATCTATGAGAATTGATCATAGTCCACTATTTCAGTGCTATTGGGTAGACAGATATTTGCAGGATATCAGGTTCCTGGGAACTTTTTATGGAGAAACAGGATTCGGGAGAAATCAGTGTTCTGAGGAAGGGTTATCGGATCCAAAATGTTAACTCTGATTTACTTTCCTCACAGATACTGCCCGACTAGCTGACCTTTCCCAGAAACTTCTGTTTTTGGTCAGGAGAAAGGCTGCTGCTGCTGGGATGTCTGCTTTCCTCTGACTCCTGGGTCTGCAAAACAGAATTCTAAGGCCTGAGAGGGTGGCTTGGCAACCATTAGCATAGGAGTTTTAGTCCTCTCATGGCTGTATTTTTTCCCAGTATTTAAACCAATAAACACTTATCCTATCTCCTTGTGCTCTCTTGAGGATCTTTTCCAAAATTGCTTGACTTCCAATAAAAGCATGGGCTCACAGCACACAGTTGATGTCAGTTTTCAAGATGTCATATGGTAACCCCTTTCCCAATCCACAGAATATCTAAGCTGTCCAAAATCTTCTAGCATTTCCCAGTTAGTCTTTAAATCAAACTGCATATTCCCAATATAATTCTATTATAAGTTCAAATACTACAACAGCCTCTGGGAGAATTAATAAATCTTGAATTGAAAGCTGTTTTCTGCAATGCTGATCATGTCAGAAAAAAACCATCTGATTCATTGTCCTTCAGAGAAGGAAATCTGCAATTCTTACATAAGATCATAAGACATAAGAGTGGAAGTAAGGCCATTCGGCCCATCAAGTCCATTCCACCATTTAAATCATAGCTGATGGGCATTTCAACACCACTTCCCTGCACTGTCCCAATAGCCCTTGATTCCTTTTGAGATCAAGAATTTGTCGATCTCTGCCTTGAAGGCATCCAACGACCCGGCCTCCACTACACTCTTCAGCAATGAATTCCACAAGCCCACCACTCTCCGGCTGAAGAAATGTTGCCTCATTTCAGTTTTAAATTTACCCCCTCTAATTTTAAGCCTGTGCCCACGGGTCCTTGTCTCCCCGCCTAACGGAAACAACTTCCTAGCATCCACCCCTTCTAAACCATACATTATCTTGTAAGTTTCTATTAGATCTCCCCTCAACCTTCTAAACTCTAATGAGTACAACCCCAGGATCCTTAGCCGTTCATCATATGTTAAACCTTCCATTCCAGGGATAATCCGTGTGAATCTCCGCTGGACACGCTCCAGGGCTAGTATGTCCTCCCTTAGGTGTGGGGCCCAAAATTGGACACAGTATTCTAAATGGGGCCTAACTAGAGATTTATAAAGCCTCAGAAGCACATCACTGCTTTTATATTCCAACCCCTTACATTGTCCAGCCTACATGTGACTCCTGATCCACAATTAAGTGGTTCATTGTTAACTAGCAGATGAAATGTCTGAGCAAGCCATTTAGTTCAAGGGAAAGTTTGGATAGACAATATGCTGGGTTTGCCAGTGACACCCACCTCCCATGAAAGAATAAAAAAAATCCAAATAGATATAAAGCCTACAATAATGTTAAATTAAAAGACAGTAAATCTCTCTTGCATTCTTTGCTGGTACAATCTTACGCAAAGGCATTTATTGGCCAAAATACTCTAAACCAGTGGAAGTTCTGGTTACATTGAAAGCTGGGGATCAATGTTAATGTGTGAAGAATGAACAACTGCATTGCAAAGTGAAATCTTAATCATTTTGTAGCTCCTTCTTATGCTTGCTGGTCCTTCAAGAGATTATTTTGATTATTCAGAAAAAAAATTTTCTGAAGAAGAGTACCGACCCAAAACGTCAAGTTTTCCTGCTCCTCTGATGCTGCATGGCCTGCTGTATTCATCCAGCTTCACACCATGTTTGTTCAAATTCAATACTTTTCTGATCTCTGCTGTGTTGGTGCAGAAATTGGGTTCACACCAATCCCATTAACTTCAGATGACTGACATATCTGACTGAGCATTCTGTAAAGTGGTATCATCCACAACAATATCACTAGCATGTAGCATACCTGTATCCCTGAGCCATATAATCTTCAAACACTTAACTTGCAGCATTGTTCATATTAATGGTGACTTTTCTGAACCACTCAAAACATTGCTTATGTACTGTGATATGTTAGCTTTCCCCTAACACCCTCCAATCACTAATTATTCTTTATACCCATTGGTCTTAATAATGTCATATTTCACTGAGGACTGTAGGTATCTCTCTGCATTATAAAGTGGCAACTAGTTAAGTTGCTTGAGAGGTACCATTTCACATCAAGTTTGGTGCAAAGTGAAAAGGTAGAATTCATGAACAACCATAGATAGTACATGGATTGAGCCAATGATTCTACACCACAGCATCGCCATCTAGCCAAATAAGCTAACTAACATCCATCTTCTCAGGGAATCACGTCTAAGCTGGAAAGTTTGTAGTTCTACAAGCCTGCAGTTGCTCTTTTCATTGCAGTCAATTCAGCCAATTTCCTGCCCATTTAAAGCAATTCCTTTGTGTCCTGCCCAAATGAGTAATCTTTAGGTCACTCGCCCTTCACATGGCCTTCCTACCCACTGGTTCAAAATTGAAACGGAAAGAATTGTGAAGAAATACATCTAACACCATGACACATAACTGGCATGTGAATGCATTGCCAGCTGCTGAACATATTGATTTTACTACTTGTTAGTTATATGACCTCATCCCAAATCAACTACATTTCTCACAATGTGCCAAAGAACTTACCCACTTGAGCTGCTGCCAGATCAGGAATGATTACAGGTCAATGTTGTTTAATCAAAAATAAAGCTCAACTCTGAAATAGCAGAAACTTCTTTCTATCGCCCCCTTGATCATGACTCTACCCTAACCATCAAAACATCATCTCCCAGCTGGAAATCAATATGAAGGGTCTAGGCCCAAAACGTCAGCTTTTGTGCTCCTGAGATGCTGCTTGGCCTGCTGTGTTCATCCAGCTCCACACTTTGTTATCTTGGATTCTCCAGCATCTGCTGTTCCCATTATCTCCTTTTCAAGCCTACTGACTCCCACAGCTACCTAGAATATATCTCCTCTCACCGACTTTCCTGAAAGAATGCCATCCCCTATTCCTAATTCCTTCACCTCTCTCGCACCTGCCCCCAAGATGAGGCATTCAATGTGGCCTCCTCTGCAACAGGGAAACCAAGCAAAGGCTTGGAGACTGCTTTGTGGAGCACCTATGCTCAGTTTGTAACAAACGACTGCACCTCCCAGTCGCGAACTACTTCAACTCCCCCTCCTACTCCTTGGACGATGTGTCCATCCTGGGCCTCCTTCAGTGCCACAACAATACCACCCAAAGGCTAGAGGAACAACACTTTATATTTTGCTTGGGAACCCTGCAGTCCAAAGGTCTCAACGTGGGCTTCACCAGCTTCAAAATCTCCCCATCCCTGACCTCATCCCGATAAAAGTCCAGCTCATCCCTTCCTCCTTGACCTGTCCGTCTTCTCTCCACCTATTTGCTTCTTTATCCACCTTCCATCATTGCCTCCCCCTCGCTCTATTTATTTCTGAGTCCCCTTCCCCATTTCTGAAGAAGGGTCCAGACTCAAAACGTCTGCATTCCTGCCCCTCTGATGCTGCCTGGCCTGCTGTGTTCATTCAGCTCTACACCTTGTTATCTGCAGAATTAAATAAATGCCTCTGCCTCAAAGCATGTAAAGAGTACTATTTAATCCCAGAGAAACAAAATAAATACCAAGAATACAAATCAATAATTATTTCAGTGCAATTATTCTACTCATCAGCTCTCATACTAAGCAATTTCTGGTGATTAAAAAACACTAAGAAGAAACTTTAAATGCACCCACGCTCAATGAAAATGTAGTAGAGTGCAAAATTCATGTCTGTATTTAATTGATACAATTTTTCATTTATATTTCTGTTTCAAAAATCTAGGTGACTTAAACTCATTATTTGTATGTATGCATATTTTGTTTTATTTGTTCATAAGATGTATGCATATTTTGTTTTATTTGTTCATAAGATGTGAGCATCTATGGATAGGCTAGCACTTATTGCCCATCCCTAATTGCCCAGAGGACACTTAAGAGTCAGCCACATTTCTAGGGCTCTAGAGTCACATGAAGACCAGACAGATAGGGATGGCAGTTTCCTTCCCTGAAGGATATTAGTGAACCAGATGGGTTTTACCTCACAATCAACAATGTTGTCACAGCTATCATTAGGTTCTTAATTTCAGATTTTTCTTTTCATTCAAACTTCCCCAACTGCCATGTAAAACACACAGTTATTTCATATTATAATACTAATTGAATTTATTTGTTCAATTTACAAAAATGTGGCTGCTTCAAAATTTGATATAATTCCAGCTGTGAGAATTCTACAGATAAATTGAAGGCAATGGTAATATTGTAGTGCATGAAGTGTTACAAAGTAAGCAGATTATGAAAGTAAATGCAGAAGGGATCAATTTCAGAAATGTTAACTTAGAGGTTAACTTCAGAATATCACTTCAGAATACTGGCTGACAAAATGTAAGAGCATAGAAGCTAAAGCTGAAGTAGGCATTTGATCCCTCCAGCCTGTGCTGCCATTCAATAATATCAATATTGATCTGATTGCGATCATAACTTGGTTTTACTTTCCAACCCCACATAACCCTTGGCGTCTTAACAGATAAAAGATGTATCTCATTCTGCAATTAAGGAATTCAGTGACATAGCTTCCACTGCTCCACTGGCAGAGAATTCCTGACATCCTTCACTTTTGTTCCCACATGAGAAAGAATGGCTGATGCCAGAAATATGGGTGGAATTCTGTATGGAGGTCCATTTTCATCTTTGCAGGAAACTCCAACTGCAATTATCTTTCAAATTTTCTTTGTGTTATTTGACAAACAGTGCAAATGTTGTTATTATTCTGATCTATTTCTTCCCACTCATTCCAAACATTTATAAACATTCCTCTTTCCCTCCATCCTCCAGGCGTTCAATTTTTGTTCAAATTCACTTTCCTCATTCTTTAACAGGTGATTCTTCTCATTTCTGTTCAACTACAATTTTTTTTTAAGAACTGTAACTGAAGAAGCTGCACCTAGGAACTTTTGTAGCTAAGGGACCTTTGTGCCAAGAGGGCACCGTAAGTGGCGTAAATTTTTCACTGTAATTTGAGTAAGTGTGACAATAAAGGTAATTTTTTTTCTATCCTATTCCAACTTCACTTAATTCTACAATCTAGACACTTTTAAAACCCAACCACTTATTCTTGGCATGTGTTTTATCTTCTCTCATTCTCTTTCCAAACTTAGTAGTTCACAGTTCTTCACTGATATTTTTCAATGAATAAATATGATTGGCATAAACTGTTGAAGTTCAACTCAAGTCTTCTTGCAAAACCTGAAGTTCTTAAGAATTTTACAAAATTTACCTAAGATGTCTGTCCTTCTCCACATGAACATACCAATTTGCTAATTTTGCAAAGCCTCTATAGGAAGCTGAATGAGGAAAATATAATTGAAACTGTGGACAAGCCAATCCCATATAATTTGTTTCCACAAACAAAAAGCTCATTAAAAGCATCCATCTCTTTTTTTCTCTTTGAGCTGACAGCACTAATTGCTGATACATCAAGCAGAATTCAATTCAAAACTAACGTGTCAATGGAATGCAAATGAAGTATAAATGAAAAGATCTCTGACAGATCATTTTCATTTTGGAATTGTGCTCAAGACTCTCCAGAGTATGGACATCTGTTCATTACATTTGTCTATTGAAGTTGGTTGTGAACACAAACCATTACTACTGGAAATAAGCACTGGAGTACATTGCAGCAATAATTGGTTCCTTCGTTTAATTTTTTTTCATACTTTGGGAGTAAACTTTAAGTGCAACTACTTTATAGCTGGCAATTAATGTGCAGATCATACATTGTCACCAAAATCTTCAAGCGAATTCATATTTTTTGAAATACGTTTGCATTTTAATGTTGAAATGCATCATCTTTTTGTGGCTCATTATACAAAACAAGATAAGAGTAAACCTCCCTGCAAGAAAGAAGGCAGAATCTTCATTCCAACAGGTCACAGTTATTCTGAATGTAGTCTTGTTCTTTACTTTTCTCCCCGCCCATTCTAATTTGTTGCACACCATTCCCTCAGGGTGAATCCTGACTTAAACTTGTCAACAAGCATGATCGCTCCGCCCACAACCTCCACAGCCTGCAACCCCAGAGAAGACAGCCACACTGAGCCCTGCCGCATCTTCACCATCCCCCCAGACCTCCCACTGACTGAGGACGAACGGTCAGTCCTGAGCAAGGGGCTCACCTTTGTCCCCCTACAACCACACATCAACGAATACCAGTCACGGTCGGACATAGAGCAGTTTTTCTGCCGTCTTCGCCTGCATGCCTACTTCTTCAACCGGGAACCTAACCCTCCTTCCACTGACCCCTTCACCCGCTTCCAACACAAGTCCTCCTCCTGGACACCACCCCCAGGCCTCCTACCCTCCCTCGACCTCTTCATCTCCAACTGCCGTCGAGACATCAACCGCCTCAACCTCTCCACCCCTCTCACCCACTCCAACCTCTCCCCCGCAGAACGGGCAGCCCTCTGCTCCATCCGCTCCAACCCCAACCTCACCATCAAACCCGCAGACAAGGGTGGCGCAGTGGTAGTATGGCGCACTGACCTCTACATCGCCGAGGCCAGACGCCAACTCTCCGACACCACCTCCTACCGCCTCCTCGATCATGACCCCACACCCGAGCACCAAACCATCATCTCCAACACCATTCATGACCTCATCACCTCAGGGGACCTCCCACCCACAGCCTCCAACCTCATTGTTCCCCAACCCCGCACGGCCCGTTTCTATCTCCTTCCCAAAATCCACAAACCTGCCTGCCCTGGTCGACCCATCGTCTCAGCCTGCTCCTGCCCCACCGAACTCATCTCCACCTATCTGGACTCCATTTTCTCCCCTTTGGTCCAGGAACTCCCCACCTATGTCCGTGACACCACCCACGCCCTCCACCTCCTCCAGGACTTCCAATTCCCTGGCCCCCAACACCTCATATTCACCATGGACGTCCAGTCCCTGTACACCTGCATTCCACATGGAGATGGCCTCAAGGCCCTCCGCTTCTTCCTGTCCCGCAGGCTCGACCAGGCCCCCTCCACCGACACTCTCATCCGCCTAGCTGAACTCGTCCTCACACTCAACAACTTCTCTTTTGACTCCTCCCACTTCCTACAGACTAAGGGGGTGGCCATGGGCACCCGCATGGGCCCCAGCTATGCCTGCCTCTTTGTAGGTTACGTGGAACAGTCCCTCTTCCGCACCTACACAGGCCCAAAACCCCACCTCTTCCTCCGGTACATTGATGACTGTATCGGCGCCGCCTCTTGCTCCCCAGAGGAGCTCGAACAGTTCATCCACTTCACCAACACCTTCCACCCCAACCTTCAGTTCACCTGGGCCATCTCCAGCACATCCCTCACCTTCCTGGACCTCTCAGTCTCCATCTCAGGCAACCAGCTTGTAACTGATGTCCATTTCAAGCCCACCGACTCCCACAGCTACCTAGAATACACCTCCTCCCACCCACCCTCCTGCAAAAATTCCATCCCCTATTCCCAATTCCTCCGCCTCCGCCGCATCTGCTCCCACGATAAGACATTCCACTCCCGCACATCCCAGATGTCCAAGTTCTTCAAGGACCGCAACTTTCCCCCCACGGTGATTGAGAACGCCCTTGACCACGTCTCCCGCATTTCCCGCGACACATCCCTCACACCCCGCCCCCGCCACAACCGCCCCAAGAGGATCCCCCTCGTTCTCACACACCACCCTACCAACCTCCGGATACAACGCATTATCCTCCGACACTTCCGCCATTTACAATCCGACCCCACCACCCAAGACATTTTTCCATCCCCTCCCCTGTCTGCTTTCCGGAGAGACCACTCTCTCCGTGACTCCCTTGTTCGCTCCACACTGCCCTCCAACCCCACCACACCCGGCACCTTCCCCTGCAACCGCAGGAAATGCTACACTTGTCCCCACACCTCCTCCCTCACCCCCATCCCAGGCCCCAAGATGACATTCCACATTAAGCAGAGGTTCACCTGCACATCTGCCAATGTGGTATACTGCATCCACTGTACCCGGTGCGGCTTCCTCTACATTGGGGAAACCAAGCGGAGGCTTGGTGACCGCTTTGCAGAACACCTCCGCTCAGTTCGCAACAAACAACTGCACCTCCCAGTCGCAAACCATTTCCACTCCCCCTCCCATTCTCTAGATGACATGTCCATCATGGGCCTCCTGCAGTGCCACAATGATGCCACCCGAAGGTTGCAGGAACAGCAACTCATATTCCGCCTGGGAACCCTGCAGCCATATGGTATCAATGTGGACTTCACCAGTTTCAAAATCTCCCCTTCCCCTACTGCATCCCTAAACCAGCCCAGTTCATCCCCTCCCCCCACTGCACCACACAACCAGCCCAGCTCTTCCCCCCCACCCACTGCATCCCAAAACCAGTCCAACCTGTCTCTGCCTCCCTAACCGGTTCTTCCTCTCACCCATCCCTTCCTCCCACCCCAAGCCGCACCCCCCGCTACCTACTAACCTCATCCCACCTCCTTGACCTGTCCGTCTTCCCTGGACTGACCTATCCCCTCCCTACCTCCCCACCTACACCCTCTCCACCTATCTTCTTTACTCTCCATCTTCGGTCCGCCTCCCCCTCTCTCCCTATTTATTCCAGTTCCCTCCCCCCATCCCCCTCTCTGATGAAGGGTCTAGGCCCGAAACGTCAGCTTTTGTGCTCCTGAGATGCTGCTTGGCCTGCTGTGTTCATCCAGCCTCACATTTTATTATCTTGGAATCTCCAGCATCTGCAGTTCCCATTATCTCTGAAGCATGATACTGTGTTGTCTGACATGCTGACCTCTACCTGGCAAGAGGTGAGCTCCAAATCTCAACCTGATCCTTTATCGTGCCCCCTGGACCGCAACTCCACTGTTGAACATGAAGTTTTTGTTTCCAGGTCTATCACTGACCTCATCTCCTCTGGGGGTTTCCCCTCCACAACTTCTCACCGATACTGCCCCAACACTATGCAGTCCACTTCTACCTTCTGTCCAAATCCACATTGTTTCAGGCTGATCCTATCCCACTGAACATATTTCTTCCTATCGTGACATGATTGCCCACACTTCCTTATTCAGTCTTTTCCCACCTGCATCCATGATTCTTCTGGATCTTTATCAGTTGCACATATCCCTGATCCCAGCCTCTCCCCTTTCTCATGGGCACGTAATCCTTTGACTCATCCATCTCCCATCAGGATGTTCTGAAGGCTTTCCACATATACCTTGAAAAGAGGCTTGAAAAACTGTCATCAACCAACTCCCCATTTTTCCTAGCTAAATTCATTCTCCAAACAGTTTCTCTTTCAATTTATTTCACTTTCTTTCATGCCTCTGACATTTTCTACTTTTGCCTCAACTGTGGACTCTTCCCCATCGGTCTCCACTCTATCCCTCACCCTGTTCACCATAGTTGAAAGGACCCTCTGCTGTGCTCAATTCATTTTCCATTTTTCTGCTATCACCTCTTCCTTGCTGTCCCAGAATAATGATTGATCCCTTGGTAGCATTTTGCACAGAATCGTTCCCTCCATGGTATCCTTCTCCACTCCCCCATCACACCCTACACTTCCTCACCAACACTTCAATGACCCCACCCATGGCATCTTCCCATGCAATCACATAAGATGTAGCACTTACCCTTTTATACCCTCCATCTTCAATTTCTAAGACCTCAAACACAACATCCAGGTAAAGCAACATCTTACTTACACTTGATTCATCTAATCTGCTGCATTTGCTCCACTCAGTGAGGTCTCCTCTATTTCAGTGAGACCAAATGCAGACTGAATGGCCACTTTGCATCTCTTCTGTTCAGTCCATGATTCTGAACTTCTACTTTCTTCCCATTTTAATGTACCACCTTGGTCTCATGATGACTTCACTAACTTAGACCTGCTTCAGTGCAGCCGAATAAAAGCTGGATGAATAGTACCTCATTTTGCATTTCAGCCCTTTACAGCCTTCAGGACTCAATATCGCATTCAACAAAGTTAGACCATGAACACTGACCACCATTCTGAGTACAACACCCCTCCATCTTTATGTCCTGCATGCTCAGATTTGTTCCCAGCAGACTGTTCGTAGGATCACAGAATTCATACAGTGTGAAAACAGGATCTTCAGCCCAACAAGTCCACACCAACCCTCAGAGCATCCCACCCAGACCCAGGCCACCCCTATAACCCACCTAATCTACACATCCCTGAACATTATGGCCAATTTAGCACGGCCAATCCACCTAGCCTGTACATCTTTGGACTGTGGGAGGAAATCAGAGGACCTGGAGGAAAGCCACACAGGCACAGGGAGAATGTGCAGACTCCATACAGACAGTCGCCCGAGGGTGAAATCAAACCTGGGCTCCTGGCACAGTGAGGCAACAGTGCTAACTGCTGAGCCACGTGCTACCCTGTTCTGTTTTCTATTATTCTCACCTACTAATAGTACATATTTTGCATTTATATAACTCTCCTCTATTACCATTTGCACTCCCTCTGTCTTTCTCTGCACACCCTCACCATCTGTTCCACTCACTCTTCCTCCTCCTTTCACACCAACATAAAAGCCATCATTTCCTTTTGCTCCAGCAGTTAAGAACTGCCCTATTGAATTCAAAATGTTTGCTTTGTATCTTTCTCCACAGATCCCAGACCTGTTGTGATTCTGTAGCATTTTCTGTTTGTATTTTTGATCTCTAACATATTAATTATTTTACTTTAATTTTTCATCATTCTTCCTTAGCTCTTGCTTGGAAATAATCTACTTTAATCCATAAATCCAAAACATTAACATTTAAAATGTTTTACTCTAATCAAATAAATAGAAATGCATTTGCTATAAATGGATAATAAAATCAAATTCCAAATAAGTGAGTTGTATCAAAACTAACTGTACTAATGGAGAATTTCAGTACAAGGATACTTAGTGGTTTTATAATCAGTTATGCACTTCTAAAATCAAATTTTTCTCATAGAATTTCCTTCTTTTACAATTATCTTGTTAGGAACATGTGACAGAAGTAATAACAGTGAGGTGTCAAATTATTTTAAAGGTAGATAACTTGAATATTGCTGAAGAAAATATATGGTGCCAAAACATTTCATCATGTGCTCTTCGGAACAAATGCAAGAATACCAAATTTCAATCGCAGCAACTTACTTACGATGTGGGCAACGCTGGTTAGACCAACATTTGTTGCCCATCCATAATTTCCCTGGAGAAGTTCACTGTGAGCTGCCTTCTTGAACTTCATCCCTACATTCAACAGGAGAACAGGGTGCTGATCAAATGGCAAATTAACTCCCATTCCCCAGGCCTTGCAAAGAGAAAGCAGTGAGGGATGAATAGTCTCCTGTGTAATTGGTCTTGCCAATATGTGATGTTTTGAGCAGTCACTTCTCCATCAGCATTAATTGCTCCCCTAAGAGGAGGCAACGGCCTAGTGGTATTATTGCTGGACTGTTAATCCAGAGACCCAGATAACGTTCTGGGATCCTGAGTTTTCGAATCCCACCATGGCAGGTGGTGGAATTTGAATTCAATAAATATCTGGAATTAAGAATCTAATGACAATCATGAATCCATTGTCAATTGCTGGAAAAAAACCATTTGGTTCCTTACGTCTTTTAGGGAAGGAAACTGCCATCCTTACCTGGTCTGGCCTACATGTGACTCCAGACCTGCAGCAATGTGGTTGACAGGGTTGAGCAATAAATGCTGCCTAGCCAGTGACGACCTCAGCCAATGAATGTATGAAGAAAAAAATTGTTGCAAAGGGAAAGTACTGCAAATTCTGGAGATAGAGAAGAGAAGCAGAAACTGTGGGAGAAACTCAGAACAGCATCTGTGGAGAGAGAAACAAAGTTAACGCTTCCATGCCAAAATGGCTCTTTTTCAGATGAATTTCCAATGTTTGTAAGAAGTCAGAATGGATTCCAAACATTAACTCTGTTTCTCTCTCCACAGATGCTGCAAGACTTGCTGAGAATTTATCATTGTTTCTATATACATTGCTATGATCGTTTATTTGCATTTTTGCAATTTTCCTGCATGCAATATGTCTCTCAATTCAGTAATACCCAGGTTTTACAAGACCAAGATACATAGCTACTGTTTTAAAGGTTCCACATTGTAAAGAATATTTAAGTTTCCACAAAATGCTATTAATCTTCATGAGTGGTGTGGGCATAACTTGAAAAAAATTATTTGGTGCTAATGTATTGCATCGCTATGTTTTGGCCTCTAAAGTTTTTAACAAATGCTTCAAAACCTCCATTAGGTTAAGCATTTCGCAGTTCCAAAGAGACCCTATTAATCTTCATGAGCAGTGAGGGGGCAGGTCTTGAAACTCCATATTTCATACTAAAGTATTTAATCTCCATGTCTTGGTCTCAGATTTGGCTCCAGACACTTTACAGCATGAAGCAAATGCCTTTTTAAGATCCATATGGCTAAGCATTTTTTCAGTGTCCAAGTGACACTATCAGTCTTCTTGAGCTGTAGGGGGAAGGACTTGAATCGTCATATTTGGTGCTATAAGGAGGTGCATCATCATGTCCTAGGCTCAGATGTTAAGGTTTCAAAGTCCTGATATTGTTCTACATATAATTGCTAGACGTATTTATAAAATTCATGCTTCTGGCATTTTATCAGAGATGTTAACCCATTTAAACCAATAACTCCCTTGAAAATAGTAAAGAGAATTTTTATCTAAGTGTACTGAAATGTTAACATCTGGGCTAAAATGAGATCATATAAGCCTGCAAAAAAATTGATTTGAATCGGAGATTTGAAAAATATATGCCAAATTATTTGAAAAATAGATAGAGTTCTGTAATTTCGTAAAGATCAGATGAGAATAAAGGTATTGTAGGGTTTCAGAGTACGAGTAAATAATGGAGTGACCGCAAATTCCGATTTTAAATTAGTTATGCACGGTCTGCATTTCTTGATGCACGATCTATAGGATCGTTGTTGAGAGCATCTGATGTGCTCATGTGTGGTTAATCACATTTATTCAGGTTTGTTAATATCTTTACTTAAGGTTAAGAGAAGCAGGTGACGTTTATTAATTGCCTGAGCACTATAACGGTATAGGCAACAGTGCTTTATTTCCCCTTCTAACTCTATTTTGATTTAATTCGTTCCCGCTCTCTACCCCTCCCTCACTTTGATGTTTTGCACTAGCCATAATGCACTCTATATGTAAATTTCTAATTGGTTGCACGGGTGATTTACTGGTGGCACTTAATAGTTAAAAACAAAAAAAAATTTAGTGGTGAGAAAGCCGTTCTAGAGGACTTTTGGACATTAAAAACCATCATAAAAGTAAAGGCTCCAACTTCGTTTTGATTTAGACCCCTCCCCGTCTCCTGAACTCTCCCTCACCTTTGATGGTCTACATTGCCTTTAAGTTAATCAATTGGTAAGCACGGAGTGATTTACTGGTGTTGATTTAGAGACAATAAAATCACCATGGGTGATTTGGTGACGGGGAGAGAAAAAAGATATTCTGTTGAGTGTAAGAGCACATCTGAATTTAAAAATAATCAGCAAAGCAATCTGTTGTGGTGACATGGTAGTATCCCTATCTCTGAACCAGGAGGCCTGGTTCAAGTCCCATCAGTACTCGAGGTGTGTAATAATGTCTCTGAATAGGTGCATCGGAAAATATCTATAAAAGGAAAGGGGAGTGCTGTTGTCATGCATTGGTCATGTACTTACCTTTGAACAAGGAGGCCGAGGTCAAGTCCCACTTGCTCCAAAGTATGTATCAACATCTCAAAACAGGTTGATTCCCAACCCCTACAAAGGCAAAGTCACTATCCTCGCAGGAGTTTAAACAGCTTCTCTCTCAATTGAAAGAAATAGCTGATGGTAAGTTTAACCTGAGGATCACCATGACCCAGGTGAGGAATGGGGTTGAGAAGTCAGGAACTTCATAGTAAACTTAGCCTACAGGAATTGAACCCATGCTGTTGGCATCATTCTGCATTGCATATCAACCGAGTGTTTGACCTAGTTCAGCAATGTTGTCATGAGAGCAAGAACAAAAGAAAACCAGTAAAAAGATTGAACCAAAGGAAATAATTTCAGAAATTTCTGCACAGTCATTTAAGTAGTGACAAGTATTTTGAATCTTAAAGATATCAAGGAGACATACCATTTTAGCAAAATTTCATGTTTGCAATTATTTAATGTTATATGAAGTATATGAATGTTATAATGTTATGCGAATTCTAGGTGATGCTTATTTTATACATTAGCTCTGGGCAGAGGTAACATTTGTTTCTATGTGTGCAATAGGCTTTAGAATATCAAATCCGTGCATCAGCTGTGGCTTCCAGCTCTTTATAGTTTGTTGACTTCTCCCTGACTTCACACCCAGACATGACTCATCGAACACGATGAGTTTCAGTGGGAAACAGACTTACATAATCAAATGCAGAATAATTGATCATTCCACGTGGTGACTGTAGGGATGTGAAGTGTTGGGTTTTACATTGTTTTTTTTCCATCCATAAACACACTTATGCTACAAAATATGGATAGAATAGAAGAGTGTCTTAAATATTCTGCTTGTTTAGTTTTGTAGATTAGACTTAGAATCAATTCTGTTTCTGAAAAGTATCATAATTTCTAGCAATTTAGTTCATACCAACTTATTTTGTTCTTTGGCAATGCAGTAAGCATGGAAGGAACTGTAAGTATAGGTTATTTAATTTATGACTAGTAGCTAATGAAATCATGCTGATGTGCTAATTATTTGCATACTTGGCACCAATAATGCTTGAAATAAACTAAAAACTGAAAGAACTGTGGATGCTGTAAATCAGGAACAAAAACAAAGTTGCTGGAAAAGCTCAGCAGATCTTGCAGCATCTGTGAGGGAGAAAACAGAGTTAACGTTTCGGGTCTGAGGAAGGGTCACCGAGCCAAAAAGTTAGCTCTGTTTTCTCCTTCACAGATGCTGCCAGACCTGCTATGCTTTTCCAGCAACTTTCTTTTTGTTCTTGAAATAAACTACTCCTGTGGGAGTAAAAGGTTGTTTAAACATCCATAGCATCACTCCCACATTGAAGTAATACACAGAGGGGAGAAGGCATGGATGTATTTTAAAAGAATGGTGAGACGTGCAAAAATGCAATGTGGAGTACTGAAAACCAGGCAGATACGTTCTGGAATAACAAGGTGTAGAGCTGGATGAACACAGCAAGCCAAGAAGCGTCAGACGAGGAGGAAAGCTGACCTTTCGGGTCTGGACCCTTCTTCAGAAAATTCTGTTCTGGAGTTGCTCTCTCCGCCCGCACCGTGACACCAGCAGCTGGTGTAGTTATTCTCAAGCTTAGCTTCTAACCTCGGAACTGTCAATCAGAACAACACCTCAAGCAATGGCAGCAGTTGGGGCCCATTCCAGTGGCACCTGGTGCTTTACAGTAACTGCCTTTGCTTGTCGCTGTCACAAAATCAGATTACCTCCTAACTGATATTTTGTCACGTCAAGCCATGTGATCTGCTCTCCCTCAAAACAGCTTGCCATTCATTCTCAGGTGATTGTCCTGTAAGGGTAGAAGTAATCTTTTAACAAGAAAACCAAGTATTTAAAATATAGCAGGTGTTAGTAAGAGATACATAACTCCTCACTACAGGCTACATTTTTGTGTGAATTTGTATGCTGTATATTTAGTGAATACAATGTGGCCAGGGTAGAACTAGCTAACCACAGCACACCTTGAATTTAGTTTTTAGTAAAACCTTTGTTTACATGTAGGTTTTCAAAAGCATAACATGTGCAATCGGCATGAAAGGCAACAGAATTAACATCTTAACAGACACTGGAGTTTTTTTTCAAAACAACTTATAAATAATCCAGTGAAAGGTGATTTTTTTTGCCACATCCATCTATAATGTTAATTCTTGACGTGATAGCTATCATTCATGAAGTGGTACATACTTCAGGAATAATATTTAAAAGCATGCCTTAACATCTGTATTTGCATGGTTTAAATGCAGCCAGCTGCTTGAACTGGCTGAAGGCATCAACACATTTAGTATGGTTTCAGCTGCAGCTTTGCGGTCGATACCACAGGCAATTGCAAATGGGCAGCACTTAAAATTAACTCAGGCCATAAAGTGCTGTGAGAGGTCCCAAGGTTGTGAAAGCCATTATTCAAATGCAAGTAATTTCTTTGTCTGGACAAATCCACAGGGCACTTAGTTATATAGATCTGTCTCACAGATGTACACTGTTGTAGGCTTCCCTGATAGGTCCAGGAATTGTGCAGAGGTATTGTTAGAGATTCTTGTATCTTATTTCCCTCAGAACATGTTGTGTGTCATGAGCATTCAGTACAATATGTACTGACCTGCTTCATTTATAGCCGCTGGTTATGCATTGTCTCAGTATTAAGAGAATCAAACTTTATCTGTTAATAAATGGGATTCCATTACCTGGAGGTACAAGTGGAGCAAAGTGAATGCAATCAGGAACTGCCAATGATGCCACCTCCAGTAGTTGTGAGAAATGATAACGTGTCTTCCATGCCCTGAAACTGAGAGGTTCTATGATGTTTGCTGATAGTTTCTCCTGTTCCTCTGAAGTGACTGGCAGAGAGGTGAGATGTGAACCTATAGTCCACTGAACAACTCCACTTTATTTTGCTAAACTATTTCCTGCCCTATGCGTCCATCAACACCACTCTCTGTCATGCTATTATACCCAGTCTCAGTTATGTAAAATTAATTCTACATGCTAATCAGCCAAATCCTCTTGGAATCTTCATGATTCCTGCTCATTTTCCTAAATGATCATTTTACAAACCAAAATTGTCACTGGGTCATTGCATTAATGTGCGTCCCATTTATTTACTCTCAAAAGCAATTTGAAAGCCTAGGGCAATAATGGCCATAAACATTAACTAACAAAGTTACTGGACCTCAAAGCACAATTAACAATGTAGCCCAATTCTCCTACTCGGAATAAATGAACACTCTGTGAAGACAAAATCAGATCCTAACCATTCTTTTTGCCCAAAAATTGAATAGTTTTGACCACTAAGTCACTCAAGTTTTTAATAGTGACAGCATTAGTGAGAGGAATAAAATCACAATAGCAGCTGCCTTAATACAGCTGCAGCAAACAAAATGATCCTCCAGCTTCCGGTTACCATCTATGTACAGAAAGTTACAGTCCAATGGAAGGTGATTCATTAGTAAGCATTATGAAGACTTTATGAATATGTCTAAAATTTGTCATAATTATATCATGTTTAATTTAAAACAATTTGTATCGATATATCAACTAAAATCACAATAACGTAGTGTGTGGCTTTAATCATGGACCATTATAAAATTCTATAGTTTGCAACTAAGACAATGACATGAACACTACTGTTCTGGTTACACAACTTAGTTATTAATGCTGTAAACTAATACATAAATCAAAACAAGATACTAAAATGTGAGGCTGGATGAACACAGCAGGCCCAGCAGCATCTCAGGAGCACAAAAGCTGACGTTTCGGGCCTAGACCCTTCATCTCTGATGATTCTCCAGCATCTGCAGTTCCCATTATCACATAAATCAAAACAGTTTGTGATATAACCTGCCTGTGCATTTTATCAAGACAGAAACAATTGTATCTTGGATTACTTTCAAGTTCATTGTCTCAGAGATATACAATTTATCTGCTGTATCAAAATTGTGGCTGTAACAGCTCTAAGCCAAATAGCTATGTGTGTCTGTAAGAGAGCAAGTAGGCTTTAAGGAGCAGTAGTGAAAGTTATTTAAATAGGGCACACAAAATCCTATGTATTTAATTGTTCACCATAAAATGTAATAAGTTTGTTGTGTTCTTCTTCTCTCTCCCAACCTTCTCTTTGTGATTGATTTGGTGGAATTAAAAATAGAGATTGTCTTTGTTTTTGTTTCTCTGCTGAAATTGCAATTCCTTTGTGCTGGAGAAAACAGAACTTTGTGTTTCTTTTCACACTTTGTTGAACAGTCATGAAAAATAAGGGATCAGCTCAAAATATCACAGAGGCAGAAAATAGTGCTACTTGTACTTTCTCCAAATCAATCATCAAGATGAGAGGATGAAGACATGTCAAAGGATTCATGTTTCACCTTTCATCCACATATTCTTGCATATAAATACATGGAATTAGTGTGAATATTTAGAAACACGTAAAACTGACACGTTTAGATATTCTGTGAAGTTACTTCTAGGGTCAAATGATAATCTGTTCCTTCACAATAGGGGTACTCTGCAATACACTGCATCATATTTAATCAGGATAATGGTCAGTGCAGAAAATTATATTTTATGACATGGCATTGTCACTACTAAGGGATTTATTTCCTCTAACCTGCCCATTTTTGCATCAAAATCAAAATATGTCATTTTGTTCTTTCAACCAGATACTCCAGTTTTTTTGTTAATATGGAGACAGACCCCAGTGCCAAAAATTTCCACAGTGACTATTCAGAGGGGTGAAACGGGTAAAAGCTGTAAAACAAATAAATGGATAAAAACAAGCATTGACCCCACTTTCCAATGTTCTCCACCAAAGTCACAGCTGATATGAGAAAATTCCTGAAAATATCTCCGGCCATTTCTCTCCAGTTTTTAGTAAGGAATGGAGGAACTTCTGAAATAAGTTATTGAGGAGTAACAATAAGACGTTCCTGGCAGTACGGCAGGGGAGCTTTTTCAGCTTCTTGTGGCCTTGAAGCTAACAGCACAAAATGTAGCCAAAATTAGTCAATCATTCCAGAGTTTGACAGGGCTGAGATGGATTTAGAGTCAACACAGTGCTGGAGCAACACAGCAGGTCAGGTAGCATCAGAGGAGAAGGAAAGTCAACATTAACATTCAGACCCTTCATCAGAAATGGTGAAGGGGAAGGGAGCTGGGAAATAAATAGAGGGAGGAGGGGTGGGGCTGGGGAAAGTTAGGTGCGATGGTGACAGGTGGATGCAGGTAGGGGGTAGTGGGGATTGGTCAGTGGGAAGGGTGGAGTGGATAGATGGGAGAAAGATGGACAGGTTGTGTCAGGTCAAGGAGGCAATAATGAGAGGGAGGGTTGGATGTTGGATGAGGCTGGGTTTGGGAAGATTTTGAAACCTGAACAGAACAGACAAAGGAAAATCAGTACCTCACTGTGCAGGTGGAGAGCTGGGTGACACGGTGCAGCGGTGGGGGATTCTTATTACTCCCAGGGCCAGGAGTTGAGGCTATGACATCAGGCAATGGCAGTCTTAGTCCAAGATTGCCACCCGGGTTAAGATAGTTTTAGCTGTCCAGAGGAATTCCAGCACTGTAGGAAGAAGGTCAATGACCTTCACCACTCTTCCAGTGCGAGTGCCATAATCTTCTCTCCGATACCACAGGCAATGTCTCTGCTACTGTACCCTCTTCCACCAAAGCTCATGCTCTACCAGTCTCACTGTTGCCTACAATGTCTTCCCTGACTTGCTGTCATCCACTCCAATCCCCGATACCACTAACTCTGCGCTGCTGACTCACTCCCTCGGAACACTTCCCCACCCATATTAGAAGTTACAGCTATACCACCCACTTAACAACTGCTTCTGCCATCTCCCTTAATAACTGCTTCTCTCTCATTCCGGGAGTAGAACAGCCCACAATAGATAAGTTAGGGTCAAGATGGGGTTCTTGACATCTAGCTCTTCATCCTTTATGTAAGAGTATCCTGACTCAAACAATCCCAAACAGCGAATTGACTTGGTCCAGGACTCCAGACGATATCAGAGGCTGTCCTTGACTTGCTATGCCAGACCTCCCTGAGCAAAGGCTATCCGTCCAGACCGAGACATGCTAACAACCATGACAAGTTGCTGCTTTTGAATGGCACACTGAATGGCACGGCAATACAGAAGGAATATGACGCCAACTCTCCGACACCACCTCCTACCGCCCCCTCGATCATGACCCCACCCCCAAGCACCAAACCATCATCTCCAACACCATTCATGACCTCATCACCTCAGGGGACCTCCCACCCACAGCCTCCAACCTCATTGTTCCCCAACCCCGCACGGCCCGTTTCTATCTCCTTCCCAAAATCCACAAACCTGCCTGCCCTGGTCGACCCATCGTCTCAGCCTGCTCCTGCCCCACCGAACTCATCTCCACCTATCTGGACTCCATTTTCTCCCCTTTGGTCCAGGAACTCCCCACCTACGTCCGTGACACCACCCACGCCCTCCACCTACTCCAGGACTTCCAATTCCCTGGCCCCCAACACCTCATATTCACCATGGACGTCCAGTCCCTATACACCTGCATTCCGCATGCAGATGGCCTCAAGGCCCTCCGCTTCTTCCTGTCCCGCAGGCCCGACCAGTCCCCCTCCACCGACACTCTCATCCGCCTAGCCGAACTCATCCTCACCCTCAACAACTTCTCTTTTGATTCCTCCCAATTCCTACAGACTAAGGGGGTGGCCATGGGCACCCGCATGGGCCACTGCTATGCCTGCCTCTTTGTAGGTTACGTGGAACAGTCCCTCTTCCGCACCTACACAGGCCCCAAAGCCCACCTCTTCCTCCGTTACATTGATGACTGTATCGGCGCCGCCTCTTGCTCCCCAGAGGAGCTCGAACAGTTCATCCACTTCACCAACAACTTCCACCCCAATCTTCAGTTCACCTGGGCCATCTCCAGCACATCCCTCACCTTCCTGGATCTCTCAGTCTCCATCTCAGGCAACCAGCTTGTAACTGATGTCCATTTCAAGCCCACCGACTCCCACAGCTACCTAGAATACACCTCCTCCCACCCACCCTCCTGCAAAAATTCCATCCCCTATTCCCAATTCCTCCGCCTCCGCCGCATCTGCTCCCACGATGAGGCATTCCACTCCCACACATCCCTGATGTCCAAGTTCTTCAAGGACCGCAACTTTCCACCCACAGTGGTCGAGAACGCCCTTGACCGCGTCTCCCGCATTTCCCGCAACACATCCCTCACACCCCGCCCCTGCCACAACCACCCCAAGAGGATCCGCCTCGTTCTCACACACCACCCCACCAGCCTCCAGATGAAACGCATCATCCTCCGACACTTCCGCCATCTACAATCCGACCCCACCACCCAAGACATTTTTCCATCCCCACCCCTGTCTGCTTTCCGGAGAGACCACTCTCTCCGTGACTCCCTTGTTCACTCCACACTGCCCTCCAACCCCGCCACATCCGGCACCATCCCCTGCAACCGCAGGAAATGCTACACTTGCCCCCACACCTCCTCCCTCACCCCCATCCCAGGCCCCAAGATGACTTTCCACATTAAGCAGAGGTTCACCTGCACATCTGCCAATGTGGTATACTGCATCCACTGTACCCGGTGTGGCTCCCCCTACATTGGGGAAACCAAGCGGAGGCTTGGGGACTGCTTTGCAGAACACCTCCGCTCAGTTCGCAATAAACAACTGCACCTCCCAGTCGCAAACCATTTCCACTCCCCCTCCCATTCTTTCGATGACATGTCCATCATGGGCCTCCTGCAGTGCCACAATGATGCCACCCGAAGGTTGCAGGAACAGCAACTCATATTCCGCTTGGGAACCCTGCAGCCCAATGGTATCAATGTGGACTTCACCAGCTTCAAAATCTCCCCTTCCCCCACCGCATCCCAAAACCAGCCCAGTTCGTCCCCTCCCCCCACTGTACCACACAACCAGCCCAGCTCTTCCCCTCCACCCACTGCATCCCAAAACCAGTCCAACCTGTCTCTGCCTCCCTAACCTGTTCTTCCTCTCACCCATCCCTTCCTCCCACCCCAAGCCGCACCTCCATCTCCTACCTACTAACCTCATCCCACCTCCTTGACCTGTCCGTCTTCCCTGGACTGACCTATCCCCTCCCTCCTCCCCACCTATACTCTCCTCTCCACCTATCTTCTTTTCTCCCCATCTTCGGTCCGTGTCCCCCTCTCTCCCTATTTATTCCAGAACCCTCACCCCATCCCCCTCTCTGATGAAGGGTCTAGGCCCGAAACGTCAGCTTTTGTGCTCCTGAGATGCTGCTGGGCCTGCTGTGTTCATCCAGCCTCACATTTTATTATCTCAGAAGTAATATGACACTTGTGTCTCGACTGACGGGACAAAGTGCAAAAGGACAAGGCAAAGCAATGCAAGGCAGGGATGCTGTGAGCATCCAGATAGGCTCCAAGTGAGTGAACATGATGACACTAAGCAAAGTGTCCACCAATGGGAGGGTACTGACGTGTGCCCATGGTGCAGCATTGAAATGACATATGGTGGTGCACTCCAAAGTGAAACATTGAAATGCAAGGGCTGTCCTGTAAGTGCATTGAAAATGTGCCGAGTAGGTTATTAAAGGTGAGCGCTTTGGCAGATACATGGGAACACCACACGCTTGCAAGTTCCCCTCCAAGACACTCACCATCCTGACTTGGAAATATATCATCATTCCTTCACTGTCTCTGGTTTAAAATCCTGGAACTCTGTCTATAACAGTATTGTGGGTCTACCAACAGCTTATGGACTGCAGTGGTTGAAGAAGGCAGCTTAGCACCACCTTCACAAGGGCAACTAGGAACATGCAATTAATGCTACATTGATGCCTACATCCAAGAGAATAAAATAAAAATGAGATGCAAATATCTGTGGACAGAAGGTTTGTGTAGCTGGTGCCCATGAGATGTTGTTGCCTCTTGTCTAATGTGGAGCACGTGTTTGGCTGAATTTGCCAGGTATCCATTCTGATTTTTATGTTGGGTTTCTCAACATCTAGCTTGCTTGACATGTTTGGTAAGATAGGAAGCTGAATATTGATGAGTTGAGTTGGACCATTAAAATGGCATTTAACAAGTGTTTAAATCCCCCTTAATTGGCAAATCACCCCTGTCTATCAGGAAGCTTGCCACACTGCATGCAAAAAGCAGAAAAAATGCAACAAGATGTTCCCAGCTTCATGATAGGTCTGACCAGATTTCTCATTTAATTTGCCACAAAGCTCGCCATAGCCCATGTCATATAAGATTCCACCTACTGGGTTTTGGAAATAGTCATGAGTGATGTAGTAACCATTAGTTGAAACATTTTTTTTTCTCAGTAGAAGCAAAACAAAGCAATAGTGTTGCTAATTATTCACATCTCCATATTTAAATCCTTTTTCTGATGTCTGTCTATCGTTAATTTTCTCTCAGTCACGTTCTGGAGTAAGATATGAACTAACTACAGTCATGCCAATGTCGGTTGAAAAAGTTTTATACTTTCTACTTTCTTTGGTTTCAACTCATCAAGTCATACAACACAGAAAATGAGCCTTTGGTACAACTAGTCCATGCTGACCAGGTTTCCCAAACTAAACCAGTACCATCTGCCTGGTTTTGGTTGATATCCCTCTAAACCCTTCCTATTCATGTACCTGTCCAAGTATCTTTTAAATGTCTTAACTGTACCTGCATCTACCACTTCCTCTGGCAGTTCATTCCACATGCAACCTACCCTCTGTATGAAAAATTTGGCCCTCAGGTCCCTTTTAAATCTTTCTCCTCTCACCTTAAAAATATACTTCCTTTGTTTTAACTCCCCCACCCTAGGGAAAATAACTTTGCTATTCACCTTTATCTATGCCACTCATGATTTTATAAACTTCTATAAGTTCACCCCTCAACCACCTGTGCTCCAGTGAAAAGAGTCCCAGCCTAACCGGCCTATTTTTATAACCCAAACTCATTTGAAGTAATAAGCCAAAGTGATTTTCTGTGGATTAAATAAAATAATACTGCAGCAAATTTCCAAAAATGTAAACATAACAATTCAAAATATTTGTCCCATTTTCTCCTTCTTCTTCTTTAGGCTCTCTCTATGGTATGAAAAATGTTCTTAGTGGGTTAACTATAGAGGCAAGCCTAAATGAAGCGGCTAAAATTTTATTTCATGACTGGTTTTCAAACCATGAGAGGAAAATAGCAATTCGGACTGTACATCCAGGGAATCCCATCCCAGTCCAATACCTCGAGGAAAATATTCAGTTACACATCCAGACCTTAAGGCTGAAGTCTTCAAGTACAAGACCTTGGAAGTGTTTAAGTAGATAAGTTTGTTTAGCTGATTATGAAGTAAGTCATTTGTAAATTATTTATTATGTTGCAAATCATATTTTGAATCTTTAGCTAATTGGTTAAATGAGGGTAAAACCGGTTTAAAAACGTGATTTAATTTACTGCGTGGGTTTCCTCCAAGTGTACCAATTTCCTCCCACAGTCCAAAGATGTCCAGGTTAGGTGGATTGGCCATACTAAATCGCCCACAGTGTCCGTGGATGTATAGGCTAGGTGCATTAGCCATGGGAAATGCAGGAGAATAAGGATAGGGTTGGGAGACAGGCGGCTCTGAGCGGGATGCTCCTTCAGAGGGTCAATGTGGACTTGATGGCTCAAATGGCCTGTTTCCACACTATAAAGATTCTATGATTATATGAACTGGTTGAGATTAAGGTTTGAAGCATCTTAATGAAGACCAATAGCTTGGATATCTACCGAATTGTGACTTCATATTTATGTTCCAGCCAATTAAAATATTTGCGCTGGACAAAAGCTGGCTCAGGTATCTGGGCATCCACAACTCAGATACAAAACTATTGGAAGCCAGAGGGTCTTAAAGTGGGGAAATGTACCCTATGCAGCTTCCAGTTCCTGGATTAGCCCATGCAGCCATTGATACAGGATGCACATGTGTACCCTGCATGCATTATAAGTGTCTGAACTGATGCTGACATGTTGGCACTTCCTGCAGGAGCGACATTTCTTGGGTATCCAAAGCAAGAAATCAAAATTGAGATGTCTAAGCTGAGGGGATGGAGAGGAAGGAAAGCAAGCACACTAAGGAGACTTCTCCATCTTGTGTAATGGCAGGGTTGGAAGAGCTGGGTATTAAGAAGGGACACAGACAGGAAGACACTCAATCACATTTTTTTCAGTGAGACCGGCCCCTTATGGAACCATGATGTTTATTCGCCTGGAGACAGTAAGGACTGCAGATGCTAGAAGCTAGAGTCAATAAATGTCCAACTGGTAAACAAAGCCCGTCCTGATGAAGGGTTTTAGCCCAAAACGTTGTCTTACCTGCTCCTGGGATGTCTGACTGACTATGCTTTTCCAGCTCCACATTTATTGGCATCTATTCCCTGATCTCTGCCATGGAAAGTTCCCGAACCTGACAGCTAACTGTCTATCTCTGTGATTCATTAGCTTTCTTCCGAATTGTAGCAGTAGTGTTCAGTATTCTACGATTAAATGCAGCTTCCTTTGAAGTAAGATGGAATGCCTTTCATTAGAGAAGAGAGATAACAAGGTGTAGAGCTGGATGAATACAGTAGGCCAAGCAGCATCAGAGGAACAGGAAGGCTGACGTTTCGGGCCTAGACCCTTCATCAGAAATGGGGGATGGGAAGGGGGTTCTGAAATTAATAGGGGGCGAGGGGGACGCGGATCAAAGATGGATAGAGGAGATAGGTGGAGAGGAGACAGACAAGTCAAAGAGGCGGGGATGGGCCCAGTAAAAGGTGAGTGTAGGCGGGGAGGTAGGGAGGAGATAGGTCAGTCCAGGGAGAACAGACAGGTCAAGGGGGTGGGATGAGGTTAGTAGGTAGGAAATGAGGATGCAGCTTGAAGTGGGAGGAGGGGATAGGTGAGAGGAAGAATAGGTTAGGGACGAGGGGACGAGCTGGGCTGGTTTTGGGTCTTCAATCTGCCTCCCCCTCTCTCCCTATTTATTTCAGACCCCCCTTCCCCTCCCCCTTTTCTGATAGAGGGTCTAGGCCCAATACGTCAGCTTTCTTGCTCCTAAGATGCTGCTTGGCCTGCTGTGTTCATCCAGCTCCACACCTTGTTATATTGGATTCTCCAACATCTGCAGTTCCTATTATGTCTCATAAGAGAAGGCTGGGTATACTACCTTTTAACAGCAGAGGCTGTTCTGACCCCAACTGAATGGTCAGGTAGCCTGTATCTGATTGAACTAGATTAATTCTGCTGTCAGGTTTAAGGAGACTGGATGAAATTTATGTACTGCCTACCTCCATGGCAATGGAGACTGGTAGGTGGAGAACTTCGTCCACCAGGTCTAAATAATGAGATCATCCAGTTTCTAGCCCCAACTCAAAAATGCTACAGATCAATTCAACGCTAATAACTAGCTGGATCTTCATTTAAATATAACTCTGACACCGATGTTGCTGTTGTGTAAATCAGATAGCAATTTTTAGTGAATATGCATACGCAGTTGAACAGAAAAGTGCAGAAGTTGCTTTCTGAATCACCCTGATCCTCCAGTAGCTTCCCAAAAATGCCACCTCACCATCAGACTTAATGCTGAAATACCATGGCTTCAAGTTGCTGAAAATACCTCACAGGCACAGATCAAACTTGCGAGAAACTCTTAAGATTTGTCCAATCATTATAAGCACCCTTTCAAGTATGTAGCAAACATAGCTACTAAGCAACTCTTCCAGTATGGAAAATTAACATTTATAAGTGTGGTGTTCCATTCCTTCAGATTTTTAATTATTACTGGAAAGATAAAATAACCAAATTTATGCCAAATAATTTTTAAAATATTTTCCTTCCATCTCTTTATCACTCTTAAAACAATCCAATTATCTTTCTCTCCCAATTTAATTCACTTTCTATGTCATATTTAGTTTGATTTAAATAACCTAGCTGACATTAGAGGATTTACTAATGGAAATACCATTGCATGTCAATGGACAATGGTTAGATTCTCCTTTGTCAGAGATGGTTGTTGCCTGGGAATTGGGTAGTACAAATATTATTTGCTACACATCAAGTCCAGCTTATATGTTGTTTAGGTCTTGCTGAATGTCAATTTGGACTGTTTACTGATCTGAGAAGTTGGGTTGGGAACTGAATACTATGCAATGACAACTGAATGTCCCCACTTCTGCTCTTATGATGGACAGAGATCGTGGATAACATAATACAAATCATGCCTTTTGGCTGGAAAGAATGATTCTGTGAAGAGGACTACAAGGATAGTTGGGTTGAAATAACTCATGCTGTGATGTCCTAGGGTGAGGACAATTGGCCTCCAACCACACCCATCAATCATTGTGCTGGAGTTGAGTCCAGCCAGTGCAGAGTTTTGCTGCTGTTCCTTAATTCCACACTTGGTCAAATGCTACCTGAAGTCAAAGTCAGTCACTCTGATATTATTGCTCAAATTCAGCTGTTTTGTTCAAGTTTAAACCTAGGTTTAATTGAGGCCTTGTGCTGTGACCCTCGAAGAACCCAATAGAACAGAGCATTATTGAGCAAATTTTTGTTGCATCTACTGTGTTCTGTTGGTCATTTCTGGATATAATGTGAATTCAACCTTTTTGTCTGAAGAATATATCAGTAATGTTGGGAATATCAGGAAAGTGATTTATTCCCTTGGCATTCCCAATTAAACATGATTGCATACCATTCAGTCACACATCTTAGATGTTGACCGTACCATCACTGAGGATGGGGTTACGCAGGAAGTCTCCTCCTTCTTTTTAATTGCTTACCTACCCAGACCATTCATAACTCGATTTGATAAGACTGCAATCTTTGGATCTGATCAGTTGATTCCCAGATCACTCAACTGTCTATTGCATGTAGGCTGCACTGTTTAACATGCATGTAGGTCTTGTGTTAATGGAGCTACTGAGTCACTTTTGCTGAAAGATATTATAGTTCTCTATCCAGAGTACATTAGGTGCCCTTGCGAATCTTAGTGCCTCTAATAAGTGGTGTTCAACAAGAAGGAGGTCTGATTATTCAGCTGTAGGAAGGTAGTAGCTGGTAACAAGCAGGAGGCTACTTTTGACCTGATGCTCTGAGTCAATGTGGAGGATTTGAATGGCTAAGTCTGTGAACATAGAACATAGGACATTACAGCACAGTACAGGCCCTTCGGCCCTCGATGTTGTGCCGACCTGTCATACCGATCTGAAGCCCTGTGGTGCTTCCTCTGGTAAGTTTTTTGTATGACGGTGGTACAAGATGTAACCATTGGATGAAAAGTAAGGTTTTTAAATAGGCTTGTGAATATGCCAACTTATTACTTGCCTAACTTATACAACAATGCTCCTAATTTTGGCAAGAGCCTCCAGATATTGGTAAAGCAGGCTTTGCTGGGCTGGGAGTGAGTTTGCCCTGTCTTGTGCCTAAATTGATGCCTGGTGATCTATGTAACTTTATTCTGATTGTTTCTTGTAGCAGTTTACGATGAGAAAGTGACTTGGTGCACTATTTCAGAAGGTAGTTCAGAATCAGCCATCTTGCTGTGGGGCTGGTGATAGAATTATGGTAGATTATATCAGTGAAGTGCAGTGCTGGAGCTCCTGGCTCTGAACCTAAGCAGAGTGGAATAAAAAGCAAACTTTCGCATTATTCTTCCCCATAATCAATTTAAACCTGTTTCTCTCTAATTTATAACCAAAACAAGGGGAAATGATTGAAAATTCAGAATCATGTAACAACAAGACGCCACAAACCACGCCACAAACCACTTTCTGATTGCAGAGATTTACTGTCTATATTTACTATTGAAATTAATAGAATCACTTCAAAAATTTGGAATCTCCTATTTCTCAACTGCGTACAAAATGTCAACATTGAAAGACTCAATCTTTTTGAAAATGCATCTCAGTAGAATTGTTGAAGAGATCGTCATCTGTCACCTCCCACAGAGTGATTTGAACTGTCATTCAATTTTGCTCCAAAGAAATGAGCTAATCCTTTTTTTTCACATGCTTGCAAATCTGAACCTGGGAGTCGATATTCAGCATAATTCATTTGTCTCATTCAATCCTTAGCGTGTCATATTAGCAATCCGGTTTCTATTACCACAGGAAAAATGGATAGCCTCAATTATCTGTGTAGCTGATTCCATTTATTGTCGTTTTCAGTTTGGCACCAAGAAGACAGAGAGTAAGAAGATGCAGCACCAAGTCTCATTCTGGTCTGAGATTTCATTGTTGTCCTCAGCAAAGATTCACAGTTCAACACTTTAGGATAAAATGAGTATGAATCAATGAAGTGGATATTGGCAGAAATCAGTTTCTTGCTCAGAGCCATGCTGTCAACTTGCATTTTGCCTCGATCTCAGTCTATGCAATGAGGGAAAACTTGGTCCTGGTCAATAATGCAAACCAAGTGGTATTGAATTGGCTGAGTTTTATTCCTCTCCCCTCTACCCGGTACTCAATTCCATCAACTTCAACAGTGTAACACGTTAGTTGAGTTAATAACAAATAGTCAATTCAATGCAGCACTTTAGAATTTACCATCTAAAAACCACTTGTGTGCAAGATTAACTGATCACATGGAAGTTTTTGTAGCTTATTTTACATGAAATGTCAAACTAGTGAACTGTTGTTCAAAGAAATTTCTTTCATCAACTTAAATTACTTTGTGCTTCTGTGAAACAGTTTTGTCCTTGGTTAGAGTTTCATTCATTGTTTTTTTTCCAGCAATTACCTCTGGCTCTGACTTTGACCATACACATTTTACCCAAAATTGCACTGAAAATCTCATGGGTCAGACCAACCATAGTTACAACCATCTCCATGATATTCATTGTTTCTCAAACCATATTTCTCACAAATTCATGACAGTAACACTTAACATCATGGATCTCTGTTTTCAGTAACACCAACTCTCTCATTTCCTCCTTCAGCCCAAAAGCCATTTGAACAAAAACATTCTTTTTAATCCACGAACCACAAGCTTCGACAGCTCATGAATACCATGTTCTTCAAGATACTCGTTCCCTTTGAAATTCTTCTGACCCCATCCCTTCTTTCAGTCTCTTGAATGGGTTTAACTCTTATCCTACCCCCTCTGTCCTGAATAGTCAATCCTGAACAAAGGTTTTAGCTTCATATTTGAATTTGACACGATGTTAATTTCTTCTTTCATCTCTTCGACACCTACTTCTTTGGCCAAATGGCTTTCCCTTTGCACAGCAAACCACTTGCACCTATTGTTCAACTGGTTCACTCCTCTGGTTTCTTACTCTCATTACATCTTTTTCATTCAGCATTGATGATATATTATTGGTTATTTCACGTTCTCTGTTTGCCTTTCTCTAACTTCCAGAACAGCACAAGGATTCTTCTTTCTTGAATGGAGGCCTGGCTAGTCTCCACCCAACACCAGCATCCTCTGCTGTCTAAACTTGTTCTTACGTTGAGTAACTGCTCCTATTATTCCATTTATTTCCTCAAAACAAAAAGGTTTTGCCATAAGGATCTGTATTGGTTTTAACTATGATTGCCTTCTCACGAAATGCATGGAACATTCTTTATTCCAATTAACTTGGGTGACTTCACTCAGCTTTTTTTTTCGTACTTATACCAGTATCCTGCTCTTGTCCCAGATAAGAAATGCCCATCACCTTTGCTCCAGTTTGCATTCTAACTACACCATCACATTGTTCACCGCCAACTCATCCATTTCCTTTCTCAATTTTCTATGTCCATTTCTGGGTATGGAATGTCAACCAATAACTATTGTAATCCCACCACCTAACTTCACTAAACTTCATCCCACCCCATTTACTGTAAAGATTCTGTTCTATTTCTTGATTTCCCCACCTTGATTGCATCTGATAGTGATGATAACACCAGTGATTTAGATATGCGTTCCTTTTCCTTAACTGTGGATTTGAATGATGTCCATTCTCAGTGAGGATGACAAGGCCCTGACTCTGGCTGCTCTCTTTCCTGTGCTTCTGTCTCAGCCCTTCCCTCTGTTGCAGAACCATGACAGAGTCCCCCTTCTAGCCACATGAGCAAACTTCACATCTGATCCTCCTATGCCATTTCCAACACATCCAGTTTGATACCACCACCAAACAAGTCTTCCCTTCCCTTTCAGCATTTCAAAGGGCCTGGCCCCTTCATTCCATATTCACCCTCAGCAACACCTACTTCCATTGAACTTTTCCAGGCAAGCACAGAAATTGCAACAACTGCCATTTATTACCTCTCCTTGCTTTTCCATTATCCAGAGCTTCATACACTTTTTCTTGAGGTTAAACAGCACCTTGCGTCCATTTCAGTGTTCAACACTTATAACATAGAACATAGAACAATACAGCGCAGAACAGGCCCTTCGACTCTCGATGTTGCGCCGACCTGTGAACTAATCTAAGCCCCTCCCCCTACACTATCCCATCATTATCCATATGCTTATCCAAGGACTGTTTAAATGCCCCTAATGTGGCTGAGATCACTACATTGGCAGTCAGGGCGTTCCACGCCCTTACCACTGTCTGAGTAAAGAACCAGCCTCTGACATCTGTCTTAAATCTATCACCCCTCAATTTGTAGCTATGCCCCCTTGTACAAGCTGATGTCATCATCCTCGGAAAAAGACTCTCACTGTCCACCCTATCTAATCCTCTGATCATCTTGAATGTTTCTATTAAATCCCCTCTTAGCCTTCTTTTCTCCAATGAGAACAGACCTAAGTCCCTCGGTCTTTCTTCATAGGCCTTCGCTCCAGACCAGGCAACATCCCGGTAAATCTCCTCTGCTCCTTTTCCAATGCTTCCACATCCTTCCTGTAATGGGGCGACCAGAACTGCATGCAATATTCCAAGTGAGGCTGCACTAGCATTTTGTACAGTTGCAGCATGACATCACGGCTCCGGAACTCAATCCTTCTACCAATAAAACCCAACACACCGTAAGCCTTCTTAACAGCACTATCAACCTGGGTGGCAACTTTCAGGGATCTATATACATGGACACCAAGATCCCTCTGCACATCCACACTACCAAGAATCTTTCCATTGACCCGGTATTCTGCCTTCCTATTATTCTTCCCAAAGTGAATCACCTCACATTTATCTGCACTGAATTCCATTTGCCACCTTTCAGCCCAATTCTGCAGTTTATCCAAGTCTCCCTGCAACCTGCAACTTTCTTCCACACTGTCCACCACTCCACCGACTTTAGTCATCTTCTACAGTGAGGAGTTTGCAGATGTAGATTATGGAAATATACCAGAAAATAAATCTGCTCACAAATACAACCCAGGCTTTCTGTCACTTGCTGATTTGGGGTTCTTCCCACACCCACTGTGATATCTTAGTCTTTGACCTTATATACTGCTCGAGACACACTTAATGTAAACATGAGAACAGCACTCCACCTTTCAATTTGACACTTTACAGCCTTCCAGATCCAGCATTGAGATCAATTTTAAACCATAATCATCATTCCCACTTATTTTCAGCCAACAGGCCCTGCTAACAATTCTGCTATTGGATTTAAACTTCATTTTGATCCATTTCTTTAACCACCATCTCAATTTTTCTCCCACTATCAACACTTTCATCCTTTACTCTCTCTAGCATACGAGCCTATTGCAGACAATTTGTTCATCCCTTTCTTCTCTGCTCCTTTCTACTTGCTTCGAAAAAATATTTTACCTTTCTAACATCTTCTAGTTCTGACAGAGGACAACCAATCTGAAAGGTTAACTTTGCTTCTTTCTGCAAAGGTACTAGCAGCCTGTTGAAGATTTTCTGTGATTTGTTTGGAACAATTGTTTTGTCACTAACATTAGGTAGGTTTAAAAGGCAGTCACCAATGCAGTGCTGTTACAGCTCAATAGTTGTACTCTCACTTCTGATGAAGAGGTTCTTTGTTCCAAGTCCACTCCAGAGACTTTAGTGCAACCATCCAGATGGACACTCCAGTGTATTATTGAGGGAGTGCTGCGCAAGTGGCGGTGTTGACTTTCAGGTGAAATGTTAAATCAAAGCCCTGTCTGACCTTGGGATGGGCACAAAAAATTCCAGAGTGCTATTTTAAGGAAAAACAAGCCAGTTATGGTCAGTGTCTGGCCAATATTTTGCCCTTAAGCATCCCAAAAATAAATTATGTCATCATTTTATTGTTATTTGCAGTGTCTTGTCATACACAAATTGGCTGCTGTGTTTACTACATTCCAGCAATGATGACTTAATTGAATGTAAAGGGTGTAGAGACACTGCAATGTTGTGAAGGACACTGTAGAAACTGAATTTGTCTTTCTATTGCATCTTAAGATTCACAGTGTATTGATTGTACTTGTGATGTTTATGGTGGTGAAGCAGCAAGAAACTGCCTAATATAATGAAATCCTCTCTGATGAAGGCTCTAGGCCCGAAACGTCAGCTTTTGTGCTCCTGAGATGCTGCTGGGCCTGCTGTGTTCATCCAGCTTCACACTTTATTATCATGAAATCACCCAGATTTGTTTCAAATAACTTTACTATGTGTTTTTTTTCTTCATCTTTATTGGCTGAGCCACTGTAACAGTGAAATATAACTGAGAGGCACTTTCAAGTTTTGATTGTGTGACCCATTTCAAAGGACCAACAGACACCTGCAAATAACTAGTTAACCAGTGAGGTACATAAGCAGGAAAAGGCATACACATTGCATATGAATAGACTCCACAGAAACTAACTGTGACTCCCTGACCTCCTGTTGAAATGAGATGTTTCACCCGACACCTTCCAGAAACAGTTTGGTGATTGTCATTGGTTTGGCTGGAGCAGCAGACTGCAATTGGTTATGTAACCTGTGATTGAGGTGAAGAGTGCTGTCAAAGCTGACAGGTTAAAAGATTGAAAGAATACCTGATGAATAGAAAACAACTCAGGTGTCATTCAGGGGGATTATCTGAACCATCAGAGGAAATAGATCTCTAATTAATTGGTTAGGGTGAAGCTAACTGACCCAGCTCAACCTGAAGTATGTGTTCAAATGGCTGAATCGCAAACAAAAGTCTCTGTCCCTGGAGGGGGAGAAACAGTTGGAGCAGGATCCAAGTGTAAGAAGGCATAAGGAAGTCTTAATAATTAATAAGATACCAGGAAAATGAGTAATTATTTATCGATAACTTGGCAAAGTGAAAATCGGGTGAAATTGAAAGCTGTGCACTAAGTGATAAAAGATTCAGGACCATATTTGTTCCTGTTGATAAAATATTTACATAAATCAGTGAATCTTAATAATGGTGATTTCCATAAACCATTATATATAATCCATATGTTTACCCACAAGCAGAAAGGGCTGTTGTGGTACGAAGATATTGTCTTTGCCTGTAGGCCAAACAGTCCAGGTTCAAGTACCATCTCTGCTGGAAATATGCCACAATGTGTTCCACAAGGTTGAATTCAAACCATTTCACTGAGCGGTCATGCGGCATAGTGATAGTGTCTCTACATCTGAACCAGGAGGCTGGCGTACAAGTCCCCCCTACTCCAGAGGTGTGTAGAACATCTCTGAGTAGGTTTATTAGAATCTATTGCATCAGAATATGTTTTAGGATTGTTTATATTGTATATCAGTAATATTTACAGAATAATACAGAAAGTATCTGCTGTGCTGCTAAACCTTCTTTAAGGCCGAGCATTCTAATTATTATATCTTGACACAATCTGCTGTCACTTATAATATCATTGTTGTTCAGTCATGGATTTTCCGTGATCAGAATGTGCTCCACAGTTTACTATTGAAGCTTAAAACAATCCAGCATTTTAAGATAATTTGGCATCTGAAGAAAAGTACAATGTTTGGAAGATAGTGCTCGGACATGTTGAATGACTGTCCATGTTACAACATAACAATCCTGCCCTTGTGCATTGTATGTTGTGTTCTTTTTTTCTTCACTTCTCTCACTTCTTACTTGTTATTTTCCCCTCATCTGCTTGCTTCTTTGCCTTTTCTTCCCTCTTTGTTTATCACCTTGGTTTAAACTTTGGGCTGCATCGTGCAATCTAGGACACGACAAGGATTTTCCAGTGAGGGCAACAGGGCATTGATTGTGGGGAAGGGTTTGGACCAAGTTTGAGAGCTATATGGATGAATCGGAGGGTCTTTACTTCATGGCACAGTCCAGCAATTGGGAGACAGATGGAACCTGGTCGAGACTGCAGGTCACCATCCAGGAGAATAAATGCTTGCCTTGGGGAGTGGAAACAATAGTGCTGGTATTGTGGTGCACAGAATGATTTTACAGATTTTAATTAGGATGGTAGAGTAGCTGAAAGGTAGGAACAGCTGTAATTCTATGTGTAATCTGAACCTCACCAGTTTAAACTAATACTAATCGTAAGCATTTAATGGACAGAAGAAGCTATTTTACATAAATTTTCTATAAAATGTATAGATGTTGTGCACAACGTATTCTGATACTGGGCATTTTAAGGCTTATGAACGCCATTTTGTCACATTACTAATCGCATTACCATTTGCCTCTGCTGATTCACTCAAATGTCCTTATTGTTCACCATTTCTTTGACAGCGATCTCTGTGCCATAGTAAGACAAGTGCAGCAGATACACAGGAACACCACCACTTGCAGATTCTCTTCTATGTCATGCACTATCTTGACTTGGAATAATATTGCCATGCCCTCATTGCAACTGGGTCCAAATCCTGGAACTCCCTTCCTTACAACATTGTAAGCATCCCTATACCCCAAGAACCACAGAGGTTCAAGAAGGCAGCTCACACCACCAGCTGTGGGATAACTAGGGCTGGGCAATAATACTGGCAGAACCATAATGCTATGTTAATCTGAGCAATAAATATTGGTATAAAAACAAAATATTATTACGACTGAGTATCATGATGTGTCCTCATGAGGTATGCCAAATGAAGGAGTAATTCACCGTGAATATGGTTGTTAAAGTGATTATAACTTTGAATTATGATGGCCTAGGCTCCATTCTGGCTACAATGATCAATTTGATAGTGATATACTGTTTTGCCTGTCTATCCAGAGTATTTTGGGTGTACAACATAAGCAGCGTCATATTCCAATTAGAAGAGATTTCAGCATATCAGAAAATGTTCAACAATAGCCGTCAGAGGATGAGTATAATCAAGTGGCTGACCCAGTCAACATGTGATAGGTAGTCAGAGAACAGCAGCACAATATTACGACTGTATCTGTCAGCAGAGCTTCAATGCTGACACCATTCAAATATCATAATAGAGACAATAACGAGTGTCCCTCCACTTGCTGCTTTGCAATGCTGCTGCTGCTGTGTTGAAGCTTGCAGAAAGCAAATAGTCCTTCACTGGATGTGTTCACTGCCAAATGCCTCTCAGCGATCAAAGGCACCATTCTTGTGATGCTGATGTTGCTAACTCCTCACTGCTGGAAGAGTTTACTTGTCATTCTATCTGGCTTATCTTTGTCACTCTCAAAATAACCATATGTTAACATTCATAGAGTATATGCTTTTGTGTGTTAAGAAAAAGACTGTCAGTTCTTATGGTAAAATAAATTTAAAGATTCTTCCAATAGACTCACATAGCATTTGTCTATCTTTGATGAATTGGCTTCAAAGACGTGGTTGCAGACACTACCATATATCCTGCAGTTTTAGACCTACTGGATGAAGATTGGCAGCTCCTCTTCACAAAACGTCCAGAAAACCATGCAATAGCTCAAGGGTGATCAGAGATGGTAATTCTTCCTGCAAGGCTTTGGATCTGGCAGTCAGAAGCCTTTGACTATGAAATTGAACACATAATTGTCACATCTCAGAACTGTAGGATGATGCAGCACCGAAGATTGTTAACCCTTTGTACCTCTTGAGTAAAGCTATCCAATTAATCTCACTCCCTGGGTTTCTCACATGGCCTTGTTTTGTATTTCTTCATGTATTATATTCAAGGTCTTTTTGAAAGTTATTTTGAATTTGTATCCATTCTGACTTCAGGCAGTGAAGTAAAGATTACAACTCTGCATTTTTTTTTACTTTCCTTATACTATTCATTTTTTTGGCCAATCACCTTAAATTTCTGGTTAATTATTTTCCAGTCACTCTAAGCAGTTTCTCTTCATTTCCTCTATCAAAACACTTCATGAATTTGAACAACTGTATCAAATTTCCTCCTAACTTTTTCTGATTCGAGAATAACCCATGATTTCTTCTAGTCTCCTTACACCTGACGCCTCTTGATCGTATTAATAGTCAAAAACATCTCTTCTTGCCCTCTATAAGATCTTGACATACTTTCTTAAATGTGCTCGAGGCATAATAAATGTTTTTAAAATTTAGCATAAATTAATATTCCCCTTTTAATAAATGTAACGATTCAAAATGCCATTTCTTTTATCAGGTTTCCTGCCACTTTCAAAGGTTTGTATGCATATATATCCAGACTTTTCTCTTTTTTTTAATGCTAATGTGTTTTCTATTGCCTCCCTTCATTCTTAAGACAAAATGCATCACTTCAACTCCTGTGAATTCTTTATGTTCCAGTAGGGCATGTCCAATGGAAGGAATATATCAGGCAAACAGAAATTCTGTTTATGTGAGTTTGTCAGCACCTCGGTTTAAGAATATTTATGCACAATAATGCTAATGCATATTTGCATGTTAGATACTTGGCTGAACAAATACTTTTAAATTAATTTGATAGACAACATAAACATATTTTTCAGTGTAGCTGTAAAACAGAAAATTTATTTTTATAAATGCTGAGGTGGATGTAATTGATTGCAATTTGTAACTCCTGTTACTCTGAAAAACAATCAGAAATTATTTGAGGAAGGGTCACCAGACCTGATACGTTAACTCTGTTTTTCCTTTATGGATGCTGCCAGACTTGCTGGAGTTTTTCCAGCAACTGTGTTTATTTTCCTGATTTACAGCATCCACAATTCTTTCGATGTTTTTTTCAGAAATCATTACCTGAGTCAGCTTTGCACAGTCAGGAAGGAGAGATCCCATCCAGATTGAGACACAGCCCAAGTGACTACATAGATTGGGGAATGTGATAGCAACATGGGAGTTGGACTAGTAAATCTATCTTTTCTTTCTCAATTTTAAAAATTTGAAGTACAAGAGTGCAAAGGTTAATAAGGTAGCTGACTCAGTTGACTGAGGGACAGTTATCAATCAGTCCCTGAGGCATGAATAGGGGCTTAATAGGTGTTAATTCACTGTTGAAGCTTCACTAATAGTCGAGATCTCAGCCCTATCCAAGAAGAGTCATTTCTGAAGAAGAGTCTAGGCCCAAAATGTCAGCTTTCCTGTTCCTCTGATGCTGCTTGGCCTGTTGTATTCATCCAGCTCCACACCTTGTTATCTCTATCCATGAAGGGGACTGTTGAAAGCATACAATCAGTAAGCTTTGCAAGGGCAGGAAGGAGACATCACATCCAGAATAAAACACAGTGAGTATATCATTTGGGGAATTTGGAGGCAATGTGGGAAATCAGTGCAGATGGGAACAGGATGTGTTTTGCTTCTTTTGTTTGGCTCATAATTTGTAAGAGTTTTTTTTGAGAGAGTAATCGAATCCAAGGGAGTTAAATCATATGTTCATTGGTTGGTGACAGCTACTAATTTGATTATCTATTACAGGTTGCTTTCAGACTGAAAGCAAATAGAGGAAATATTTACAGGCTACAAACTAAAAGGCCAGTCCAAATTTGATTTTTTAAAATCACGTCAAGAACTATGTCATTAAAATAGAGATTCTGGGTCAGGTGATGTGTAGTAACTGCATGATGTGGGAGCTAGTGGACCTCATTGTGGTTCAGAATTAACACATCTATGGCAACAGTTGGGGATAACAAGGTGTGGAGCAGGATGAACACAGCAGGCCATGAAGCATCTTAGGAGCAGGCCTGCTGTGTTCATCCAGCTCTACACCTTGTTATCTCAGATTCTCCAGCATCTGCAGTTCCTACTATCTCCATAGCAAGGGCTGGTTGCTTGGGAACTCTGGCTCAGAATGAGCTGAAACCTGAACTTCAAACACTGCAAAGAGGGGGATAGTTACCTGGACACTGTGTTTCAGGAGGCAGTTACACCCTTTGGATAAACTGCTCTGAATTTGGTCAGTGGTCAGGGACACAAAGGTATGACTCTGAGTGAGGCAGGTGCAGGAATCCAGGAGGTAGTGTCAAAGGAATCTCAGCCCTTCAAGTTGTCAACTAGCTTTGAGATTCTTGCTCCCTGTGTGAATGAGAGTGGGGACTGTAGTGAGGATGAGCAAAATGACCAAAACACCATGGTACGGGGAGCTATTCAAAAGCAGGGAGAAAAGAGAAATGTAGATGAAAATGAGGATTGTATAGTCAGGGAATGGACACTGTTCTCTGTGGTCACGATCAAGAGTCCTGAAGGTTGTGTTGCCTGCCTGGTACCTGGGTTCAGGATATCTCATCTGGACTGTAGAGGAACTTGGAGTAGGAAGGGAAATATCCAGTTGCCATGGTCCACATGCATAACAACAATTTAGGAAGAAAGAGGAACGAGGTTCTGCTGAGAGAAAATTGAGCTGCTAGAGGCTAAATTGAAAAGCAGAAGCAGAAAAGTAATATTCTCTGGATTTCTGCCTGAGCCACAAATAACTTGTCACAGGGTCAACAAGATTAAGAGGTAAAGGTGTGGATTAAATCTTGGTGTCAGAGAAATTGGTTTGAAGTCACGGGAAATTGACACCAGTCCTGGGAAGGAGGGAGCTGCTCTGATGGGATGGGTTTCGCCTGAGTCATGCTGCGTCCAGAGACCTGGTGAATCGCATTACTAGGGCTGTGGAGAGGGCTTTAAACTAATAAATGGGTGGGTAGGGAGGGGTTTAGTTGTGTAGAAAGTTAGGGAGAAAGTTAAAGGTGGGGTAGGGCTCAGCAGAGTTTTCCAGGGAGGAAATAGATATGACAGAGTATTGAAAGGGTTAAGAACCTGATTTCAAGCATTGCAGATAATTGGACAATTATGACAAGAGGTTACAGTCAATGCAGGAGCCAGAGTGTTATGCTTAAATGCATGCAGTATATGAAACAAGATAAATGAGCTTGTAGCAAGATTGAAATTGGTGGGTATGATTTGGGTATCATGGAGATACGGCTGCAAGGGGGTCAGGGTGAAAAAATTAATACCCACATGTCCTATCAAAAGGACAGGCAGTTGGGCATAGGGGAGAGAGTTGCCTTGTTAGTAAGAAATGAAACTGAGTCGGAATGCATAGAATCTGTGTCAATAGAGCTGAAGTACTGCAACGGAACAAAGGCCGCGATGGGAGTTATGCAGACCCCTGAGCAGTAGTCAGGATGTGAGGGAGAAAATAAATCATGAGGCGGAAAAGACATGTAAGAAAGGTGATAGTACAATAATCACGGTGTCCTCAGTATGCAGTTGGACTGGGAAAATGAAGTTGGTAGTGGATTTCAAGAAAAGGAATTTAAGGAATGTGTGCAAGATGGCTTTTGGAAGCTGTTTGTGCTACAGCCCACAAGGGAACAGGCAGTTCCGGATTTGGTGATGTGTAATGAGGCAGACTCAGTAATGGAACATAAAGTGAAGGAACCCCTAGGGGGCAGTGATCACAATATGATAGAATTCACCCCAAAGTTTGAAACTTGAATCACATGGAACAGTATTACAGCTGAGTATTGGTAGCTACAAACATGAGGGAGAAGCTGGCCAGACCTGACTGGCGGAGGAGGAATCTAGCAGGGAAAAACAGTAGAGCAGCAATGCGTGGAGTTTCTGGAGGTAATTTGGGAGGCAGAGCATAATTCATCCCAAGGAAGAAGCAATATACTAAGGGGATGATGATGCAACCATGGATAACAAGGGAAGTCAGCGGCAGCATTAAAATAAAAGAGAAAACATTAAGCTTAGTGAATGCAAAGTCTTTAAAACCAGCAGAGGGAAGTAGAAAAGCAATAAGGAGGGAGAAGATGAAATGTAAGAGTAAGCTAGCTAGTAATATAAAAAGCAATTGCAAGAGATTTTTTGTAGAAATCTCAAAGGTAACAGTGGACTTTAGACTGCTGGAAAATGAGGCTGGAATAGTAGTAATGGAGAGTGAAGAAATATTGGAGGAACTGAATAGATACTTTGCATTAGTTTTCACAGTGAAAGATACCAGCAACATACCAGAACTTCAAGAGAGTCTAGGGCAGAGGTAAGTGTAGTGGCCGTCACTATGAAGAAAGTCTGGGGCTGGAAGATGGATAAATCACCCAGACTAGATGGCCTACACCCCAGAGTTCTGAAGGAGTTATTTCTGAGGAAATTGCAGAGGTATTGGTGGTGATCTTTCAGCAATTATTGGAATCAGGGAGGATCCCAAATGACTGAAAAATGGCTAATGTAACAACCCTGTTTAAGAAGGGATGGAGGCAGAAGGAAGGAAACTGTAGGCCTATTGGCCTGACCTCAGTCATTGGTAAGGCTTTAGAGCTCATTGTTAAGAATGACATTGTGAAGCACTTGGAAGTCAGCACAGGTTCGTCCAATGGAGGTCATGCCTCACAAATCTGTTAGAATTCTTCAATGAGGTGTGACGATACAATGCCTTTAAGGGAGATGTGTCCTGCTTGTTTCTTCTGCTGGGGGGTATTGTCACAGTTGTGCCAAATGTCTCCTTCAGCCAGGCAGGTGGTAAACAGCTTGGAGGTATCTATGGGTTTTTATTTAAATGAGAGGAAGGAATCATGAGTGGGGCTGGTCAGAGCTCACAAAGACACAGTAAGTGTTTTAATTTTGCTTTCAGTTAGTAAGGAAGTATTCTGTTAGCAGCTGAGCTAAAAGATTGAGTTCTCTGTTGGAGTGAAATCTTAGATAGCAAGGCTTCTCCTGACAAATAAAAAGAGGTATCAGAGATAATGGGAACTGCAGATGCTGGAGAATTCCAAGATAATAAAATGTGAGGCTGGATGAACACAGCAAGCCAAGCAGCATCTCAGGAGCACAAAAGCTGACGTTTCAGGCCTAGACCCTTCATCAGAGAGGGGGATGGGGAGAGGGAACTGGAATAAATAGGGAGAGAGGGGGAGGCGGACCGAAGATGGAGAGTAAAGAAGATAGGTGGAGAGAGTATAGGTGGGGAGGTAGGGAGGGGATAGGTCAGTTCAGGGAAGACGGACAGGTCAAGGAGGTGGGATGAGGTTAGTAGGTAGATGGGGGTGCGGCTTGGGGTGGGAGGAAGGGATGGGTGAGAGGAAGAACCAGTTAGGGAGGCAGAGACAGGTTGGACTGGTTTTGGGATGCAGTGGGTGGCGGGGAAGAGCTGGGCTGGTTGTGTGGTGCAGTGGGGGGAGGGGACGAACTGGGCTGGTTTAGGGATGCGGTGGGGGAAGGGGAGATTTTGAAACTGGTGAAGTCCACATTGATACCATTAGGCTGCAGGGTTCCCAGGCGGAATATGAGTTGCTGTTCCTGCAACCTTCGGGTGGCATCATTATGGCAGTGCAGGAGGCCCATGATGGACATGTCATCTAGAGAATGGGAGGGGGAGTGGAAATGGTTTGCGACTGGGAGGTGCAGTTGTTTGTTGCGAACTGAGCGGAGGTGTTCTGCAAAGCGGTCTCCAAGCCTCCGCTTGGTTTCCCCAATGTAGAGGAAGCCGCACCGGGTACAGTGGAAGCAGTATACCACATTGGCAGATGTGCAGGTGAACCTCTGCTTAATGTGGAATGTCATCTTGGGGCCTAGGATAGGGGTGAGGGAGGAGGTGTGGGGGCAAGTGTAGCATTTCCTGCGGTTGCAGGGGAAGGTGCCGGGTGTGGTGGGGTTGGAGGGCAGTGTGGAGCGAACAAGGGAGTCACGGAGAGAGTGGTCTCTCCGGAAAGCAGACAGGGGTGGGGATGGAAAAATGTCTTGGGTGGTGGGGTCAGATTGTAAATGGCGAAAGTGTCGGAGGATGATACGTTGTATCCGGAGGTTGGTAGGGTGGTGTGTGAGAATGAGGGGGATCCTCTTGGGGCGGTTGTGGCGGGGGCGGGGTGTGAGGGATGTGTTGCGGGAAATACGGGAGACGCGCTCAAGGGCGTTCTCGATCACTGTGGGGGGAAAGTTGCGGTCCTTGAAGAACTTGGACATCTGGGATGTGCGGGAGTGGAATGTCTTATCGTGGGAGCAGATGCGGCGGAGGCGGAGGAATTGAGAATAGGGAATGGACCCCCATCTACCTACTAACCTCATCCCACCTCCTTGACCTGTCTGTCTTCCCTGGACTGACCTATCCCCTCCCTACCTCCCCACCTACACTCTCTCCACCTATCTTCTTTACTCTCCATCTTCGGTCCGCCTCCCCCTCTCTCCCTATTTATTCCAGTTCCCTCTCCCCATCCCCCTCTCTGATGAAGGGTTTAGGCCCGAAACGTCAGCTTTTGTGCTCCTGAGATGCTGCTTGGCCTGCTGTGTTCATCCAGCCTCACATTTTATTAAATAAAAAGAGGTAGACTGTTTCCTTCAGTATTTTGGTTAGAGACAAAACAACTGCAGATGCTGGAATCCAAGGTAGACAACAGGAGTCTGGAAGAACACAGCAAGCCAGGCAGCACCTGGAGGAAAGGAGCAGTCAATGTTTTGGGTATTACCCTTCTTCAGGGTTGAAGACGCGTATTACTCGAAACATTGACTCCTCCTTTTCTCAGATGCTGCTGCCTTGCTGTGTTCTTCCAGCCTTCTGTTTGTCTCTCTTTCGGTACTTTGTTCTGCTGGACAGGAGAAAGGCAATACATGAAATCTAATTGAAACTTGGAGAATACGGAAAGGCCTGGATAGAGTGGACCTGAAGAAACTTTTTTCACTAGTAGGACAGATTAGGACTCGGGGAAACAGCCTTAGGGTGAAGGGTCGACCCTTTACAACTGAGGTGAAGGGAATTTCTTCAGCCAGAGGATGGTTAATCTGTGAATCTCATTACCACAGAAAGCAGTGGAGGCCAAGTCATTGAATGTATTTAAGACTGAGATAAATAGGCTCTCGATTGATCAGGGGATCAAGGGTTACAGGTAGAAGGCAGGAAAATGGTGTTGGGAAACTTATCAGCTATGATCAAATAGTGGAACAGACCTGGTCAGCTGGATGGCCTAATTCTGCTCCTATATCTTATGGTCTTATGGTCTACATGGGATTATATTGGCTGAGAATACACTGGCATGTTTGAAATGATGTTGGATTTGGAGAAAGCTGTGAAAATTTAATTACATTCATTTTGAAAACTCTTGTCTCCTCAAACAATTATGTTTGGTCTCCTTGAAATGTGTATTCAATTCTCTACCAATGCAGTGATGGACTGTTTTGATTCTCCAGGCGCCTTGATTTTCAATATTTTCCCTTGTCTTCTTTTCCAATTTCCCACAATTATTAATAACTAGCTTCTTGCATTTTCTTTCTCCAGTGAAACAAGTTACTTTGATGTTCTTGTATCCTGAGCATTTGATTACTAATCTCACATCACATTTAATGGATTACCAGCAAGAGCGCAGTAGCTGTGTAATCAATGATTACAGCTTGTGTCAAGAGAGAAGGCCAACTGTTTTGCTTGCCAACATTATGTAGTGCCAGTTTTCCTGGACCTCAGCAGGGTCTGAATTGGAAGTGCCCAGCTGTTTTTGACAGCTATTTTATTACAGCCAAAGCTTCTTCCAGGAGCACTGCTGCTCACCACCCATAAAGGAAGATAGATTTTAGTAGCACTATAGACATCCTTCAATATATCTGGATTCTGATGTGTTTATACATATACACCATGGTGCCAATTAGATGCTTCAAAATCACAGCCTATTTTCTTCATGTTAGTCCAGTGCCTCTAACTATTTTAATTGAATACCAAATTGGAAAATGCAGTGGATATGAAATAATGATTAAGCAATGCTAATTTTCTTGCTATTAGATTAAATGTACCTGATCAGCATTAGTAGTTGTATTTTCATTTTAATTTTGTGTATTTTTGCATATCTTTTTCAAACAAAACTTCCTTGAAAGTTCATAATCCATCCAATAGAATGTTTTAAAAAAGCATGCTGCTAAACCTCTTTTCATGATCTAGCAATGACCTTTAAAGTTTGCCACAGCAAACAAACACGAAACATTAATGACCTCCTGCCCACGTTGGAGTATAACAATTTATTCTGTACGTTTTGACCTCCATTCAGTGCCCTTCAGTGAGAGCAGAGAAACTGATAACTTGTGCAGTCTTTTTGAACATTGCTTCTTGTTGTTTGAAATCTAACCAACAGTTCCAAACCATTCCTGTTTTCTCTGATTAATCACCTTTTTGTCTGTCTTCCATCCATATTGATCTCAAATGGACCTCCATATTTCTTCTAATACCATTACCAAAAACAGTTTGGATAAGAAGTATTGATGCAGCACATTTACACAACACGTGCATGGACATATATATTCATCGGAATGTACTAATCCATTTTTCTTGAATATTGACCATGCAAGTGGCAATGATATTATTCAATTGCACTATTTGTGTGGTGCCTTAAAGATCCACCAAGTGTCAGGGCCTAAAACACTTCAACATAGAACTTGCAATGTATTTCCCTGCTCTAGTGCAACAGTGAGAAATTATTAGAATTTGCTTTTGTGTCAATTGCCCTCCAAAGTTATTCACATAACTTTACAGGGTAGATCTGATAAGGTTGTTTCTCCTGTGGGAAAGTCTAGGACTAAGGGCATAATCTCAGTATCACAGTAATCTCACAGAGGAGGCAATAACACAGTGGTATTATCGCTGGACTGTTAATCCAGAGACCTGGAAATACATTGTGGGGACCTGAGTTTAAATCCTGCCATGGCAGATGGTGGAATTTGAATTCAATAAAAAATCTGGAATTAAGAACCTAATGATAACCACACATCCATTGCTGATTGTCAGGAAAAAAACCCATCTGGTTTACTAATGTCCTTCAGAGAAGGAAACTGCCATCCATACCTGGTCTTTCCTACATGTGACTCCAGACCCACAGCAATGTGGTTGACTCTGAACTGCCTTCTGGGCAATTACGGATGGACAATTAAATGCTAATGCCCTCATCCTGTTAATGAATAAAGGGGAAGAAAAGAGTATAAGAAGTTGTGCATTTGAAACAGAGATGAGGAGGAATTTCATCTCTTAGAAGGTTGTAAGTCTGTCCAATTCTTTACAGAGGACTGTTATTAAGCATATTCGAGGTTGAAATAATTTTTAAATCAGTAACGTTATCAATGATAATGGGGAAAAGACTGTAAAGTGGAGTCGAGTATTAGTCAAATCAACCATGATCTCATCGAATGGCAGAACAGATGCAATGGACTGAATGGCCTACTTCTACTCGAATATTTGATAGTCTTATTCAGTTAACAATTAAACCATCCTCCTCAACTCTGTTTCAAATGCACAACCTCTTACACTCTTTTCTTCCCCTTTATTTATTAACAGGATGAGGACATTAGCATTTAATTGTCCATCCCTAATTGCCCAGAAGGCAGTTCAGAGTCAACCACATTGCTGTGCGTCTGGAGTCACATGTAGGAAAGACCAGGTATGGATGGGAGTTTCCTTCCCTGAAGGACATTAGTAAACCAGATGGTTTTTTCCTGACAATCAGCAATGGATTTGTGGTTATCATTAGGTTCTTAATTACAGATTTTTTATTGAATTCAAATTGCACCATCTGCCATGGCGGGATTTAAATTCAGGTCCCCACAATGTATTTCCAAGTCTCTGGATTAACAGTCCAGCGATAATGCCACTGCGCCATTGCCTCCTCTGTGAGATTACTGTGATACTGAGATTATTCTTCAAAAGGAGAAATGCATATTTAAATTCAGTTAAAGAGGGATCCATAAGAAGACGTAACAGCCAGTCTTGAAGTTAGAGTTCATAGGACTTTAGTCGAAATTTAATCCAAAGTAAACTAAGGATGAAAACTGTAGATAAATTATGTAACCATAACAGGCTTCACCATTTGAAAAATAAACTTAAATTCGAACATATGTTTAAGACAGAACCAGGAGGAGTCATTTACTTGAATTGAAGAGATTTTCTTTCAGATCACAGAGCTTTGTGTAGCATTTTCACGTTTCTGCTTGACAGCATCAATCTAGTGTGTGTGTTCATGTTTTATGTGGACAGGGATGAACAGTTTGATAACCCTTTGGGTCTGAGGAAGTGAAGCTTGAATATTTACATCAAATCAAAGCAGACAGGCAGTAACATGGGCAAGTCTGCCTAAAAGTGGAATCACTGAAGATTCACCTATGGTTTTTGCATGGATCAAGTTCACTACCTTTCTACTCTCAAGAAATTTATGGTACAGACGGAAAGGGAACAGAAGTAAAAGCTGAAGGTAAGCACATTCACCAGTTCAAAACAAAGAGAAATTAAACAGATGTGCACATTTTACAATCCAGTTTAAAAGCTCATCAGGCTGTTAAATGCTCATAGTTTTGATTAAAACTGCAAACCAATAATCCCAAAACACACCTGGGAGGTTTGTGAAGTTCTACACAATATGCTAACGAAATTAGTCACTGAACTCTAGACAATACTTCTTCACTTTCGGAGTATCACAATATGTATATCACAATATGCCTGTTTGTGGTCCAGCAGGTCAGCTCTGCATCAAGCAGTGCAGTTGCAAACCCCACAGTAGAGCTTGTACACAAAAAAAAGACTCTTCTGACATTCAGTACGATGCTAGGGAAGCGCTAAAGAAAGACTCAGTTTGCTTTCTAAGTTAGATATAAAAGATCCCATGAAATTATTCTGAAGGACAGGGTAGTTATTCCAAGTGACCTACCCAATATTGATCAACCAACATTTCAAGTCATATTGTCTTGTCCGTACCATGCTACTGTTTCTGTGACCTTGATGTGCAAAAAATGCCTACTACATTTCTTACATTACAAGTGGCTACACTTCAAAAGTACTTCATTCACAGTAAAGTGCTTTGGTGCAAATGTAATGTCCTTTGTGGTTTTTCTAAAGTGTTTTAGGATTTTCTGAAGAAATGCACTAGTTAATTCCAAGTCTGAGTCTTTTAGAGTACAATGATGGCAAACATCCAAGTACAACCCATAATTGAGGACTGACTTCCCTTTTTGGGATCACAATTCAGCTTCTTTTTTGCAAATGGGAAAGACAGAACAATAATAGTGGAGATAATTACCAGTTAATACTTCCCTGTATTGTACAAAATGGAACAGAGGGAACCTGGTTTCAACAGGAAAATAGAGTTGAGGCCACAATCAGATCAACCACGAGCTTACCAAATGGTGGAGGAGGCTCATGGGGTCAAATGATCTGCTTGCATTCTTAATTCATATGTTTGTATTTACGTAAAAAAACCTCCTTGAATTTGGAAGCAATATTCAAGCTTTACACAGAACTGAGACAGAATATGGAATATGAAAGTTAGCGAGGATTTATTTCCAATTTGTAAGGAGCTGTTGACAATTAATACTTAATAATCCAAGGTATGCATTATTGTACAGTTGTCGGGTTGTTACTGAATTGTCAACAGTACCAGATGTAAATCAAAATCACTTTTAGATAAATCCCATTAAAAAACTGCCAAGGGAGGAGTAAAGAAAAATGACAGATTGTATGCTGATTGCTGGAATAAAATGACTGCAATGTTTCCAAATCATGTCCCAAATTGTCAGAAATCATTTCGCAGCATTCACTGTAGCCTGCTCCATATCCACTTAGACATTCACACTGAAATCATACCAAACACGAGTAGCAGAAAATGCACAAACACTCAAGCTGTTAGTACCAACAAATGTGCAGTAATATGCAGTAAGACGCCTTGCACATTCTAAAAGATCGAAGTGTGACAAATTATTAAACAGTTTCCCTTATGTAGGCACAAAAGGTGGTAAGTAGTTAATTCCAAAAATTGCATGTCAATACCTACATTCTTAAAATGAAAGGTATCATTCACTAATTGGAGGAACACATCCACCACATTACAACAAATTCCTGTGCAGATGATTTTGAAAAATTGGGCATCAACTGTGATTTGTTGTGCTGTATCATTGGTGGGTAATCCGTGTGAGTTTTGATATTTTTCTATCATATTGTTCTAATGGCTTTAGTCCATAGATTTTGTTGTGTTAAGGGCTACTTTGGTTTTAGATTGTTTTGAATGATTTAGTTCTTTTTCTTAAGCAAATTCTCCCAGACCTCAAGTATAATATCTATATACCAGTTGTAAGCAGTGTTGATGACCTGTGGTACATACTTAACTAATACAATGATTTAGTCACTTGCTGAAGAGGGATTTGACATGTAAGGACAGAAGTTCAAAGAGGTTTGCTCGAGCACAGTGCTGTACACAAGGGAAATCTATGGGGAAAGGAAAAAGACAAATTCAGTTGTGCATTCTCATGCATGTATTCAACTTTTATGCCTCTTATTGCAGTGTTATTTTAAAAGGATTCTATACAGGTACATACTGTGTCTTACTGCACAATGTATAATCCATAACAAACCACATCAAACAGATCTTATTCCTCTTTCTTGAAACACTTCCAAAATTAATATGTAGCTCATAAAATTGAAGGCAACTTATCGACCTGGTTTAGGAAATTAACTCAGTGGCAGAAGATGGGGGTCATAGTGATGTGACTCTTGGAGCAGGATTTTCAATCAGGAATCAAACAGTTGGGTGACTCATTTCTGGGCCTCAATCTTACACCGCATGCTTTAAGCATGGCCAAAGGGATTTTCAAGTCCTCATCCAAGAAGACAGTGAGTAGGTTACAAATTCTATATGATGAATGAGGGATCCTCCACAATTTAGTGGTCACAGTGCTACAACCAGAGCAACCAGTCTTCACGTGGTGAGTCTGCAGAGTAAGTTTTTTTCAATTTCTTTAAAAAGCCACAGGTGCCTGGGCATAAACCCTGCAGAGTAATCTCTCCAGTTAACAGTTACAGCTCCGACCCAGTGGCCATTGTGGGTCTCTAGCAGGAATGTGATCTATTACAGACACTGTCCTTCTCCACTCGGAGTTGATGATGTTGGCTTGACCATGTGGACTGCCCAACATGCTGACTGAAAGTCAACTCATTGCAGGAACTCGACCTTAATTGGCTTTGTAATTAAATTTAATTGGCCTCAATTGGCTACCTGTCAATTGTCTTGTGGAATCAGTATGGAGGCCACCAGTAACAAACTGTGCAGCCGTCCGCCAACTCCTATCCCCATGACAAACCCTTGTAAAAATCCCAGCTATGGTTTCCTACAGGATCTGTGATGGAACATCAGTACTTGTAATCATTTCAATGATAGGACAGAAAGACAAATATCACAAAAGTTTGCCATTGAGACAAATAGACTTCTTTAGAGGCAGTAAGGAGGAAGCATAAAATCACCAAGATATTAATAGACTAAGTAAAGGGGCAAGACTTTGACACTTGGATGTCAATGTAACCAAAATGTTTGGATGTCAACATTGGACCTGAGAAGGACAGAACAGAGTACTGTCAATGGGGAAGGACACTGGGAGCAGTGGTGGTCAGACTAGATTTAAGGATCTAGAATCATAAACCATTAAAATGGCAGAAGAATCTAAAAGTCAAATGGAATGCTGGGCTTTGTCACTAAATGATGAGGGTAGGAGAAGTTTGAAGTTATGCTCCTAGCTATATATGGCCCTGATCAGGCTAGGTTTAGAGGGCAGTGAACAGTTCTAAGCATTACATCTCAGGGTATGTATTGGATAGAGTACAGCATAGATTTAACGAAATTAATATGATCAATGAGATATTGCCCTAAGAAATCAGGGAGCAAGGCAGTAAATTAAAAAGCAGGACCTCTAAAATTGTAATCTCTGTAAAGATAATGGAATGCTGGCCTTTATGTCTAGAGGACTGGAGTACAAGGATACAGTAGTTAAGCCACAGTTAGACAAAACACTGGTTTGACCCCACTTGGAGTACTGTGAGCAGATCTGGGCAACATACCTTTGGAAAGATATATTGGCCTTGGAAGGAATACAATGTAAGCTTACAAGAATGATATCTGGAATTCACGGATTACAAGGAGAGATTATACGTATTTTAGAACTATTTTCTCTAGAATTTAGCTGGTAAGGTGTTATCCAATTAAAGCCTTCAAAATCTTAACAGAAAAAGACATAACATAAAGATATAATATTCACACTGTTTGGGAATGCTAGAACTAGCAGCACAGTTTAAGAATAAAGCCGGACTGTTCAGGAGAGGTGTTAGGAAGCACAATGGCAGAGAATGCTGGATCGGTTGTTAATTTAAAATCTGAAATAGATAAATTTCTGTTGAGGGTATTAAAAATATTAAAGGAAATAGGCCAAAGGCAGACATAAAGAGAGGATCAGACCACATATCAGTCATTATCTTGTTGAAAATGAGACAGGCTTGAGGGGCCCAGTGGCTACTCCTGTTCCTATGTACTTCTTGTGCTACAGCCTCACAAAAACAACAAGAAGAGAATACAGTAATTGAAGGCATGGCTCAAGAGTTAGTGCAGAAGGGAGGGTTTTAGATTCCTGGATCATTGGAATTTTTTCACTTGGTTCAATATACTTATGGATGAGTTTGCTACTGCTGTTGGGAGTAAGTAAGGTGAGTCTAGATGGCCTTTATTTTAAAGTTAGGAAATCATAGGTAACACAGGCGAGTTAAGGGTATGGTTTAGCATATGGAATTATCATGTTGTTTCCATTGCAGAGACATGAATGAGGGAGGGGCAGGACTGGCAATATTTTCGGTCATAGGATCTTTGAGACAGGGGACAGTGTAAAAGAGGACACGATGTTGCATTCTCATTTAAAAGGTCAGTTATTGCAGCAAGGAAAGGTGTTATCTTGGAACAGTTATCAAATGAAGCTTTGGGGTAGACCTTATGAATTTTTTAAAAAGAGGCAGTCACATTGCTAGGAGTGTATTAGAGGTCCCCAAACAGTCACCAGGAAATAGAGCAGCAGATGTGTAAACAGTTCACTGAGTAATTAAATTATGGGATTTCAACTTCCTGAACATTAAATATGATAGCCTTTGTGTGAAGGGTTTAGATGGAGTAGATTTCTTAAAATATATTCAAGAAACCTTTTTATGTCAATACATGAAAGGTGAAACAATGGATGGCGCAATGCTGGACCTACTTATGCCATAGAAAAGAAATAGATGGTCTGCCAGAAAAAGGTTTCTGTTTGGAGGCGGGCAGATTTTATCAAAATAAGGCAGGATCTGACCAAAGGAGATTGAGGACCATTACCTGTAGGAAAATCCAAGCTGAATAGTGTGTTCAAAGAGAAACTGGGTAGAATACAGGCCCACAATGTTCCTTTTAGGGTGAAATGTACAATGTACAAGTCCAGAAATTCCTGAATGTCTAGGAATATTCAGGACTGGATAAAAAGGAAAAGATCAGGCATAAGCATGCACAAAAGGAGCAAACTGATGGAAGCCCGAGTGTAGTATAAAAAATGCAAGGGGATTTTAAGAAAATTATGAGGAGAGCAAAGAGGGGGCAAGAAAAATTTCTGCTGGGTATAATTAGGAGAACCCTAACGTATTCTATAAGTATATTAAGAGGATGAAGATAACCAGGGAAGGATTAGGACCCATGAGGAACCAAGAGAGCTATTTGTGTGTGGAGCTGGAGGACATTGATATGCTATTAAACTGTATATTTCACGGCTGATTTCACTCAGACAAATGAGGATATAGGCAGAGAACTCAAGGAGAGGTACTGCAAATTTCTCTAACTCCTCTCTAGCCACAGGGGAAATGCCAGAGGACTAGAGGGCAGCTAATGTGGTTCCATTTTTCAAGAAAGATGGTAGAGACGAAGCAGTGAATTACAGATCAGAGAGTCTCACATCAGTGGTAGGGAAATTATTGTTGAAAATTCTGAAGAATAGAATAAATCTCCACATGCAGAGGAAAGGCTTGATCAGGAACAGCTTTGTGAAAAGGGAGATAATGCCTAACAGGAGGTGATTGTTTGAGTAGATGAGGTTAGTGGAGTTGTTGTCATTTAAATGGATTTCCACACAGCCTTTGAAGAGGCCCCACATGGAAGGTTGATAAAGAAGGTAAAAGCAAGTGGAATAAAGGATAACTTGGTAAGATGGATACAAAATTGATTTAATGGTCAGAGACAGAGGGTGGTGGTAGAAGGATACCTGTGTGACTGGAGGCCGGTGTCCAGTGGTGTGCCTACATGCTGGGTCCCTTATTGTTTCTGACATATATATAATACAGATTTATAAGGATTGGAGGCGGGTTGCGGGTTAGGAACACACGATATAGTAATGAGATCATTCAGGCTTCACTATGTAGCAGCCCAAAACAGAAAGCAATGACGCTGATATAGGTCGGTTACAGCAGAACTAGCAATGCAGCAGGATTGTTGGAGGTGTGCTGAGATAGGCTGTGTAGCGGAAAATCTAAGACATTTGGTTGCTCACAGTTTCCAGGAACCTAGTGCATGTACTCTTGCTCAATGGCCAATATGCTCATTAGTATTCAGACCACTTCTTCCCTTTCAGTTTCCCTGGGTAATTGCTGTCTAACAGCTCAAGCACTCAGTCCAAAGCATATCGTAAGTAAGATGGATGCACTGTGTCTGCAAACAATAGACAAAACATCACAGGCTCCTTTACCAGTTCTCAAAATGAAATAACAATTTTTATTTATCAGTGTTTAACACTTGACTTTCTGAGTATTTCTTCATTAAATATGCTTATTATTTCCGTCAGATTCTGTCTGGCACTATTTATTAGTTTCTTTGCCTCTAACCATTCTGAGTATATTATTTGTCAACTTCAGTTTCTCAAATTTGCCTAGAGCCTGGAATGTAATGCCAAACCACAAATGTGGATACTGTGGACCCCGTCTATGTATATTTGTGGATGCAGGTATTATCCTTGTGATTTAGAGATGTGTCAGTTCTGATTTTGCCAAATTAACAGACAAAGGAATGGTACTTCATACTTTGAAGGAGCTTTCAGGTAATTGTCAAGAACAACTTTCCATAAAGACTCCAATCAAATACAGAGAATACTGGATGCAGGAGACAGTTTCACACTTATAGTAAATGCTGTCCATGATGTGATACAAATACTATGGGCAGTATAGCTTCTGAAGATTGCTCGGTTTTGCTTTCTTGCACTTTCTCTTGCTTATTTTTATTTTCTTGTGCGTTTTCGGAATAGTTACTTTGCTAAATGCTTCAAAATATCAGAAACTGTGATGGTGACACAGTTCAATACTTCTAAGCAAAGTGTTCATTTCTCAAAACACTCCTGCTGTTGATGGTGGACCTGCATATTTTCCAGCCTGTCTGGTATAGTCCAATTGTACCTAACAGCTTTGCTACAAATTATTATTTGCAAGAGTACAGATTCTGAGCATATAATTGTCACCATGTTTTGCTGGATCAGAAATAATTAAGAGACAGAATTCATTAATATGCACTGTCAGTAGATTTCAAGAGTGTTTACGCTTGTGGTGTTCCAATTGATAGAAATACGAAGACTTAAAATATTTGGGTGTTTGGTACACTGACCTTTATTAGTCAATGCATTAAGTATAGGAGTAGGGAGGTCATGTTGCGGATATACAAGACATTGGTTAGGCCGTTAATCAAATACTGCGTACAGTTCTGGTCTCCTTGTTATAGGAAGTATGCTGTTAAACTTGAAAGGGTTCAGCAAAAATTTACAAGGAAGTTGCCAGGGTTAGAATGTTTGAACTGTAGACAGAGGCTGAATAGACTGGGGCTACTTTTTCTGGAGCATCAGAGGCTGAGGGGTGACTTCATAGAGGTTTAAGGGTGAACAGTCAAAATCTTTTCCCCAGGATAGGGAAGTTCAAAACTGGAAGTCATAGGCTTAGGGTGAAGGGGGAAAGACTTAGAAGGGAACTAAGGGGAACTTTTTCATGCAGAGAGTCGTGCATGTATGGAATGAACTGTCAGAGGAAGTGGTGAAGGCAGATATAATTACATCATTTAAAAGGCATCTGGATGGGTTTAGAGGGATGTGGGCCACATGCTGGCAAATGGGACTGGATTAATTTAGGATATCTGATCGACACATTAGACTGAAGGCTTTGTTTCCGTGCTGTACATCTCTATAACTCTATTGTGTGGACTAATACTCATGGCTTCTACGAGTAACCTTTCAAATTAATCAGATTTGGGGACAGGGTTGATTTTATTTGCTTTGTGACCTCTCTACCTTGTATTTCAAATTGCAGGACTTTCCGGCAGATACCAAAGGCACTGACAACAGACAGCAACAACATTTTTGCCTACATAAAACTAAATAAGATTTGTTGAATGCTAAATAAGAATCAGCAGAAGTAGTTCCTGCCGGTTATCCCATTCCCCCAGTTTATTTGCTTGGCTTGGCCTGGCCGCTATTCATGGAAAAAAGTACAAGATTGACTTGCTACAGCCTGAGTAAGCCTATTCTATCAAAAGGAAATGGCAACTCATCTGTTCTTTCAAAGCTGAGTGACCAGCTAAAGATTTTCTATTTTTGCTTTTGATTATTGATTTTGAATTTTTCACTTTGTCTCTAAAGGACCATCTAGTTTCTAGGCTATACACATGCAAAGACAAACTTATCTTGTCTTTGAGATAGTAAGAACTGCCAATGTTGGAGTCAGAGATAACACATTGTGGAGCTAGAGGAACGCAACAGGCCAGGCAGCATCACAGCGGCAGGAAAATTGACATTTTGGGGCGGGAAAAGGGTCCTGACCCAAAACATCAACTTTCTTGCTCCTCTGATGCTGCCTGGCCTGCTGTGTTCCTCTAACTCCACACTGTGTTATCTCTTACCTTACCTTCACTCCTCCTCCAGACCAGCTGCTCCACCATTTGGTGCTCTAAGATGTTGGCATAGATTAATAACCTCGGAGAAATTTGTCTTGACAAGCCATGGACAGCTTTCCTGAGCCAGAGCCCCAGATCCCTGAAAGTGGCGACAACAATAAAAAGAAACATGTCTAACTCAATTCAAGAAAACGTAGGAAACCATTGTCTACCTGCCAAAGGCAATCAATCTGGAGTATATAATAACATTCGCATGGTTTGGTCCCGCTTATCTTCTAACACTGAGGAGTCTTCTCCTTCACAGGGTCCTGTACAGTTGCTTCTTAAAGGCCAATAATAAGACCAGAGTTACCACACGATTTAGTCATCAATTCAGAACTTCCTCTCGTTAGTGAATGTGGCTAGATATTTCATAATCAACCCTGTTCAGATATGTTATTATAGACCTCTGGAGCAAGCGGGACTTGGGCTCTTGGCTCAGATGTAGGAACACTATCACTGTGCTACAAGGCCCTCTAATCTATTCTATGTTTTCTTATTTTGTATTGATGCTCCACTTAAGCCTTCTTGCCTATTATAAATAACTTACCCACCTGGAAATAATTTATTTCCTTCATCACTTCAAGGACCTAAATTACATCCACTCAACAGCTACTTCACTATCTGTGAACTTCAGCACCACAAACTAAACCATTATTGAGCAGAGTACTTTCGCAATGTGCCAGATTTGACAGATGCAACGGTTTAAGGGGCCATCATTATCTGATAAGTGATGAAAATACTAAACTATGATATTTGTGAATAGAGATACACATTGTCAACATATCATCAATTATATTTACACTAAAAATAAACATGTATAAAACTTTACAATGGTATACTGAGGGATCTTGTGCCACCAGAATTTCTACTACTCTGAGGCCTTCCCGTACCTTGAACTGTTGGGCCATTTGTAAGAAACCAACTGACATGTGATAACTGATCATACACTCCATTCCCCAGCATTGCCTCCAACAATTTGTTGAAACCTTTACATTCTCTATTTTATAAAACTATGATACTTACCGTTTATTTGATCCATTTTACTTTCTAAACTCTGAATAGCTTCTTTATTGCTGGTCATTCCAACTAAAACTTAACTATGTTTACATAAAGGCCTTTGCATATTTACTGTTGTGTCTTACAATGTGAACAGGGAATCTCCTTATCGCTTTCTTTCTTCCCCTCCCCCAGATTTTATTCCTGGGGGATGGTGATGCATTATTACCAATAATATCGCTGACTTACCAGAAATGCAGGTTTATGCGAAGCCAAACATAGACATGCATGGGAATTCCTAGAGGCATGGTTCTCTACCAGTACTTCAGTAAACAAACTTACAGAATTGACCCCTGTATATAAACCCCTACAGATCAAAACCGGAAATGACAGTACTCACCATAATGGACTAGACAGTGTAAATTCCAAGCAGAGTAAAATAACATTGCTGCATCTGAGGGTCCACAGATGATGTCACCTAGTATGGTGATGAAACTTCTGAACAAAAACAAGCCAGCTCGATGAGCAAGTCAACAACCTCATTCAGGTTTATGCTCAGAACACATGGATTTGAATCTCAACATCGCAGCTGGTGACATTTAAATTCAATACAGTCTTGAGTTTAAAGCTATTCTCAGCAATAGTCACAAAAGAGTAAAAATCCTGCTGGTATATGAATGCCTTTTAATGTCTTTATAATATCTGGGATATATATGACAGCAGATCTACAATGATGGAGCTGATTCTGCAATCATCCAGCAAAAATCACCCAGTTCCAGAATGATTTACAGATAAACCACATTCACATGCAGAGGTAGAGACAACACCATGGCGTCACAAGACCTTTTCACCATTTATATCCTGGAGAATGTATGGTAGTTTAATCATTCCTCATAATTCAACCATGGAGACCTGTTAACATCCTGGTGGGCCTGTTCCTCGCTCCTTTCAAGTTCAATTTATCTTTACTGCAGTGCAATGCCTATGATGACTTCCAGATATAATTTGACCATGGGTTTCCAAAGCCACAGAAAGCTATGTCCTTGTATGTTTCAGTCCTCTTCATAAAAAGGCTTAGCACATCATCTCAGAGATCTGCATCCAACTAAATCGCTGAACCTCCACCATTTACCATCTAAATTATATTTCAATCTATCCTTTCTTGCTTCAAAATGATATCACTTTGAATATTCATTGGTCACAATGATGTCATCTTGTTTAATCTATCAGTGTCTTTTCATGATGTTATTCTCCTGTAGCAATGCTTAATATGCCACCAAGTTTTACATTATTGACAAATTTGGTTATGTGGTTCTTTATCTAGTATACTTGTCGTTAATAATATGGAGAATAGTTGAGGCCCATTAGAGCTGCTTGTGAGGCACCTCTAATCACTTGCTTCCAATGTGAATGCATCCGCATTATCCCTACTTCCACTGTCTAACCAATCTCCAGATAAAATTATCCTTTATTGTTAATCCTGCAATCTTTAGTTTTAGGTAACAGACTCTTCTATGGAACATGAACAAATACCTTCAGAAAATTCACATAAGTTACATGCATTGGCATTCCTTTGTTTACTACATTAGTTTCTTTCTCAAAAAATCATTTACATCCATTTGACATAGCCTACATTTCTGAATTAATGTTGGTTACCATTAGTCAGATCAAATTTCCCTTTATCCCTAATAATGGATCCCATGGACTTTGTTGTAACAGATATTAATCTAACTTGCCCTTTATTACTTGGTTTTTCTCTCATACTTTCCAACATAATGGAATTAGAGTTGCAATTTTCCCATGGTGACTGAATTTAAGAGGCTTTGGAAGATTATGTTTTGGCATTTGTGATTTTCTCAGCCACTTAATTTAAAGCCTTGAAGTGGAAACTATCCAATCCTTGGGATTTTTCAATCTTTTATTTTTGTCTATTCCTTTTTTTTATTGCTGACATCAAGTGAGTTCAAGTCCCTGGATTGCCAGTTATCTAATCATCTTCATTTACTATGTAGACAAACGGGGAGTAATTGTTCAAGGATAGCTGCCATTCCTATATCTTGATATGCAGTAAAATTTATATTTGATTTAAAAGATGCACATTGCACTTCTCTTTTTCTTCGATATAATTGCAGATCTATTTCCTTGTCCTTTTTTTACATGCTAGTAGTGGTGGTGAATACAATGTACCAGGAGTGGTTTTTTAGGAGATTATCACAACTCCTCTCCTTCTGTTGTTCCTTCCCAAACCTTTCTAAAGACCTCATATCTTGAATTTTTAATTCTTAATTTTGATCAGCTTGCAACCACATATCTGTAATGACCACAAGTTATTACCCTCAAGCCGGCTTTGACCTTTTTTAATTCACTCAATTTATTTCTTACAGTCTGTGTGTTAAAGTATAAACTTTTATTTTGACAAGAGACCTTATTTACCCTGGAACTGTCTTTCTCAAGCACTGCTCTTCAACTACTCTAGAAATTTTAGTATCTACTGCTTCTGCTAGACTATCACCAATTGTGGCTAAAACTCTTCATTTGTTACATGTTTGCTTTGAAAGAGTAGTTTTTACTGTGTGAACCTTTTCCGGAGCTTCACATTGAGACATCTGAAGGCATAAACGAGTGAGGAGAATCAGTGACTCAAAAGAGACGAGAATTGCCAAACACTGGAATGCTTGGTGGTCTATATGGCTGATGGAAGTTAGATCTGAAGGATTGAAGCCATGGATAAATTTGAAAACCAGGATTAAAAACAAAAGTAACTCGGGTCTTTGCGCGACTGGGATTTAAATGTAGATGACACAGTGATCACTGAGGTGATTGAGCGAAGACGTCCTGGTGTGATTTAAATTACGAGAAACAGACATTTGCGACCAAACTCCTCAAAGGTCTGGACAGTAACTGCCTACAGACTTAAAAAAGGTGATTATAATTTAGGATCATAGTGAAATCAGCCTCACATGCCACATGTCAGGATTAAATCATTTTTCTAATTGTTATATATGTCTCATGTTGTTAATACTGACAGATTTTTGAGTAGAATTGTATCTCTCAGCATCATTACTGGTGTTAAGAGCAACTCTTCCCAAAACTCAAGTATAAGAAGATTAAAGTAAAAATCTAGGGGAAAAGAAACTCCAGTTACAAATGGAACTGTGGTCTGCCCGGACAGAAAGGTAGGGGTCAGGAACCAGGTGGCTTACAAGAATAACATGAAAAGCCTAATGTGTGTAAAACATTTCCTTTAGAGCAGTGAATTGAAACCCATTTGATTAAGTTCACAGCCGTCCTGAGCTCAGGTATTATTTTAAGCATCAATCATTTCAGATGTCATCATTTTTAGTTAAGATTTACATTGTATTGATAGTTTGAGATCACCATTGCATCTTATTACAGTTCTTTTTGACAAACCAAACATAAATGTATGTGGAAAACTAATCGAGAGCTATTTATCTGTCTTGTGTGTGTCTCAAGCAGAGGTTATTTCTTTTTCAAGACTTTGTTTATTGAAATGTACTGGTTCCAATCAAATCTGTATTTGTGAAACTATTGATAGTGCCTGAATTAGGAAATTATATAAACAATGATTATATGCGATGGTATTGCTTTAACCCAAGATTTTTGCTGACATTATTTCATTGTTCAAATATCTATGTGTTAGTTAAAGTGTGCATTATTTAGGTATCAGCTCCATTAGCAGATTTTACAAAGTCAGGGACGTGTGAAGAATTCTGTCTGTCTCGTCTCTCTCTCTCTGATTGCCCCATTTAATTTTTTGCTTATGCATGGAAGTGATCAAACACTCTGTCTTAAGACCTGCAGTGCACCCATGTGTATAGGCATCTTGTCCATTAGAATATACAAATTGATGGATTTACCCCATTTGTTCAGCTTTCTTCTGTCAAGAATTGGTGTTGTGTCTCAATGGATGGCAGACATTTTGCAAAGTCTGTACTTTTTGAAATCAAATGGGAACAATCAATTGAGGCTAAGGCAGGGGAGAAAAAAAGGCAAGGTAATAAAAAGCACTGTGAAATGTAGAGCTTAAGTCAACCCAGGATGTAAAATGATCCATTCTTTCCTGTCCTGTACATCATGGTTTTGCACATACTCAGCACAGTTTGACACCAGCCCTCTTTCAACCTCAATGTGTTATGGCTGCATTAGCAGTCAGCCTCCAGTTTTAACCCCACAAATGTTTTACTAACCAATGTGTCGAACAATTCAGTGATAATGGGAACTGCAGATGCTGGAGAATCCAAGATAACAAAGTGTGGAGCTGGATGAACACAGCAGGCCAAGCAGCATCTCAGGAGCACAAAAGCTGACGTTTCGGGCCTAGACCGAAAGGTCAGCTTTTGTGCTCCTGAGATGCTGTTTGGCCTGCTGTGTTCATCCAGCTCCACACTTTGTCGAACAATTCAGGCAGGTTATGTGAGCTGTGTCGTGAAGCTGTATTCGGGTTTAAGTGAATGCCAATGACATTTCAAAATGACAGCCACCCACTTCCACACCAGTGGTTGATTTTTATACTCAGCGGGAAAGTTGATCTCCATTTTTGGACAGATTTTTTGAGGCTCCAAAGCCCTCCTTATACATTGACATCAAGAGTAAATGCAAAAACATGTTGTAAAATTTCCAAAGGAATAGGCCAACTTTGCAGTAGAAAATGGAAGTGCTCGCTGTACTTCCCAGAAACCTCCCTTTTTATCACAGTATAGACACATCCTACAAGTAGTTCCCCTTATGTATAACTCCACCTATAGTACTGAAGACCTTTTGCTCCAGAACGTTGCTGCTCCCCCGGCTAAGCCTTTCCAGCGCAGTTACAAAACTGGTATTTACTCGATAACGTGGTAAAGTGCCCAAGTATGTCCTGTACATAAAAAGCAGGAAAAATCCAACTCAGCCAACTTACTGCCCCATCAGTCTCCTCTCGATCATCAGTAAAGTGATGGAAGGTGTCAGTAACAGTGCTATCAAGCAGCACCTGCTCAGCAATAACCTGCTCAGTGACACTCAGTTTGGGCCACTCAGCTCCCGACCTTATTACAGCCTTGGTTCAAACGTGGGCAAAGGAGCTGAATTGAAAGGTGAGATGAAAGTGTCGACCCTCACAATCAAGGCTAAATTCGACCAAGTGAGGCATCAAGGAGCCCGAACAAAACTGGATTCATTGGGTATCAGGGCAGTTGGAGTCATACCTGACACATAGGAAGAGGGTCGTGGTTGTTAGAGGGCAATCCGCGAAGAATTGACTCACCTCTAACAACCACAACCCTGCAAGAGGTCCTCAGGGTAGTGTCCTAGGCCCAACCATCTTCAGCTGCTTCATCATTGACCATTGATGACACCTTCCATTACTTTACTGATGATGGAGACCTTCCCTCCATCATCAGGTCAGAAGTTTGCTGATGATTTCACTATGTTCATCACCATTTGTGACTGCTCAGGCACTGAAAATGCAACAAGATCCAGATAATATCCAGGCTTGGGCTGATAAGTGGCAAGTAACATTTGTGCTGAACAAATTCCAGGCAATGACCATCACCAATAACAGACAATCCAACCAATGAACCTTGATATTCAATGGTGTTACCATCACTGAATCCCCCACTATCAACATCCTGGGAGCTTTTCATTGACCAGAAACTCAACTGGTCTCACCACATTAACAGCGTGACTACAAGGGCAGGCCAGAAGCTTTGAATACTGCAACAAGTATCTCACTTCCTGAATCATCAGAGCCTGTCCACCATCCACAAGGCATTAGTCATGAATGTGATGGAATACCTCCCCCCCACAACCCAACTTGTTTGGATGAATGCAGTCCCAACAACACTTAAGAAACTTGACACCATCCAGGACAAAGCAGCCCGCTTGTTGACATGACATCCACAAACATCCATTCCCTTCACCACCGATGCTCAGTAGTAGCAGAGTGTACTGTCTACTGTCTGCAGAAATTCACCAAAGATCCTCACACAGCACCCTTCAAACCTACAACCACTTCCATCTAGAAGTACAAGAGCAACAGATGCATGGGAACACCACCACTTTCAAGCTCCCATCCAAGCCACTCACAATCCTGACTAGGAAACATAGCACCATTCCTTCACTGGCACTGGGTCAAAATCCTGCAATTCCCTCCTTAATGGCATTGTGGGTCAACCCACAGCAGGTGTACTGCAACGGTTCAGGATAGCAGCTCACCACCACCTTCTCAAAGGCAACTAGGGCCAGGTAATAAATGCTGACCAACCAGCAACACCTACATCTTTCAAACTATTTTTTTAAATTGAATTCAATTCCTCTCTCAGTTCAAACTGCTTGCAAATTGTTGATTCCTCCACAGAATCAGATATATCATCAAAAAGTTCTCTTTATTTAGATTCTTTTCATGGCTGTACTGTTCTGCCCAAAATATAGGGGACTCAAAAATGTATACATCAACCAGCAAATTTCCATCAATAATGGAAAACCAGAGAGACTGGGACAGATCTCTCATGCCACTCATATTGAATACTCAAATGCATTTTTGAACCTGTCAGATGTCCTGATACCCAAAGATTAACAGCACAACTTAACCTATCATCCACTTGTTCAAAGCCAGATAATAATCTTTTACTTGTCCCTAAATTTACACTTTCTGACCATATTCAACAGTTGATTATAGAAGATTTTATCAAAGGTCTTCTTAAAATCCAGATATATTAAGTTGACTATAATACTATTTCTAGCACCCTCTGTTACTTCCCTAAAATCTGGTCAAGCAAAAGATTCCCTTTTGAAGTCAATGTTGACTTTCCATATTTCTCATTTCTTGGTGTTCCTCTGTTCTCCCCATTAGCAAGGAATCTATCATATTTTTCCCATCACAGATTTTAAACTGAGTGGTCAATAATTCTCTAGGAATGTTCTGCCCCCCCCCTTCTTAAATATAGAAATTGGGTTTAGCTATCTATTGCCTGGCACTATATCTAGTCCTAAAATTATTAAATGTTGAGTAATTTCTCTGCAATATCTTTCTTGGAAAATAGAACATAGAAAAGTACAGCACGGTACAGGCCCTTCGGCCCATGATGTTGTGCCATGGAATAATCCTAATCCAAAAGTAAAATAACCTAACCTACATTCCCCTCAATTCACTGCTGTCCATGTGCATGTCCAGCAGTCGCTTAAATATCACTAATGACTCCACTTCCACAACTACCACTGGTAAACTATTCCATGCGCTCACAACTCTCTGGGTGAAGAATCTGGGTGAAGAATTTCCTGGAATCGTTTTTAATTGTGTGAATACAATCCACCTGGATCCTCTTTGAGTTTTATTGGATTTCTATACTCATTTTTTAAATTTTAAATGCAATGATCTCAATATTCAGGTCATCACTGAATGTCATGTCTATATTTTCTATCTCTCTGTAAATACCTAAGTGAAATAATTATATTCCATCTCTTTGTTACATGTAGCACTATCCTGTCTATTCCTTATAGTCAGACACCATTCCAGCCTTACCGTTTTTTACTGAAATGCATGTGAAATATTTTACCGTTGTGTTTTATTTTTCTTATTCCATTTCATAGTTCATCTTTGCCCTCCAGACTGCGTTTTCATTTTACATCCCTTCCAATTGTCCCATATTCTCACTTATCATGCATGTCTTTACTTGAGGAATATATTTGAAAAAATTGTTATGACACAGAAGGAGGCTCTTGTCCATGCCAGCCCTATTTCCATAAACCATTTCCCTGCTCATCCTTGTAGTCCTGCAGGCATTTTACTGATGGGCTGAATGTGAGCTTTGAACTTCAACTATGTATTAACTTATAATACAGCTAATCCTCAGTAACCTCATTTGTTTATGACAACACAACCTGGAGTTATGTAGCGTCTCTAACATAAAGGCCACAAGGCACTGTCTAATAAGTCCTACTCTCTGACTCATTCTCCAGGGCCATGATTTTGTTTTTATTTCTCTCTCAATAAGAATTCCAATTTCCTATAGAGTCTTCCCCTGCCACCCTCTCGAGGAGTAAAATCTAAGTCATAAAATCTTGTTGCATGAAAATATTCTGCTCATCCTCCCCATGGTTCTTTTTGCCAATTATCTAAAGGGTACGGATGAGAAACTTGGTTTTGAATGATTGATAGGTGAATTAAGAATTTGTAAAATGTTATGCAATCAGTATGTTTTTCGAGAAATTGGACTGAACTCCTTCCAAAAGGCTGATTTGTATCAGTAAAGCAGAGCAGGAAGGAGAGAGTGTCAATTATCCCAAATGTTTAACATTCCTACATTTATAATTAGCTCCACATTATTCCGTAGTTTTAGTTCATTTTAACCCATTCTGAAAAAATAGAAAACGCAGCAGGGGGGTTCTCAGATTGAGAGCGATTCATGCGGAAAGTTGACTCATTTACATACGGTTGAATAAATTTTCTTTGGATGAAATAAATTTGCTTATGGTTAAAGGTGATCTAGAATCAAGTGCGTCACTCAATTAACATGTCATTTTAACTGTTTCCTCAAATGAATCATTTGTACCTCCCATCTCATAAGGCTGATAAGAAAATGTTTTATGCGTGGAATTTATGACTGTAAATCTGGAAATTGTGTAACTTAATTTTATTTAGCCATGTGTTTTCCGATTTGTGACCTACTCAAGCTGATACAGATAGGAGTTAGCAACATGCCAACTTTGTGCACACAGTTCAACGAGATGGTTTGGAGTTGGCCTGCACTGCTTTCTACTCATGAATGCTACTCATACTCCTTGTGGACAGCCAAATGGCACGGCGATATTGTTTTCATGTCAGTTGATTATAGTCAACCTGTTCATCGTAAATGCAGTCTATAGGACAGCAACATAAAAATAATGCTGCACTGTAACTTAATGCCAAATGAATACCAGGGCAAACAGGAATGTGCATTGTCATGAATGAGGTGTTGCAGGAGTATTCCAAGATAATACAATGTGAGGCTGGATGAACACAGCAGGCTAAGCAGCATCTCAGGAGCACAAAAGCTGACGTTTCGGGCCTAGACCCTTCATCAGAGAGGGGGATGGGGAGAGGGAACTGGAATAAATAGGGAGAGAGGGGGAGGCGGACCGAAGATAGAGAGTAAAGAAGATAGGTGGAGAGAGTGTAGGTGGGGAGGTAGGGAGGGGATAGATCAGTCCAGGGAAGACAGACAGGTCAAGGAGGTGGGATGAGGTTAGTAGGTAGCTGGGGGTGCGGCTTGGGGTGGGAGGAAGGGATGGGTGAGAGGAAGAACCGGTTAGGGAGGCAGAGACAGGTTGGACTGGTTTTGGGATGCAGTGGGTGGGGGGGAAGAGCTGGGCTGGTTGTGTGGTGCAGTGGGGGGAGGGGACGCACTGGGCTGGTTTAGGGATGCAGTAGGGGAAGGGGAGATTTTGAAACTGGTGAAGTCCACATTGATAGCATATGGCTGCAGGGTTCCCAGGGAAACCAAGCGGAGGCTTGGGGACCGCTTTGCAGAACACCTCCGCTCAGTTCGCAACAAACAACTGCACATCCACTGTACTCGGTGCGGCTTCCTCTACATTGGGGAAACCAAGCGGAGGCTTGGGGACCGCTTTGCAGAACACCTCCGCTCAGTTCGCAACAAACAACTGTACCTCCCAGTCGCAAACCATTTTCACTCCCCCTCCCATTCTCTAGATGACATGTCCATCATGGGCCTCCTGCACTGCCACAATGATGCCACCCGAAGGTTGCAGGAACAGCAACTCATATTCCGTCTGGGAACCCTGCAGCCATATGGTATCAATGTGGACTTCACCAGTTTCAAAATCTCCCCTTCCCCTACTGCATCCCTAAACCAGCCCAGTTCGTCCCCTCCCCCCACTGCACCACACAACCAGCCCAGCTCTTCCCCCTCACCCACTGCATCCCAAAACCAGTCCAACCTGTCTCTGCCTCCCTAACCGGTTCTTCCTCTCACCCATCCCTTCCTCCCACCCCAAGCCGCACCTCCATCTCCTACCTACTAACCTCATCCCACCTCCTTGACCTGTCCGTCTTCCCTGGACTGACCTATCCCCTCCCTACCTCCCCACCTACACTCTCTCCACCTATCTTCTTTACTCTCCATCTTCGGTCCGCCTCCCCCTCTCTCCCTATTTATTCCAGTTCCCTCTCCCCATCCCCCTCTCCTGATGAAGGGTCTAGGCCCGAAACGTCAGCTTTTGTGCTCCTGAGATGCTGCTGGGCCTGCTGTGTTCATCCAGCCTCACATTGTATTATCTTGGAATTCTCCAGCATCTGCAGTTCCCATTATCTCTGTTGCAGGAGTATTATCGCTGAGCTGTTAATTCAGAGATGCAGATAATGTTCTCGGGACCCAGTTTGAATCCTGCCGTAGCATGTGATGGAATTTGAATTCCACAAAATGTCTGGAACTAAGAGTCTAATGATGAATATGAAGCCATTGCTGATTGCCATGAAAAACCCATCTGGCTCACTCATATCCTTTATGGAAGGAAACTACCATCCTTACCTGGTCTGGTCTATATGTGACTCCAGGCCCACAGCAATGTGGTTGACTCTTAACTGCCCTCTCGGCAATTAGAATGGGCAATAAATGCTGCCTAGCTAGCAATGCCCTCATTCTGTGAATGAATAAAGAAAAGAAAAGGCTCTGGAGGCATTAGACTGAGTAGATGGAGCTTTTTGGTCCAAGGAGGGTCATGAGACTATTGTGTACCGCCCTCAAAAGAGAATGGGAGCAGAGCTGGGATCAGTACATTGACTTTTGGGCTTAAGTGGAATTTAGCCAAGCACGAGTGGCACAGTGGCTCAGTGGTTAGCACTGCCACCTCACAACATGAGGGGCCTGGGCTCAATTCCAGCCTCAGGCAACTCTAGAGGTTGCACATTCTCCCCGTATCCACTTGGGTTTCCTCCAAGTGCTCTGGTTTCTTCCCACAGTTCAAAGATGTGCAGGTTCAATGGGTTGGCCATCAGCTGCCACCGACCATCCTTTCCATATGCTGAGTCAAGGTTCTGTTTAAATAATAGTGGCAGGGGATAGACCACTGGTGAATCTAAACAGAAGAGGTACTTGTCATTAATAACAAGGTAGTTTATTGCATGATATAAATCATGGGGAATTGAGTCAAAGAGCCGTGAGGTTATATTGCAGCTCTATAAAAATCTGGTTAGACTGTACTTGGAATATTGTGTTCAGTTCTGGTCACCTCATTATAGGAAAGATGGGGAAGCTTTAGAGAGGGTGCAAAGGAGATTTATCGGGATGCTGCCTGGACTAGAGGGCAGGTCTTATGAGGAAAGGTTGAGGGAGTTAGGGCTTTTTTCATTGTAGCGAAGAAGGATGAGGGGTGACTTGATAGAGGTTTACAAGATGATGAGAGGCATAGGTAGAGTGGACGGCCAGAGACTTTTTCCAAGTGCAGAAATGACTATTACGAGGGGGCATAATTTTAAGGTGATTGGAGGAAAGTATAGGGGAGATGTCAGAGGTAGGTTCTTCACACACACAGAGTGGTGGGTATGTGGAATGCGCTGTTGACAGTTGCAGTGGAGTCAGATACTTTAGAGACTTTTAAACGACTCTTGGATAGGCACATGAAGGATAGTAAAATGTATGGGTATGCAGGGTAGAGAGATCTTAGTAGGATAATTGGTTGGCACAACATCGTGGGCCGAAGTACTGTGCTGTACTGTTCTATGTTCTAAATTACCACACAGTATCCAAACATGTGCAGGCTGAGTAGTTTAGTCTTGGGGGATGCAGGGTTATGGGGGCAGGGTGGGATGCTTTTCAGAGGGTTGGTGTGGACTCAATGGACTGAATGGAAGGATTCTATGATTCTAGGGGTATTGGATGGTGTGAATTTACAGATGCTTTCTGCTTCAGAGGAATCAGATGAGAATCTTAATGCTGTGAGTAGGGGGCAATGCAGAAAACACAGTGAACATGCACACTGAGATGCTGAGTACCCTGGCTCCAAAGATGTAATTTCCAGCAATCACAGTGCACAGTCCGTTATATCACAGACCAGCTTGCAATTTCTCCTTACTTTTTCCTTAGGTAAATAACATGGTCATTGCCTGGATATTCATTACTGGGGTCTCGAGGTGATGTCATTCTGACAGAACCTTCCTGTGTATACAAGAGACAATAACTGAGTGTATAATCCTCCTGGTGGAATGCTGCATAGGCCACATAGGAAATGTTCAACATCGTCAGGGAAACATGCCTTCTGTACATGAAGTGATTTCTGATTAAGTTTTGTTTTAAATATGGTGGGGTAAAATACAAAGCCATTAATGATCAAACTATCCAATGTCTCCATAAAACTATGAGACAAAGAAATTTCTTACAAATTTCTTACACCTTGCTGCAATACTATCACAGAACATAATTTCAGCACTACTCGAGCTATGAGTCTTTCAGCAAGCAGATCTACCATGAGCTGACCTTTGAGATTGCAACTAACTAAGATACAGAACCAATACAATTTAATAACGAGGTATCAGTCTTCTGCGTGCAATGTGACATTTAATTTTGTGTGTAATATTGCCCAGTTTAGCATTCAGTGATTTCCTTGTCAATTAATACAAGTATTCACAATCCAGTCCAGATCTGTGCTTCTCAGATTCAATTTGTTCCATGATGAAAATACATGCCCAGAAACAGAGACTTGCCTTGCAGGAACCACTTCAGTGATCTGAGGCAGTTGGTGTTGATCGCCACACGTGCTGTGTTTTGAAATTAGCTGTCTCTGCAGATAAAAAGGCTTTTGATGCAGTCATTTTAACATGATTCATGTCAGAAAGGTTCAGGTAAACTTAAAAAAGCAGCCACACAAAGCTACTGGGTACAAGAATCTGTTCTTAATCTCTGCTTTTCATACCCTTCCTAAACGGTGCAGAACAGATCAATGTGGGATTACAGTAAAATGCAGATTTCTTGCTGCCCTGGGAAAGTGATTAAACTTTGAATCAGCCTTATCCTCTTAAAGAGAAATATTTTAGATTTAAATGCAGTTTCCTTTGATTTTCTATCCCTTGTAGTTTCAAATTCAGCTGACTGACCAAATTATGATATCTGTTGCACTGACATTAGCCCTTCTGCTTCTTGGGCATTTAAAGAGTGTAACTCCTGAAAATGGACACAGGGATCATGATAAAGTGTGGAGCTGGATGAACACAGCACGCCAAGCAGCATTTCAGGAGCACAATATTATCACAGGGATCATGATGCATGGGCACACTGATTGCAATTTGGGCAACATACCAACTTCATGCTCCCAGCTCATTTGCATGTTGTCTATGTACAGCTAACCCCAGCAGCACTATTTGTTGCCTGCTTATGTCAGCAGAATTGCTAAAAGCAAGCCAGCCTTGCTCAGAGCAACCCTGCATCGCTTGTACCAAAGGTACACCTTGCTCAGAGGAGTTGTTGAGAGTCGTAACTGAAGAGCATCTGACCCGGGACAGATTGAGGAAAGGCTCAGCATTAGAGTTTATCTTTTAAGTCTGGCAGAGGCTGCACTGAGGTCCTGGTAGATGAGCTGCAAAGATATTCTGTACTGAAGGGGAGCAGGAACCCCTGCAAGCAAAAAGTCCAAAGGCAGTGAGACAAACACAGCTGTGGACTTTATTCTTTGGATTCAAATCCTGAGAACCTTGATGCAGTGCCACAGGAAGTTCAATGGCTTCACTCAAGCAATCAAACTTGGTGAATATGTCTTCAAATACCATATTCTAGTAACTGTAATATTAGCCTCAGCTAGATTAATTAGATTTCTGCCATGGCTGGCTTTTAATTCCAGCTTTATTAGTTCTCTCCTCAGGTTCTTGCAGGTGTTCTTGCACTATCTTCACTAGCATGCCTCACTATCTGCGCATTACACCTATGTTGTATTGGATGGTCCCCATCACCACAGGAGGTATATTGGCCCATACTGATACCTTCTGGGATTCTTGGTGATGCTGCCATCATTAAGGTCCAGTCATTGACCTGATTGAACGCTGGCAGTCTGCAGCTACCCCTTTGTGGTCCCTGCCAGTTATTCCAGAGATGTCCGGCAGATGGAAATTGGCACCTGATTTGCCTTCAGGAGCAAAAGCTTTGGTGAGGTCAGGGACGAGATTGGAGTGGGGCAGGGTGGTGTTATACGATCATTGCTCATGGAGTGTGTCCTGTAATGTTGGTGAGTGCTGGAGGCCCAGAGGAGCAAGTAGTGAATTGGAGACATCAGGTTACTGCTCCGATTTCCATGTCGGGATTTGTGGCCGTTTAGTTTCTATCTAGCGGATGGGAGAATTGGAAACAGCATATTAGTAAAGTGAAATGCCACAGTAATGAGGATGGCAATACATGCAAATAGGCCTCTTGTTGCTCATTAGTGAGAATCACATCTTGCTCTTCAACACTGGTTTACAAAATTAGACATTTTGTTCTCAATATTAGAAAGCTCCTCACTGCTAATCCAATACAATTCATTGGTTTTCACGCCAATGTCCACATCATTCAGTGCATTCTAAGGGCCTACCCATTACCTATAGTAGGGCACTGAAACTCAGATTGGTATCTCCCTGTTGATTACTGTTAAAATGAAATGTTTGAAGAGTATTCAGCATGGGAGAACAGTAGGCAAACCTAGAAATACACAAATGGACGTCTATTAACAGTGACTTCTGAGACAGGGTTGGAAGGGGGAGGCCATGGCCTAGTGGTGTTATCATTGGACAGCAAATTCAGAGACCCACGTAATGTTCAGGGAACCCACGTTCAAATGCTGCCATGGCAGATGTTGGAATTTGAAGTTAGTAAATAGCTGGAATTAAGCATCTAATGATGCCTATGAAACCATTGCTGGAAAAACCTATCTGTTTGGCTAATGTTCTTTCAGGAAAGACATGTGACTCCAGGACCACAGCAATGTGATTGACTTTTAACTGTCCTCTGGGCAATTAGGGATGGGCAATAAATGCTGGTCCAGCCAGCAACACCCTTGTCCTGTGAATGAATAAAAAAGCAGAAGAAAATGGACTTGTAAGCAAGAACCAGAATAGACTGTCTATCTGAGAAATAGGAACTGCAGATGCTGGACAATCAGAGATAACAAGGTGTGGGGAGGGGACGAACAGTTCATCCCCTTCCCCCCACTGCATCACACAACCAGCCCAGCCCTTCCCCTCCACCCACTGCACCCCAAAACCAGCCCAGCCTGTCTCTGCCTCCCTACCTGTTCTTCCTCTCACCCATCCCTTCCTCCCACCCCAAGCCGCACCTCCATTTCCTACCTACTAACCTCATCCCGCCTCCTTGACCTGTCCGTCTTCCCTGGACTGACCTATCCCCTCCCTACCTCCCCACCTATACTCTCTCCACCTATCTTCTTTACCCTCCATCTTCGGTCCGCCTCCCCCTCTCTCCCTATTTATTCCAGAACCCTCTCCCCATCCCCCTCTCTGATGACGGGTCTAGGCCCGAAACGTCAGCTTTTGTGCTCCTGTGATGCTGCTTGGCCTGCTGTGTTCATCCAGCTCCACACTTTGTTATCTCTGGACTGTCTATCTCTCTCTTTGTCTTCAAAATTTTCCTCAGGCTCAGATGAAGAGGAATTTGAAACAACCATAACCATTCACCGAGCGCTCCAGACCATTGGCAGCTTCAAAATGATGGAAGAAACAAGATTGAAATTAAATACTTGGAATTTGATCCGTTCTTTCTCAAAACTCAAAGACTCCAAAAAAACCTGTGAACTCCAACTGCCTTTACCATGCAGTCAGTACCAGATAACCCCACCTATCCTATCTTCTATTTAGGTTCATTACATATCACTTGCATTTGTAGTTACTTGTTATATTTTGTTATTTTGTTTGGGATAGTCGGTAATGAAACTCTTTCATTCAAGAAAAACGGGGACTTAGCTCATCTTTCATTTTTTTGATCAGGCTAAGTGAGTGTTGTTAAGTGTCCAGCTAGTTACAAAAAGAATTGTTGTGTCTGGCCAAGAGAGGGTTCCTCCCAAACCTTCCACTCTGTCCAGGATGAGACTGATTCTGCAGGATTATTGATGCTTAGGGCGTTACTGGGCTATGGGGAAAATGTATAACATTTGGGATTAATTTTGGATAGCTCCAATGAAGAGCCTGCCACAATCAGCCAAACATTCTTTCTCTGCTGTTATGGACTAGACCAAACCTCTTCTAAATTTTCAGAAGACAGTCTAGCCCCTAACTTTTTCTTATTTTTAATATAAATGTAAGGTGTGTTACAGGTGGAAGTTGATTGGTCAAACTACCAGATTTGAAGCAAAGCACAGTTTATTCGTCTGCAATAATTAAAATACAACAAAAGAAAGAAGGAATTGGAATAACTTAATCATTGAACCCCTACAGTGTAGAAACAGGCCCTTCGACCCAACAAATCCACCCCAACCCACAGAGGAGACCACTCAGACCCATTCCCCTGTAACCCACCTAATCTACACATCCCCAAACACTATGGATAATTTAGCATGGCCAATCCAACTGGCCTGCACTTCTTTGGTGCTGTTGGAGGAAATCAGTGCACCTGGAGCAAACTCCACATAGATAGTCGCCTGAGGGTAGAATCGAAACAGGGTCCCTGTCACTGTGAGACAGTGGTGCTAACCACATAGCCACCACGCCACCCTTAACTCGACTAGAAAATTTGATAGAATAATAGATACAGCAACAAGCACTAATTAACTGTTCCAACATAGCAACATCCCATAAACACACTCTTGGCAAAAGGCAAATTCAGAAATCAGATTGTCTCGCAACTCCAGTAGCTGGAAGAGAACCACCAACTTTTGACTGGAACCAAGAGAAGTAAAAAATGGCTTTCATGTTTTCAAAATCCAACAGTAACTGCTAAAAGCTAAAATCCAAAATCCTAATTCTGTGGGAGCTTGACCACACCCATTCAGGCTACTTCTATTGTTTCAACTTTTTAAAAAAATTGAAGACCTCACAGCTATTTACTCATGACTTTAGTTGATTGCTTGAGACTTATGCCTTAAAACTTAACTTCAAAAAAAAAACACAGGACAACGTAACCTCATAAAAGCCATATCATCACACTGCACTGCAGGCTTCTATCAATCTAGCCAAAAGCGTAAATAGAGGTTAGCTGGCCTGTTATTTAATGGATTTTCCCATCCTCATTATTACCAAACTCGCCTTGCATGTCAGTTCCCTGTTAAATTTTGTTCAAATACTTTCAATTACTTTGACATTTCTTCAAGTGTATATGATTAAAGTGTAAACCCATATTTATTTATGAGGAAGGCAGTTATTTCTAATTTCTCTGCCTTTTGAGCTTCATTGGAGTATTTACATTTCTCATCAGCAAAAATGCCGCAATTGTTCAGTTCAATAGAGAGCCAATGCATGCAAAACCATTCAGATACACATTGTATTTTGAGCAATTGCCTTCAATACAGCTTTCTGAGCAGTCACAGCTGGCAATCTTTTATTAAACATTTCATCTTTCCAACATGGCTTGAAATATTGTTCAGTTGATTTTGAATGTAATTGACTTTGGCTTTCTTTTCTGGGACAATTCATTCTGAGCATTGCCTGTTGTAGCAGGAAAGTTTCAATTTAGTCACATAACTAATTCCAGTTGATGCAAAAGATTGGACACAAGGGGCTTTGTACAGAGTGTCAAAAAACTATTTGGAAATATCAGTGTACTATGAAAATAATCAGCATAAAGAATGCCTTAATAATTGCACCACAGATACCTCTAAGACAAAGCACAACTTTGAGTCAAAATTGCAATTTACATTAGTAACTGTCAGCAATGTGTTTGGGTCAATTTAATTCATTAGTAGGATAGTTCTTTGCAAGCAGCATCACAGGTAGACGGGGTTGTGAAGAAGGTATTTGATGTGCTTGAGTCAGAGCATTGAGTATAGGCGTTGGTACATCATGTTGCGGCTGCTGTGCAGGACATTGGTGAGGTCACTTTTGGACTACTGCACACAGTTCTGGTCATCCTGCTGCGAGAAGGATGTTATCAAACTGGAAGGGGTGCAGAAATGATTTACAAGAATATTACCGAGATTAGGTTTGAGTTATAACGAGAGGCTGGTCAGGTTGTGACGTTTTTCCCTAGAGCACAGGAGGCTGAGGTAACCCTATGCAGGTTTATGAAATCATGACAGGCATAGATAAAGTCAATAGCCAAGGCCTTTTCCCTTAGGTAAGGGAGTCCAAAACTAGAAGGCATAGGTTTAACGTGAGAGGGGAAAGATTTGAAAGGGACCTGAGGGGTAACCTTTTCACACAGAGGGTTGCACAAATATGGAATGAACTGCCAGAGAAAGCGATAGAGGTGGGCACAGTTACATGAATAGGAAAGGCTTTGAGGGATATGGGCCAAACACAGGCAAAAAGGACTAGTTCCATTTAGGAAAACTGGTCAACATGGACAGCTTTGACCAAAGTGTCTGCATCTATGCTGTATGTCTCTATGACTCCATGTTTCTGCTCCAACTTTAAACAAATGACAATAAGATTCATGATTGTCTCATTTGATAATATACTAATATCAAATCTTATATTGAAAACATCCTAAGTATCTGAAGGCAAGAGCTCACTTTTTTTCCTTGGCAGTCCCTCAGAATCCACCCTGGTTTAATGAATTCTGGAATAGCTGACAAAGTAAATGCACAATCTCCAGGCTCTGCCTTGTGCATGGCTCTTGAAAGGTTGGGCAGATAAGTTGGTAAAGTGTAGTGCTGGACGAACACAGCAGGCCAAGCAATATCAGAGAAGCAGGAAGGCTGACGTATAGGGGCCTAGACCCGTCTTCAGAAATGGCAGACGGGAAGGTGTTTCTGAAATAAATAGGGAGAGAGGGGGAGGTGGAAAGAAGATGGATAGAAGATAAGATAGGTGGACATGTCAAAGAGGTGGGGATGGACCCAGTAAAGGTGAGTGTAGTTGGCGAGGAAGGGAGGAGATAGGCCAGTCCAGGGAGGGATGACATGTCAAGGGGGCGGGATTAGGTTAGTAGGTAGGAAATGAGGGTGCAGCTTGAGGTGGGAGGAGAGGATAGGTGAGAGGAAGAACAGGTTAGGGAGGCAGGGATGAACTGGGCTGGATTTGGGATGCAGTTGGGGGAGGGGAGATTTTGAAGTGCACATTGATACCGCTGGGCTGCAGTGTTCTTGAGCGGAATATGGTGGCATCATTGTGGCACTGCAAGAAGCCCAGATGGACATGTCGTCTGAGGAATGGGAAGGGTATTTGAAATGGTTTGCGACTGGGAGGTGCAGTTGTTTGTTGCAAACCGAGCATAGGTGTTCTGCAAAGTGGTTCCCAAGCCTTCGTTGGGTTTCCCTGATGTACAGGAGACCACAATGGTAACAGCGGATATAGTATACAACATTAGCAAATGTGCAGGTGAACATCTGCTTGATATGGAAAATCTTCTTGGGTCCTGGGATGGGTGTGAGGGGGGAAGTGTAGGGACAGGTGTAGCACTTCCTGCAGTTGCAGGGAAAAGTGCCAGTTGTGGTGGGGCTGGAGGGGAGTGTGGAGCAGACAAGGGAGTCACGGAGAGATTGTTCCCTCCAGAAAGCAGATGAGGGTGGGGAGGGAAAATTGTCTTTGGTGTTGGGGTCGGATTGCAGATGGCGGACGTGTCGGAGGATGATGCGTTGGATCCGGAGTTTGGTGGGGTGGTACGTGAGGATGAGGGGGTTCTGTTTTGGCTGTTATTGCGGTGACGGGGTGTGAGCTGTGAGTTGCGGGAAATGCAGGAGACATGGTCGAGGGCATTCTTGACCACATGGGGGTGGATGTTGAGGCCCTTGAAAAATGAGAACATCTGAGGTGTTCGGGAGTGGAATGCTTCATCTTGGGAGCAGATGCGGCGTAGATGAAGGAATTGGGAATAGGGGATGACATTTTTGCAGGAGGGTGGGTTGGAGGAGGTGTATCCTAGGTAGCTGTGGTCTCCCCTCCCCCAACTGCATCCCAAAACCTGCCTAGCTTGTCCCCGCCTCCCTAACCTATTCTTCCTCCCACCTATCCCCTCCAGCTCTACACCTTGTTATCACAGATTCTCCAGCATCACCAGTTCCTACTATCTCTGAGTTGGTTAGAACTTTGTGTGTTTCCTCCAACTTCACCCTTGCACATTCCTGAGACAGTCTGCCAAGGTGCTTTTTTGAATAAATTATTGCTATTTTGGTGGATCAAAGGCCAGGTTCTCCCATCAGTTAGTGGTAATGCTTAATTTGCTAACTCCATATGTCTCGCCCTGTCTGGATGGATTTCCTCTGGGTGCTCTGGTTTCTTCCCACAGCCCAAAGATGTGCAGGTTAGGTGGATTAGCCGTGCTAAACTGCCCCTTACTGTTCAGGCAAATATTAGGTCAATTATCCATGGGAAAATGCAGGGTTACAGGGATAGGCTAGGGGCAGTGAAATTTGATGGGATGCTGTTCAGAGCATCAATGTGGACTTGTTGGGCTGAATGGCCTGTTTCTGCACACTAGGAATTCTGATATTTTTAGGAATGCTTTGAGGAACACCCCATCTGGTGTCCAGCTCGAAGTACTCTAGTATGACTGAATTCTGAATAGACCTTCTGATGTCAGGCAAATGAAAGACACAGTGGAGCTGATTTTGCATGATCAGCATTATAATGATGGGCAATTTGTCTTGAGAGGGGATACTGTTGTTGCTACTAAATTTGGACAATCTGTGAATGTATCATTGTGTGGTATTTCTACAATGTTTTGAGGCGCCTGCTGTAGGTCTTCCGAGTCTTCAAAGTATATAGCAGCACAATGAAATTCACCAGCTGTAGCAGCAGCACTTGTGAGGATCACAAAAGTACTATGTTAAATGGCATAAAAAATCTCAGTCGAGCTTTTAAATAGAGAATTTCAGAGCCATTATCAATCTTTGAACAATCCAGTAGACAGAGAGCTTGCCAATTTTTCATTTTTATCAATTTGTTTTAAAGACTATGTACTAATGATACCATCAGGTGAAAATGATCTACAGGAATTCCTGATTCTGGTGTTATGAGAGAGCAGAATTAGCATATATATAGTTTGAAAGCTAAAAAGAGCTTACTGAAGCATATTGGATTACAACAATTGTAACCACTTACCCTACCAGAACTGTTTCAGACATTGGGTCACAAGTTGCCTTTCCTCCCCTCTCACATTTCATTTCTTCACTGACAGTCATCACCAAATGCTTTTGAGACAATATTTTTATCAAATTATATTCATAGTAAGGCAGAAAAGCAAAAAAAGATGTTGTTTTAATTCTTTGATTTTGGTAAAGGTAGCTAAGATCATGCAAGTGAAATCACCGGCTTGCCAAAAAGTATTCACGACCCCTTCATTTCGAGAAGATCCCATTGTGCAAAGTTAATTAAAACAACAATAAAGTGCAAAAGCAAATGAGTGTCCCTGTTTTGAATGTAAGTTTTGTATTAATACAAGTTCTGTAGTCCAATTACTGTGATGAATTCTTCAACATAGAGTCAAGCACACGCTATTTATTTATTTTGCAACCAACAGGATCTTAAAGGATGCTTCACTACAGAAAATGCAAGGATTACAGCTCAATGTCTGCTTTACTTGTCTCCAAAGTTCACATCGCAATACTTTGATTTTGCTAAAGACCACTGGATCATCTTTTCCATGACCTTCACCCTTGGTCTTATATAAAGGTGTTATTAGCTGAACAGGTTAAGACTCAAAAAGGTGCAATCTTGGGACATAAAATACACTCCCTTATCTGTCTAGTAATACAGAATAGAATAAACACACAGATATATCATGACAAAGATTAAACTAACCTGGTCTCTTTTATGTACTATTACAGTTTTATCGATATTGTCTGCAAGTTATTTAATTCAAAGATTTTACTAGATTTTAATACTTAAAAGAAAAAAGAATGGGTAATTCCAGGCTCAACAAACTCAGCCCAGGACCAAAATAAAACCATGGAATGTGAGATTTATGTTTTGGAGTGGGAGTATGGTGGTGGCAGGTTTTACATGAGACTTGGCAAGTCACCCGAGAATCTACTGAGTTTGCTGTGTCCACAGTCAGTCTGGGGCAGGGACTGCTTGATACACCAGCATGTTGTCAAAGCAATAAAAATAAACAATAAAGCAAAAAGTAGCCTCTCTCTATCATGCTCCCTTGCTCACTCTGCCAGACACTTCCCATGCCAAACCATCCCCCCACCCAGCCACCATGGACATTGATATCCTCCATGTTAAACTATGCCATTCTACCTACAGCTGTGACCCTTTGTAAAAGCTATGAAAGCTCAGTGCTAATGCATGCCTCCAAATCTGACTATTCTTGGGCCTGATATATACCAGCTCACTATTCACCATGGGCAGACTTCAGGAGCCATGGTGAACTTGAGTATATTTCTAAATTGTCTAAGGATAAAGGCACACTGTTTTTAACTCCCTTCAATATCTTAAAACAAACATTCAAATTAATAGTTCCATTGTAAAGAATTGGTAATCACTTGCAGCTGTCAATTGAACTATGAACTGGCAGGTGCCTTGCTGTGATAACGGAAAATTATGAAATCAGCCACACAGCTCTAATCCTGTAATGATGACTTTCAGGCTTATGAGAACAGTGTGAAATTGCAAGCATGATTTTCTTTAAAGCAACTGTTTTTATTCCAAATATTTAAATGGAAGGGACCTTTATATGATTTGACAATTTGATACCTCCTTTTAGTATTTCTGCTGACAGATTCTTTTAGCAACAATCACAGAGAGACCCAATAGATCTGGCAGCATCTATGGAGAGGGAAACAAATGTAACTTTTCAAGTCCAGTCTGACTCTTCTTCAGAACTGGACTCAAATTCCTTTTAGAGCTCTGTTAGCGGTAACTTTTGACAGACCTGTTGACAATTCCTTTTGACAGCTGTTGTCTGTCTCTTAATGGTCCTCAGTTGTTTATGCTTTCTTCAGATACATTCATTTCTACCTGTAACAATCCCAAAGGGAGCTTAGATAATAAAATGTGAGGCTGGATGAACACAGCAGGCCATGCAGCATCTCAGGAGCACAAAAGCTGACGTTTCGGGCCTAGACCCTTCATCAGAGAGGGGAATGGGGAGAGGGTTCTGGAATAAATAGGGAGAGAGGGGGAGACGGACCGAAGATGGAGAGAAAAGAAGATAGGTGGAGAGGAGAGTATAGGTGGGGAGGTAGGGAGGGGATAGGTCAGTCCAGTGAAGACGGACAGGTCAAGGAGGTGGGATGAGGTTAGTAGGTAGATGGGGGTGCGGCTTGGGGTGGGAGGAAGGGATGGGTGAGAGGAAGAACAGGTTAGGGAGGCAGAGACAGGTTGGACTGGTTTTGGGATGCAGTGGGTGGAGGGGAAGAGCTGGGCTGGTTGTGTGGTGCAGTGGGGGGAGGGGACGAACTGGGCTGGTTTAGGGATGCGGTGGGGGAAGGGGAGATTTTGAAACTGGTGAAGTCCACATTGATACCATATGGCTGCAGAGTTCCCAGGCGGAATATGAGTTGCTGTTCCTACAACCTTCGGGTGGCATCATTGTGGCAGTGCAGGAGGCCCATGATGGACATGTCATCTAAAGAATGGGAGGGGGAGTGGAAATGGTTTGCAACTGGGAGGTGCAGTTGTTTGTTGCGAACTGAGCGGAGGTGTTCTGCAAAGCGGTCCCCAAGCCTTCGCTTGGTTTCCCCAATGTAGAGGAAGCCACACCGGGTACAGTGGATGCAGTATACCACATTGGCAGTTGTGCAGGTGAACCTCTGCTTAATGTGGAATGTCGTCTTGGGGCCTGGGATGGGGGTGAGGGAGGAGGTGTGGGGGCAGTGTAGCATTTCCTGCGGTTGCAGGGGAAGGTGCCGGGTGTGGTGGGGTTGGAGGGCAGTGTGGAGCAAACAAGGGAGTCACGGAGCGATTGGTCTCTCCGGAAAGCAGACAGGGGTGGGGATGGAAAAATGTCTTGGATGGTGGGGTCGGATTGTAGATGGCGGAAGTGTCGGAGGATAATGCATTGTATCCGGAGGTTGGTGGGGTGGTGTGTGAGAACGAGGGGGATCCTCTTTGGGCGGTTGTGGCGGGGGCGGGGTGTGAGGGATGTGTTGCGGGAAATACGGGAGACGCGGTCAAGGGCGTTCTCGATCACTGTGGGGGGAAAGTTGCGGCCCTTGAAGAACTTGGACATCTGGGATGTGCGGGAGTGGAATGTCTTGTCATGGGAGCAGATGCGGTGGAGGCGGAGTAATTGGGAATAGGGGATGGAATTTTTGCAGGAGGGTGGGTGGGAGGAGGTGTACTCTAGGTAGCTGTGGGAGTCGGTGGGCTTGAAATGGACATCAGTTACAAGCTGGTTGCCTGAGATGGAGACTGAGAGATCCAGGAAGGTGAGGGATGTGCTGGAGATGGCCCAGGTGAACTGAAGGTTGGGGTGGAAGGTGTTGGTGAAGTGGCCCCCAAAGGGAGCCTAGCTCTCTCAGAGAAAGCATTACCTCTCTCAAAGATATCCCAAGACCATTTACAAAAGGATGCTGTAATTCACCAAATCACTTTGGCAGCTTCAAAACTTCTTCTATCAGGTCTAAAGTGTAACAAATCATGTATCGGATATTCCAATAAGTGAAAATCAGATCAGTAAAGGCAGTTGGACTCTAACACATGCAGTTGCCTCCATAAATTATGGATGTGCAAATTAGAACATAGCCTCAATCCCACTCTCAGTTACTCTTACAGTTGGAATACTACCAAAAGCATATGATTTGATCCATGCTTTGGCTGGGGATAATTCTCATTCTCGACCCATGGTGGAGATGGTGGCATGGGGGTCTGACTTGCTTACAGAGTAATGTCCTTTAGGGATAAACCTATCTGTTTCACTAAAGTTCTTTAGGAAAAGAAACTGCCATTCCTACCTGGGCTGTCTTACACGTGACTGCAGACCTACAGTAATGTGGTTGACACTTAACTGCCTTCTGGGCAATTAGGGATGGGTAAGAAATGCTGGCCTGGCCAGCAACGCCCATATCCCATGAATGAATGAAAGATAAATAAGACTGAAGAAGTAATACATGCTTGATTGTCTTTCGAAAGTTGTTATGGAATATGGTTACACCATCTTTTCGCAAACTGTATCTACTACATTGCCGTCCCTGTGATTTTCATCAAAGAACTCAACATAAGTCAGGCCTATTTGCCCTCAAAATTATGATTATAGATAATATGGACTTTGAATCTCATCAACTAATTTGAAAGCATTAGATTTTGTTTTTTTGAGTGAAAGCAGTTAAAAATGAGCTAGGGCAGTTAAAATGGTTGAAAAAGTCACCTGACCTGAAAGTAGCCAAGTTCATCAAGAACTTACAAAGGCATGTCCAAGTAACTTAGTAAAACATCTATTGTTACATGCAAATAGCCAAAACTGGTCAACTGTCTTGAAATTACCATCAAAGTCACTGAAAAGGTATTTACCTGCCCATTAAAATTCATCATCTGGAAAATACACCTCAAAATAAGATCTCCAAATGATTCTGGAGTAAGCCTTCTTGATTGCAGATATTGCCATTAAAAACACCATCATCTGAAACTCATTATTCAAAGAAAATTGAATATTCTCCCTCCCCGCAGTACTTGTCCTATCTCCGCCAAAGGATAACTAAGGAACTCTGACAATGGATCATTGAAACCCTTTGTTAAAAATGGCATGTTCCCACTGTGGCCAACACCAGCATTTAATACATCAACCCTTCTCTTGCAAGAAGCCACAGTTATAAGTCAGTGATATTGCTACTGAAAGTGGTAACATCCACCATCAAGAGGAATTCCTCACAGAATATAACAGTATCTATCTGGCTCAGCAGGTCTCAAGCTGCAACCACTTCCCTACTACAAGTTATGATGTGGAAGTGCCAGTGTTGGACCAGGGTTAACAAAGTCAGAAAACACAGGTTATAGTCTCTAGTACCAAGTCTGGTAAATCTCTGATCCATCTCTAAATCCTTTTTTTAAATTTCATTCTTTTAAAATAGTTCAATTTGAATTTAAAAACAACAGGCTTGATTATCATCTCAGTCAACTGTTGCTCTCCTTTAATGCAATGGTAAGAAATAAAACTTTATAACCCTTTATGCATAACTTATTTCACATTGAGAGAATCATTTCACACTGAAAACCGTTCTTCGTTTGAAAAAGAAATTCTCTCCGAGGCTAATTTTATAGCTTTAAATCCAGCTTTCTTTACATCTTTCTAAGTTGATCACATTACTGCCGACATTAAACAAAGAATGATAAATCCTGAAATGGTATCAGGTGATCCTACTTGAAACTCTCCTAAAGAAAACAATTGTAGTTGGATTAATTCACCACTCATATTTATTTTTGCTGGAAATGTTAGTTCTGTCTCTTTCCCAATTGATACAACATGACATGTTGAGTGTTTGCGACATTTTCTATTTTCCTTTCAAATTTCTGGTATTTTACTTGCAATTAAGTTTGACGTTCCACTGAAAACAATTCTTTGTTTAAACCCATCGCAGATTCCATATGGAATAGAATGTATGTTTTACATATTGGAAATCACAGCTCAAAGCTTCACCAACGTTAAACTTATTAGGACTGAGATAAAGAGGTGATTGAGGCAGCTTCACATAAACTGCAGATTTCTGTAAAACTGTGCATCATAAACTCTAAAAGATGTTCCCTCATAGAACAAGTAGAAGTGCAGATCAGTTATCATTAAACAAGTTCCCTCGTTTATTGGTCTTCCTTCAGAACTACTGATAAGCCCAATATCTCCCTCGGCGATATCTATCACTGACTCTGCCTCTGTGCCAATTCCAAACAGCTCCCTATTCTATGAAGAAAACATTCTCCCTCACTCCCCGATTTGCATCTTAATGCATTCAACCAATGACCGACAAACCCAGGCAAAATCCTATCCTAATTAAAAGCCAAAAGAACAGCAAATGCTGTAAATCAGGAACAAAAACAGAAGTTGCTGGAAAAACTCAGCAGGTCCGGCAGCATCTGTGAAGAAAAAATGAAAGTTAATATTTCAGGTCCAGTGACCCTTCCTCAGAACTGGACCTGAAAAACCTATCCTCTCCATTTGCCCTAACACAATCAATTTCTCACCACCATATCCTTACTATCCTTGACCTCCTGGAAGATAAATAACTTCACATACTGATATATTGTGATTGTATTATGGTTGTTCACTACCTCCCCTCTCACTGAAGTCTCTCTACTGCACTGTGCTGCTTTAATCTACAACACCTCAAAGCCGCCCTCCTATCCACAATCCATTTCAATCGCTCCCTGCTTCTCATTGGTATCTTTTTTATGTGAGTGCGCCAGTCGTAGCTTTCCAATGTTTCAATCAACAATTTTGACATCTAATATCCTCCCAAAGCCATTTCAAGATCTTTTCATTCTTCTCTTCCCCTAACTTGCAGACCGAAAGATAACTCTTTCTTGAGACTCCATTTTGATTTATCTTATTTCTCGTTAGTTGCTTCACTTTTAATCTACCTTCACATGAACGGTTCCATCAATATTTATTGAGACCATTACATTGTCTAACCACTTCTGAGGTATAAACCATAGCTTTGGCTATCTTGTATCACTTGTTTCATCTACCTTACACTCTTCTACCTGTCATCAACACAACTCCCATTGTCCTTGACCTCTGTTTGGGAAAAATGCATTTGTAAGTATACTGTGTGCTATGCATTGCTATAGTCATCTAGCCTCTGTTGTAGTTGCTCACGGTTGGTGAGAGAAGTCATTAAAACCTGAATGTAGCATCAGAAGTGAGCCAGCTGAAATTAGGTGGATTGTGAGAGCCATACAAAAGCTAGCTACTACAAGAATGTAGAAAGAATAACTTTTTAAAAATGTCAGTCTGCAGCCCTGTTTGACTGGGCGAGTTAGTATGGCTGTGAATTTCTCAGCCCTTGCTCCCTTCGGATGAAAGGAGGTGTGAGACAGAATTAGAACTTGTTCAGCCTCAGTGACACAACTACAAGAATACCATAGAGTTAAACAGAAAACCTGAACAACTAAGAAGATGAAGGGTCTAGGCCCGAAACGTCAGCTTTTGTGCTCCTGAGATGCTGCTGGGCCTGCTGTGTTCATCCAGCCTCGCATTTTATTATCTTGGATTCTCCAGCAGAACGACTCTTCTATCAATGTCAGGAGGAAAATGCGACAAGCTGCATTGCTCACTGAATTGCCCATTGCTCTAGACCTCACAGAAAAGCAAAAATAAAAAAAAGAGTGGAGAACTATCGAAGGTCTTGAATGCCCATTTTTGTAGAGAAATGGGGTTGATATCCGTGATGATGATCTAAAACTAAGCACTCCCAAACTTGGAATGCACAATAAAATACAACAATAGCAGAAAAGGCAAAATGAATTCATGAAGGCAGCAGATGAAGAGAATGCTGAGGTTAAGAAGAAGAGCAAAAACATTTGCGGACTCACCAAGACATAAGGGGAACCTTGTGAAAGCAGCTGAAGCAAGCTGGAAACAAACCCAGAGACCCGACAGCATTCGGGAAGAACCTAGCAGATGCAGGAACTGTACCAGGGACTCAGAAAGTGCACAGAAGTCAGCCTACTGCTCCTGGACATATTCCACACCATAGAAGAACCATTTTTGGCTGCCTTGTATCACCAGAAACGAAAGACTGGAAGAAAAGCCTCACCATAGCTGCTTCAGGCGTGGAACAGACAGGTCAAAAAGACAAGCAAAGTACAATACTTCATATTTTGGTTCCATCAGTAATGAAGCATTAGCAAGGCAGAGCATTGATGAGATTATAGCTTGATTCAAGAAGTATTTAACTCATATTGCAGTCTGCATTGGAATTTAATTATTGAACAGTCAAAGTTAATAGATGAAAGCAAAGACCAGGTGAAAGCATGGATACATTCATTAAAGATATTTATAGGCTGGCAGGGAAATGTGCTTACAAATGATTGAAGGCAGAATTAATTTGTGACCAGATTGTAATTGGGGTCACTGATGAGACATTGCCAGGCCTTTTGTTGGCTAGGGACAATTTAACTCCAGAGAAAACGATTGAAATTGTAAGGCAAACCGAACTTATGGAACAGAATCAAAGACTTGTTTGAGGGGAACGTGATGGCCCATGGAAAAGAAAATCTAACAAGGCAATTCAATTTGTCAGTCACGACAGAGAAAACGTGCATTAAACTTAGCCACCAAAATGGGTAAAAGCTCCTAATGTCTTCAAAATCTTAGCACATTATTATCCACATTTACTGACCATAGTTGTGGCTAGTGCATCATCTACACGACTTGGGGCAGAACTATTTCAAGAACAGGAAAAATGTAAGCATAGGCCAGTTTATTATGTGCAGGCCATTATCAGGAGCAGAGGAGCATCATGGCACAATAGAGTATGAAGCTTTAGCAGTAACATTGGCTTGTGAAAGGCTTGCAAATTAACATAGGCTGACATTACAAATTTGAAGCTGACCATAAGCCATTCACACTTCTGGGCATGCAAGAAGTCAGCAAGATATCACCCAGAATTCAGCACTTTGGGTTAACAGTCAGGAAGTATAATTCAGTCACTGAATACATACAGAGAAACTACAAAACAACAGACACATTTTCAAGGATACTAACAACTTCAAGTAAATAAGTAGATTTTGTTGAGGAGCCTTAAGCTTACACATCCATGAAACAATACCATAAATGATGCGACAAGTTCAAGAATAGAATGAAAAATATGATGACATCTTAAGATATTGGTTGGAATGGTGTTGTCCAACAAATGACCTATAGATAGAAATATGGCCTGTCAAATGCTTTTCAAAATGTAGGAATTAAAAGCGGCAGACTCTGCAACAAGATGCACCTGTGATTTGTGAGTGCATGAAGATGACATGCAGTTGAGACATGTTCTTTGTTTGCAAGAGTAGTGAGCTGTGTAAACATGAGTAAGGTCATTTGGCCTGATGCCCATGGCACCAGGATTGGCAACAATGGAGGTGAGTTGAGTGAGGCTCAGAGCTGGGCTAGGGACTGGAAGGGATAGCATGCATGATTCCACATCTGGGAGAAGTTGAGTCTCTATTCTTCTGGCATAAGCACCAGCTCCCTGAAGGCCTGAGGGCAAGAATGTCGAGCAGACTTCTGAAGCTGGGGCCATCAGTGTGTCCGTAAGGGAGAGAATGAGTGTGAGAAAGAGAGGGCTTTTGAGTGAAATGAAGTGATAGGAAAATGTGTGTGCATGAAAAACAAGGTTTATTTGAGAGTGCGAGCTTGTAAATCAGAGGGTGTGAGTGGGAGAATGCACAAGGGAGGGAGAGTGTGGAAAGGGGGAACAGAAAAGGAGAAAGTGAGAGTATGAGCAAAAGAGAAGGATACAGAGAGAATGAGCACTCAAATAAGAGAGAGAATGATAGTGTGATTCCTGAGGATGAATGTAATGTTGATACACAGCCACCCTTTCCTCCTCCTCTTCCCTCTCTAAAGGACCATTCACAAAGCAAACCAGAAAAAGAGGAAGATGCAAGTTTAAAAGGGGAGGTGATGGTCGAGTGGTATGTTGCTGAACTGTACATCCAAAGATGCAGGTAGTGTTCTGGCAACCTGGGTTTGAATTCCACTGTGGCAGATGGTGGAATTTGAATTCAATAATAATTTGGAAATAAGAGTCTAATGTTACCCATCAATTGTCAGGAAAAACCCATCTGGTTTGTTAATGTCCTTTAGGGAAGGAAATCTGCCATTCTTGCCTGGTCTGGCCTACATGTTGCTTAAGACCGACTGCAATGTGACTGACACTTAACTGCCCTCTAGGCAATTAGGGATGGGCAATAAATGTTGACCCAGTTCGTGACGCCCATATCCATGGAAGAAAAAAAAAGTAGCCTGCTTCTGACCATCACTTTCATGTGAGTTCTACTGAGTGTTGCTAAGAGTGTATCCTAACAGAGGCAAGCTAAAGGCAGTGTTAGCCAGATACAATCACACATGACTAGTTGATGTGTTGATGTTCATCAGTGAGAGAGAAGATATGGGTATAGAACTCAGGTTGAAGAACTGTGCTATAACTAAATAAACCAGCATCGACAGAGGGGGTTCTAAATGGCCTCACAGGCATATAGTAGATAAGTGTCCAAGGCTGGATGAAATACATCCCAGGCTTTGAACAAATTAAAGGAGGAAATAGCAGAGGCACTTGCAATGATCATCAATTCGTCACAGGCCACAGCAAGTGTGGTACCATTGTTCAATTCTCATCTCGCTGCTATAGGAAAGACGTTAATAAACTTGAAAGAGTTCAGAAAAGATTTACAAGAATGTTGCCAGGTTTGGAGGGTTTGAGTTTGGAGAGTGGCCAATAGGCTGGAGCTATTTTCCCTGGGGTGTCGGAGGTTGAGGGATGACCTTATAGAAGTTTAAAAATTATGATGAGTGTGAATAGGGTGAATAGTCAACATCTTATCGTGTGAATAGTCAAGGTCTTTTTTTCCCAGAAGAGACAAGTGCAAAGCCCCTTCGAAACATATGTTAAGGTGAGGGAAGTACAGGAGTTGGGAAGTAATTTGAGACTGTACAGGACATTGGTGAGGCCTCATCTGGAATACTGTGTCTATTTCTGGTCATCCAGTCACAGGAAGGATATTATTAAGCTTGAGAGGGTTCAGAATGGATTTACTGGGATGTTGCTGGTTTTGGAAGGTTTAAGATATAAAGAAAGGCTGCATAGACTGGAACTTTTTTCACTGGAGCATAGGAGGTTGAGAAGTGAACTTGTAGAAGTTTATAAAATAATGAGAGGTATAGATATTGTTAATAGTAGTTGTGTTTTCCTTAGGATGGAGGATCTCAAGACTAGGGGGCATATTCTTCAGAAATGAAGAAAGAGACTTAAAAAAGGCATGAGCGGCAAGTTTTTTTTTACAGACTGGGTGATTCACATGTGGAATGAACTCTCCGAGCAAGTAGTAGATGTGGGCACAGTTACAATGTTTAAATGATGTTTGGATAAATTCATGAATAGGCAGGGTTTGGAGGAATATGGGCCAGGAAGAGGCTGGTGGGTGTAGTTTATTTTGGGCATGCACTAGTTGGACCAAAAGGTCTGTTTCTGTGCTGTATGACTCTGTGACTCTATCAGAGGGGAAAGATTTAACAGGGACGTAAGGAGCAAATTTTTCACACAGAGGGTGGTGCAAATATGGAATGAGCTCCCAGAGGAAGTGGTGGAGGTGGGTACAATTACAACATTTAAAAGATATCTGGATGGATACATGAATAGGAAAGGTTTAGAGGCATATGGGCCAAATGCTGGCAAAGGGATGAGATTTATTTAGGATATCTCATCGGCATAGACGAGTTGAACCGAACAACAGGTTTGTTTATGAGCTGTTCAACTCTATGACTCCATGATTAAGCGAGCAAGAGCTGAATCAGGAACCTACAGACCAGCTAGCAGTGGAGAAACTATTGGAAGCAGTTCTGAGGGACAGAATTAACCTGCAATTGGGGAGGTAGGGATTAATCAAGAGCAGTTAACATCATTGTTTTAAGTGAGGGTCACTTCTGACCAGTATTTTGCATTTTTCAAAGAAGTGATTGGGTGTGTGGATGAGGGCTGTGCATCTGGCATGGTCTACTTGGACATCAGTAAGGCTTTTGACAAGGTCCTACATGGGAGACTGATAGTGAAAGTAAGAACATATGAAATCTAAGGAAATTTGGTTAATTGGATCCAGAATTGGCCAAGCAGCAGGAAGCAGTGTAACGGTCAAAGGGTGTTTTGTGACTGGAAGCTTATGTGTATGTTCTTCAGGCATCAGTTTTGGGGCCCTTGCTGTTAAAGGAGGGTTGATTTATAAGTTCACAGATGATATGAAAAATAGTTGGGTGGTAAATAGTGTGGATGATAGCCTGAGAATACAGTAGGATATAGAAGGTCTGGTGAAATGGGCTAGCCAGTAACAAGTGCTGGGAATCTGAAACTTACTGCCTGTAAGGCTGGTAAAGGCAGAAATCCTCACGACAGAAGTATTTAAATGAACCAAAGCATATGACACTATGGACTAATGAAATTGGGAATAGAACAATTAGGTGACTGTTTTTGACAGGTGTTATAAAACAGAGGTTGATCCCCCCCAGGAACTAAAACCAAAATACCCAAGGAGAAGCAGCTTGCTTCATCATCTGTAAAAGCAGTGTGAAAAGTGGTGTAACCTGCTTTTCTGCAACTTCTTGTGGTTAAATAAAATAAACCCCTGACACTCACTTTAAATTCAACTAGTAACAAATTATTTATCTAAGTGAACAAATTAACTAAATTAGTAACAAACTGAATGAACCCCTTCTCCATCAAATGTCCTGACAGGAACACCTTGTCCATTGATTCTTCTGTCCAGAATATTAACTAACTGTGCCATTGGTACCTTTGATTTAGATGGTGCCGCCTCTAAGACTCATAGAAGTCTGTGAGAGTTAGTAATTCTGTCTTGAGGGGTAAGCGCTAACTCCCCTCTCTTTGTCCAAATGCCCTCTTCTTTTATACCCTTGATGATGTATCAATTTCTTACAATATGATTGGTCCTATATTGTCAAAACTATCAGATTTAAATTTATTTGTTTTTTTGGTATCTAAGTACTTAATTCAAATTGATTGGCTAAATTCAGAACCTGTCTGGGTAACAAAATTGTTTGACCTGCTAACTGTACAGCATTTTGATACAAATCTTTCAATTGAGGTGCTCTCTATATACTTGCAAACCCATTAGCTGCTCTCTGATGTCCTTTTTAAATCTCGAAGTACAGAAAAAGCACATCATCTTTTAAAGGAACCATGTACTTATTTCTTTCTTAACATTTTACAAGCATCAAATTCTAACTTCCTGCCTCCCAATCCTCAAGCACCCTGCTCAACTTCACATCATCTCTCCCCTTAATAAAATGATACGCCATCATTATGAAAAGACAGCATCATTTTTTTTCTCAAAATCTTATCTCCATTATATTCGTACATCAACTGTTCATTATTCTAGAGTCACAAATTATATATCAATTTTATAATATATATATACAACATTGAACACAACTACCACTTTTCTCCTATATAAACATTTTTCTTTTAAACCTGTAATAAAGCATCTGCAATATTTCCATGACCGGCAACATGTACAATCTGCAAATTAAATGCTTGTAACATGAGACTCCAATGAAATAGTACTGTCCTTGTCCTGAAATCTTCCCAGAAATGTCAAAGGATTGTGATATATATGCACAATCATTTCTAGTGCATCGTTTGCAAGTAAACATTAAAATATTGTAAGGCCAGTACCAAACTCAAGAGCTGTTTTTCAATAGTTGAATATCTTTTCTGATGGACATTGAGATTTTAAAAAAAATCAACTGGCCTGTCAATTTCACAATCATCCTCCTGTCATAACAAAGCTCAACATCTACATCACTTGTATCAATGGTGACTTTAAAGGGTCTGAAGAAATTTGCATGGCTAAAACTGTTGTGGTGGTTAACACTGCTTTTGAATTCTCAAAGGCCTTGTGGCATTGTCCTGTGCACCAAAATTTCATGATCTTTTGTAACAAATCCGCCAATGGTGCCACCATGCTACTAAAGTTTAGTACAAATTTCCTGTCAAACTCACTCAGCCCTAAAAACCATAGCACTTCCTTCTTTGAGGATAGTCTTGAAAATTCCTTGATGGCCTTTGTTTTCATGTTCCTCCATATCATCCGTCCATGTCCAATGTTATAACCTCAGAATGTCACTCCGGCTTTTGTGAATTCCTTTTTTGTCAAGTCTATGTCAAAATTTGCCTTCTGTATCTTTCCAACAAGCTTTGCAAAATGCTCCATATGATCTTTCCACAAATGGCTGAAGATAACTAAGTCATCTACATAGATGGCACAGTTAGCCAAACCTGCAATGACACTGTTCATAAGCCTTTGAAAGGTGGCTGGTGCATTTTTCATTCCAAAGGGCGTTATTTTACATATATACGGCCCATCTGGGGTTACAAAAGCAGAAACTTCTTTGAATCTCTCTGACAAAGGTACTTGCCAGTAACCATGAAGTTAATCTAACACTGTGATGTAAGTGTCTTGTCCTACTTTTTCCACACAGTCCTCCAGCCTAGGAATGTGGTATGAGTCAGATTTGGTCACAGCATTGACCTTCTGATAACCTACAGAGAATCATTGAGTACCATCAGGTTTGAGAACCAACATATTCACTAAAACCATTCACTTTGACTCATCTTAATGATGTCATTTTGGACCACATCTTTCTGAACCTCCACTGCTTTGAGAGGATTAAGCCTGTAGGGGTGTTGTTTTATTGGAACTGCATTCCCTACGTCAACCTCATGTACTATGGCATTAGTCATCCACATTCTATTTCTATCTAGGTACTCATAGCATTATAACAAGTATTTAAATTAAGTTCTCTGTTCCTGGGACAAATAGCTGACTACCTTAACCCATTCCTTAAGGACTTCCTGATTATTCAAATTATTCTGAGGCACATCAAAATCCATATCATCTGGATTTAATTCCTCACTATGAGGGGCAGTAACTAATACCTGTTTCTCTGGTTCCCTTTCCCTGTCATAGTAATATTTCAGCATGTTCACATGACATACACATTTTTTTTCTTAGCTGGCATCTTTACCAGATAATTCGCCTGACTTAATTTCTTCTCAATTTGATAGGGATGGCTAAACCTGAGTTTGAAGGGACCACCGACCAATGGTAACAACACCAATACTTTATCTCCATGGGCAAGGATACAAATTTTAGAGTTCATGTCTGCTTCTTGCTTCATTAGATGCTGTGCCCTCTAACTAATTCTCCTACTCTGTTTAATCTGTCTCTTACCTCAGATACATAATTCATCCATGAGATCTCTGATTTTGGACCTATCAACTTTTCCCTAATTAGTTTTAAAGGCCCTCTTACTTCGTGTCCAAATAACAATTTTAATGGAGTAAACTGAGTCAATTCATTTGGAGCATCTCTAACAGCAAATAATATAAATAGGATACTTTTATCCCAATCATTTGGGTAATCCAGGCAATAAGCCCTCAGCATGGTCTTTAATTTCTGATGCCACCTTTCCAATGCTGACTGGGATTCAGGATGGTACAGACTTGATATGAAGTGTTTGATGTCTAAATTATCCATGACCCCCTTAAATAGTTTGGTAGTAAAATTGGATCCTTGGTCTGACTGAATCTCCCTGGGTAGGGGATAATGGCTAAAGAAAGCCAGAAGCTCCTCCACCTCTTTACCTTGACATTCTGTCACGGAAATGTTTCCAGAAACCTGATAAACACATCCAATATGCTTAGCAAATACTGGTTCCCACATTTGATTTTAGGAAGGAGACCTACACAATCAATTATAACCCGCATGAAAGGTTCTTCAAATGTGGGAATTGGCATCAAAGGCACTGGTTTTATTAGTCCTTCTAGCTTTCCTACCGTCTGACATGTCTGACAGGTTGGGCAAAGTTCAACTACATCTTTATGTAATCCAGGCCAATAGAAATGCTTCTGTATCTTAACCTGAGTCTTCCTCGCTTCTAGATGACCACCTACAGGTAATTTGTGTGGTCCCCACATTACTTCCTGTCAGTATTCTACTGGCAACACAACCTGGTGAACTTCCACCCATTTCTCATCTGCACTAACCTGACAAAGTCTCCATTTCCACCTTAAGATTTTATTGTTAAAGTAATAACATTCTGGAATACACCCTGATTCCTTTTCTGATTAGGCATGATGATATAAGTCTTTTCGTTGTAACTCCATTAACCTTTAGGAACTAAACATCTCAGCCTGATCATCTACCTGCTTGTGTTTTTCCTTGACTTCTTCATCAAACAAATTATCAGCTAACTGGACCTCAACTCCTTCATCTTTTTCTTTTGCTTTCCCTTCTTGTTTTAACCATTGGCTGTGGGATCTTGTCACAATGCAGTCTGGAAAAATTCCAGGGTATTTTTGTCTTAACTCCTCAGTTTGTTGGGTTTCTTTTGGCTTTTTCATTACAATGGACATCACTCTAATTTGTGATCCAACTATATCATTTCCAAGAACAAACTGCATTCCTGGAATAGCCAATTTTTTCATCACTCCCACTATCACTTCCCCAGTCTTGATTGGATTTTCTGCCCTTATCTAATACAGGGGAACACTACTCTCTCAAATTATTCCCCAAATTACCACTCTCTCGGGCAATATTTCAGAAGGAGTGCAAATATTTTTATCTCTTACTATCAGAGAATGACTAGCTCTTGTATCCCTCAATATTTTAACTTACCTACTCCCCCATTCTACCTGAGTAAATCTTACCTAAACAGGTGAAGTATTTGAAAATATCGGGCACTATCTTACAATCCAGCCCATAACCAGTCTGCGCACTCTCCTGCAGCTGCTCAACTTCTCTTGGGATTTTTTCCACCACCTTAGCTAATCCCACTGGTTTAGACTGTTTTACCACATCCTTTTTCCCAGTGCCTTTCTTAAACCACCAGCGCTGTGACTTTGTGTGTCCCTTTATTGCAGTGAAAACCCCTGAGATCTTTTATCTCTTTTACACACTCTTGGGTTTCTTTTTTCACCTGTGGTAAACTGTTTCTATTGTGATCTACTTTGTTTTCCATTGAAGGATCTCCTCTTTTCCAATTTCTATCACTTGCGGAATGAAATTGCTGTCAGAAGCTAGATTTGCAGCCGAGCATATTCATCCACCATCTCAGCAGCTCTTCTCACTATCTTACCCTTCTGTTCCTCAGCGTGAGTTCTTATCACTTCCAGAGGGCGTTTTTAAACTCTTTCAGTAAAATAATACCTCTAAGATGTCTTTTCTACCTTTAACGCTCTCATCCATCTATCAAAGTTGTTCTGTTTACATGTTTCAAACTTGATATAAGTGTGACCTGGGTCCTTTCTTATATTTCTGAACCATTATCAATATGCTTCGGGTACCAATTCATAGGCACTCAAAATAGCGTGTTTTAGTTCTTCATATTCCCATGACACCCATCTGACGGCACTGCAAACCAACTTGATCTGAATTAACATTACCCAAATAGCTGAACTGAGGAGTTCACCTGTTTAGCCAGTTTCTCAAAGGAAATATAGAAAAACTTCTATAACTTTTTCATCAAATTTTGGCCACCTTTGGACATATTTGTACGTATCCCTACTAAGTCTTCAGCTACGATGCGTCTGCTGATCATCATTCTCCTCCTCACTGAGCCTATCTTCTATCTCCATTTCCATCCTTTTAAGTCCTGTTTCATTCGCAACTTCCAAACTTCAAATTCTCCTTTTCTTTTCGTCTTTCCTTTGCTTGTAACCATAATTTTAACAGCTTTCTTTCCTGTTCAAGCTGCATCATCTGCAATTGAATTCTAGCCATTTCCAAAGATGCTGGTGGCGCTTCCAGAAATTTAAATATCGAGCTTTTGCTGTAATTACCTCCACTCACAGACAAAGGCAACTCCAGCTCCAGCTTGTCTGCCAATTCCAACAGCTTTGCCTTGCTCACCTTTTGTTAAACCCCCAAAGTCACTTCTTCCACCCCCAGAAAACTCTTAGTGCTTGAAAGAACCATTACTCCATTTTTGATTTAACAAACAATAAGCAACTGAAAATTAAACAGATTTTCTACTTCTCACTTAAGTTTTATTTAAAGATCTAGGACACTAGTCCTCAAGTCTGTTCAAAACTGCTGGGACCTTTTGTGCCTTAAATCTGTTCCAATCTGTCCAAATTTGGACTCAATCAATCCAAATACTGGACCCGAGCTGGCCAGATCCCAGACGCAAGCCCTCAATCTGTTATAAAGTGACGGTTGACAAGCCCCCAGGAACTAAAACCGAAATACCCGAGGAGGAGCACCTCGCTTTATCGTCTGTAAAAGGAGCGTGAAAAGTCGTGTAACCTGCTTTCCTGCAACTTCTAGTGGTTAATAAAAATAAACCCTTCACACTCACTGTAAAATCAACAAATAACAATTTATTTATCTAACTCTAACAGTGAACAAATTAACTAAACTAGTACAAACAGAATAAACCCCTTCTAACCAAATAGCAAGATTCTAATGGAATGCTGTCTTAATAAATACAACTACCAATTATATAAAATAATAAAATAGAATCTTGTCTCTCAAAATTATAGCTGGTTTGTGTGTCTTCTGGAATGTTCTGTCAGGAACACCTTCTCTATTGATTCTTCTGTCCAAAATATTATATAATTGTGCCATTGCTCCTTTGATTTAGATGGTGCTTTCTCTAAGACTTAGTGAAGCATGTGAGAGCCAAAGACTTTCTCTTAACAGCTGAGAGCTGTTAACTCTGGCAGATGGCAGCTAACACTCCTCTCTTTGTCTACTGTCCCCTTCTTTAATACCCTTGACGGCCTATCAATTTCTTACAATTTGATTGGTCCTATATTGTCAAAACCATCAGATTTAACTTTAGATAGCGCGTTGAGAAGCTGGATGAACACAGCAGGTCAAGCAGCATCAGCGGAGTAGGAAAGCTTGACGTTTCAGGTTGGGACCCTTTTTCAGAAAAAATAATTTAAAAATTTTTTTAAAAATTAACTTTAATTGTTTTTTGGTTTCTAAATGTCTGATTCAAATTGATTGGCTAACTTCAGAACTTGGTGTCTGGTTAACAGAACAAATACAAATGTTACAATTCAGGCACTCTCTGTGTACCTGCAAACCCACAAGCTACTCCAGGCATCCTCTTTAAATCTCGAAATACAGAAAAAGCACATAATCTTTTAAAGGGACCACACACTACTTTCCCCAAGTTCTTACTTCCTGCTTCCCAATCTACAAGCACATTACCCAACTACACAACAATTGTGCAGACCTGATGGGATAAAGGATCTTTTTTTGTGCTATAGCTGTCTATGACTCTAACTCCTTAGCTAAGCTGTAAGATCTTACTTCCTGCCTCAGTGATCAGGATTTGGGACCTGCCCTTTTTTTTCGATTTGATTCTTAACTGGAAAAGTGGAAAAAAGATAATTTATTAGTTCACTCTGCTGCCTGTTACTTTAATGACCATTCTTATTAAATAATCAATTGTTCTAATGATCAGTTTATTGTTTGGGAATTGCTTTTCTGCTGATGTTCTTGATTACCAATTGTACTGAGACACACTTTTCTGAAATTTGCTCACCCACCCCAAAAATAAGAGATGAACTGAAATGTGTGTCCCCTCACACCCCCTCAAAAATATGAAAAGGTTGCATGACTCTGGTGTAGAAGGATGACCAGTTTTGTGTACCTACTATTCCAATTCTACACTAATATTTCAAACAGCTCGAGCACCTAACTTCCTTTGATGACTTGCAAGTAATATTCAAAATGATATTGTTCAAATACCGTACCAAGGATATAGGGAGATTAAAACCAGGATGCAAGAGCGCATTAATCTGCCTATTAACCAGTTTTATTCATTCTATGGGAGAAATTATTGGAAACTGTTTTCCTCGTGCTATAAACATCCAAGATCAAATGAACCACTATTGCATTCATTTTTTCCAGCAAGGCCATAACAATTCCTAGACAAGGATTCTTTCGAATCCTTAAGGGAAAATATTTCTTTTTCAGAAGGAAGAACAATTTAAAAATAAACAGTAATACTTAGAAATGAATGTGCAGGTGTCTATGGAGCACAAAAAGATATGTCAGAGAAGTATTGCAAGATAATAAAATGTGAGGCTGGATGAACACAGCAGGCCAAGCAGCATCTCAGGAGCACAAAAGCTGACGTTTCGGGCCTAGACCCTTCATCAGAGAGGGGGATGGGGGGAGGGAACTGGAATAAATAGGGAGAGAGGGGGAGGCGGACCGCAGATGGAGAGTAAAGTAGATAGGTGGAGAGAGTATAGGTGGGGAGGTAGGGAGGGGATAGGTCAGTCCAGGGAAGACGGACAGGTCAAGGAGGTGGGATGAGGTTAGTAGGTAGCTGGGGGTGCGGCTTGGGGTGGGAGGAAGGGATGGGTGAGAGGAAGAACCGGTTAGGGAGGCAGAGACAGGTTGGACTGGTTTTGGGATGCAGTGGGTGGGGGGGAAGAGCTGGGCTGGTTGTGTGGTGCAGTGGGGGGAGGGGATGAACTGGGCTGGTTTAGGGATGCAGGAGGGGAAGGGGAGATTTTGAAACTGGTGAAGTCCACATTGATACCATATGGCTGCAGGGTTCCCAGGCGGAATATGAGTTGCTGTTCCTGCAACCTTCGGGTGGCATCATTGTGGCACTGCAGGAGGCCCATGATGGACATGTCATCAAGAGAATGGGAGGGGGAGTGGAAATGGTTTGCGACTGGGAGGTGCAGTTGTTTGTTGCGAACTGAGCGGAGGTGTTCTGCAAAGCGGTCCCCAAGCCTCCGCTTGGTTTCTCCAATGTAGAGGAAGCCGCACCGGGTACAGTGGATGCAGTATACCACATTGGCAGATGTGCAGGTGAACCTCTGCTTAATGTGGAATGTCATGTTGGGGCCTGGGATGGGGGTGAGGGAGGAGGTGTGGGGACAAGTGTAGCATTTCCTGCGGTTGCAGGGGAAGGTGCCGGGTGTGGTGGGGTTGGAGGGCAGTGTGGAGCGAACAAGGGAGTCACGGAGAGAGTGGTCTCTCCGGAAAGCAGACAGGGGAGGGGATGGAAAAATGTCTTGGGTGGTGGGGTCGGATTGTAAATGGCAGAAGTGTCGGAGGATAATGCGTTGTATCCGGAGGTTGGCAGGGTGGTGTGTGAGAACGAGGGGGATCATCTTGGGGCGGTTGTGGCGGGGGCGGGGTGTGAGGGATGTGTCGCGGGAAATGCGGGAGACGTGGTCAAGGGCGTTCTCGATCACCGTGGGGGGAAATAGGTTACGTGGAACAGTCCCTCTTCCGCACCTACACAGGCCCAAAACCCCACCTCTTCCTCCGGTACATTGATGACTGTATCGGCGCCACCTCTTGCTCCCCAGAGGAGCTCGAACAGTTCATCCACTTCACCAACACCTTCCACCCCAACCTTCAGTTCACCTGGGCCATCTCCAGCACATCCCTCACCTTCCTGGACCTCTCAGTCTCCATCTCAGGCAACCAGCTTGTAACTGATGTCCATTTCAAGCCCACCGACTCCCACAGCTACCTAGAATACACCTCCTCCCACCCACCCTCCTGCAAAAATTCCATCCCCTATTCCCAATTCCTCCGCCACCGCCGCATCTGCTCCCACGATAAGACATTCCACTCCCGCTCATCCCAGATGTCCAAGTTCTTTAAGGACCGCAACTTTCCCCCCACGGTGATCGAGAACGCCCTTGACCGCGTCTCCCGCTTTTCCGCGACACATCCCTCACACCCCGCCCCCGCCACAACCGCCCCAAGAGGATCCCCCTCGTTCTCACACACCACCCTACCAACCTCCGGATACAACGCATTATCCTCCGACACTTCCGCCATTTACAATCCGACCCCACCACCCAAGACATTTTTCCATCCCCTCCCGTGTCTGCTTTCCGGAGAGACCACTCTCTCCGTGACTCCCTTGTTCACTCCACACTGCCGTCCAACCCCACCACACCCGGCACGTTCCCCTGCAACCGCAGGAAATGCTGCACTTGTCCCCACACCTCCTCCCTCACCCCCATCCCAGGCCCCAAGATGACATTCCACATTAAGCAGAGGTTCACCTGCACATCTGCCAATGTTGTATACTGCATCCACTGTACCCGGTGCAGCTTCCTCTACATTGGGGAAACCAAGCGGAGGCTTGGGGACCGCTTTGCAGAACACCTCCGCTCAGTTCGCAACAAACAACTGCACCTCCCAGTCGCAAACCATTTCCACTCCCCCTCCCATTCTCTTGATGACATGTCCATCATGGGCCTCCTGCACTGCCACAATGATGCCACCCGAAGGTTGCAGGAACAGCAACTCATATTCCGCCTGGGAACCCTGCAGCCATATGGTATCAATGTGGACTTCACCAGTTTCAAAATCTCCCCTTCCCCTACTGCATCCCTAAACCAGCCCAGTTCATCCCCTCCCCCCACTGCACCACACAACCAGCCCAGCTCTTCCCCCCCACCCACTGCATCCCAAAACCAGTCCAACCTGTCTCTGCCTCCCTAACCAGTTCTTCCTCTCACCCATCCCTTCCTCCCACCCCAAGCCGCACCCCCAGCTACCTACTAACCTCATCCCACCTCCTTGACCTGTCTGTCTTCCCTGGATTGACCTATCCCCTCCCTACCTCCCCACCTACACTCTCTCCACCTATCTTCTTTACTCTCCATCTTCGGTCCGCCTCCCCCTCTCTCCCTATTTATTCCAGTTCCCTCCCCCATCCCCCTCTCTGATGAAGGGTCTAGGCCCGAAACGTCAGCTTTTGTGCTCCTGAGATGCTGCTTGGCCTGCTGTGTTCATCCAGCCTCACATTTTATTATCTTGGAATTCTCCAGCATCTGCAGTTCCCATTATCTCTGTCAGAGAAGTATTCATCATTTTCACTTTTTTTTCTGTTTCTTCCTTCTCTGGTAGATATTGATTATTATTGCAGACAGATTGAAATTAGCCATTTGCATTCGCTCACAAGAGATACAGGCATTCAAACCTTCAAACAAATTCACTCCACAAACAGGATTCCGAACATTGTAGTGTCAGAAAGTGGACTACAATGTGCAAATGAGCAATTTCTGCACTCTGCACGTAAATATGACTTCATTCCTGTTGCCAGGTCACCTCGGTATCCTCAAACAAGTGAAGGAACTCATAGAGGGATACAAATGATAAAAGCTTCATTGAGGAGAAACAAAGGCCTTAATCTTGCTTAATCTGAGTTATCAATCTCCTACAGAATAGGTTATCTCTGTCAGAGTTTCTGATGGGTAAGAGATTGAAAAAACTGCTTCCATTCCTGTTACACACTTTTAAACTTAAATTTACAGAGAACTACTAGACAGGAAGAAGATCAAGGAGACAACTGGGCTTGAAACTTCAATAATAGGCACAAAGCATGACGGTTATCAGAGCTGAAACCCAGGAGAGATTATAACTGAGAACAAACAAAAGGCAGAATTTATAATTATTGAAAAAATATCACGATTGATATTGTATGTCGTTGAATCAGACAACGATATCACACGGAAAAATGACTTGGAACTAAAATCATTAAACACAGAAAATAGAGAGCTTGGACTTAACTGTTCAGACTTTGAAGGAAGAGAAAAGCCTACAACCATTCTGGAGGGAAACATTCAAATTTACAAAAGGGAGACAGCAGACCATTCTCAACCTCAAAACAAGATCAAACAATAACTCCAGGAAATTTAAGACTTTGGTAGAGAGTTATATAGAATGTCAATATGGTGTCAAGTAATGGATTAGCCTCAGAAATCCAATGCTTGACAACAACTTAATGATAACATCAGTTACATGGGTAAATAGAGACCGAGAAGGCAGCAAATGTTCCAACCTCATATGAAGAGAAAATATGAAACAATCTAGCTTTAAATAAAGTTTTTAATGGAAAGACATGGGCTCAAGCATCATACTCTAAGCCTCCTAAACCTAAAAGAAAATTAGTGGGAATTCTCATAACTGCATCTCTACTACAGCTTCCAGAATCAGGATGAATTCCCTTCACTGTCATAAATGGAAGATATTCTCCATGTCTGTAATGCAACTTGAACTCGCAACTAATGTTACTTATGAATGTTATGTTTTTAACACCAAAGATCAAGAAGAGATGGAGAACTTTATTCAGTATATGATGACACCGAGATGCCTTGTTGAATTTCAGCCACTGTAAGTGACCTTACTAGAGATAGTACTGTGGTGGGTACAAGTCCAGTCATGAGAACACATCTACTGCGAGAAGAAAAACTTACATTTACAAAAGCAATAAACATGTGCTTGAAGCTCCAAAGTTGTCAATCATCAGCTCGCCAGCATAAACGAGAACAAGAGATTGCATTTTGCCAAGAGACATCAGGACTTAACAACGATGCAATGGAAAAAAGGAAGAAATATTTTCAGAAGGGAAAGGTCAAGGCCAGGGCATAATATGTAAATATTATAGAGAATAAGACATGAGAGGAAAATAAACATGCCCAGCATGGGGAAAGCAGTTCAAGAAGTAAACCACTTTGCATGCAAGCACATTTCTGGAAAGCAGTGCCAGCCTATAAATATAGCTACCAGAGAAATGTTGGACAACGGTTTGACAAATCACTGTACATCCAGAGACAGGTTTGCACCGTCTGGTCTGAAGGTGATAAATAGCCCTTTCTGCTACAATGATAGCTGTAGAAAGACAGCATGTGAAATTTCAGATAGATGTCAGTGCAATGTCAGACCCGTAGCTCCACAGATCCGGTGTGAAATGGCTCAAGCTGATGACCCAAAAATGAAGTAATTACAGGTAAATCTGAGGTTATATGATTGAACAATACTCATCCCAAGAGGTAAATGAAACTGACAGCCCAATGCAATGGGAAGAATGAAGATCTGCAGTTTCAGAAAGTACACTTCAAGCGATATTAACTAACCTCAGCCGTAATAAGTTGCGATCTTAGACTGATAACTCTACATTGTGTCAGAAGAGCTTTATATCAATACACAGGATGCCAAAATGTTGACTGCTGAACAGATCCTAAAAAGTTTTTAAAAATTCTACGTATTTTGTATATCGTCTTAGTGAATATCATAATGAAGTACACAGTCCAAAGATGTGCAGGGTATGTGGATTGGCCTTGCTAAATTGCCTTTAGACTTTAAGGATGTATAGATTAGGTGGGTGGGATGCTCTGAGTGTTGGTGTGGACTTGTTGGGCTGAAGGGCCAGTATTCACACTGTCGGGGTTCTATGGTTAATAACGGCCAGTGAAACAGGGCTGGGGAGAAACCTTTGTGCAACAAGTTCAACCAGGTCAATTTGGAAACAGGCATTAATGGAAACTGAATGACATTCATTGAAAATGGGGGGGCATAAGAAAATCAGCCCAGGAACAAGCAGAAACCATGTGAACAGATAACAACTTTCAAACATACCATTAAGGAACCAAATATTTACAGACCATGGAAAAATGCATATGCAGAGATGGATAAAAGACACATAGATTAGAATTAAGAAGTTGTATTGGTTAATGAGTTATAGTTTTCTTTGCAGTCAATTGAGGCAATTTGCCACAGCGAAAGATAATCCATGCAAAAGTATTGTTGTTTATTCTATGAATTTGGGGATCTATTCTGAGAAATGCATTTGCAAGTACATTGTGCACTAGACTGTGCCACAATCATGTGACCTGTGTTGAAGGTGCTTTCAGTTTAGAGGGAGAAGCTATTAAATTTGTGCATGGAATAAGCTCTACACAAGTTAAAGCCTGTTCCTTCACCTCATCATATTCCAATCTCCATTTGTCTACTCTCTGGCCCTCCATTGGACATAGACACCATGTTCTGCCACTTCATCAGCTCCTTTAACTGGAAATTTTCTATATTCTGTCAGACTGCAAGGAGGACTAGACATTATTTTAAACTGCCTTTAAATTGACACATTAGCCAGTGACACTATGCCCCTTGCTGCCAGAATCTGAACCAGATTGTGTGCAATTTTGGCAATCTGTCTAACTCTGAGCTGAATTACGAAACAACCATCTTATCTGTAACCAAGACAGCTTATTTCCACTCTGCACTATCATTTATCTCTAGTCCCACTTTGCCACGATGTTTCAACAACCTTAAGTCTGACTTTGTCATTTCTGATCAACTTCTCAAACTTTCCTCCTTGCCAGCTAACCTCCACGATCTCAGCGCCCTGATGAGCATTCATGTCTGAATCAACACCTGCAAAAACAGATTTCTCTCACTGCTGTTTGCAGGACCTTGTTGTGCATAAATTGGCTTCACATTTTGGCAGGCACCAAGTAACTGCAGTTCAAAAACATCACATTTGCTATGAAGTGTTTTCGGATATCCTGAGGCTGGCATATGAGAGCAAATTATTTCTTTCTTTAACCTGCATGAAAAGGCTCAGTGCTTGCTAATTTTCTTTCTTCGTCGAAGTCCCTTGTAGTAGTTTTCTAGGTTAAAGTTGCTATATGAATGCCAGTTGCAATGTTGAATTGCTAATGATAACTCGGCTGAGTGTTAGCAAAAATGAACCAGTTTTGAGCCTCATTTCTTCAGCACATAATCTGACTGGCAAATCATTGCTGGTCTTGGGTTGAGGGAGGGCTACGCTGTTGGTGATGGCATCTTTTGGTCCACTAAAGACAATAAAGCATGGCTCCATCTGTTAGTATTCTGACCAAGATTTATGCAAAAGCTAACACAAAAACAGATGATCCAGTCATTTATTTCACTGATATTTGTCAACATTACTGTGCACAAATTTATTGTCACATGTTCTACATTTCAAGCATCACTATACTAGTAAAATACTGGCCGAAAAGTCACATTTTGAGGTTTTGGAAGAAATGCAAGTTCTTTCCTTCTACACTAACATTGGTCAAAATCACGACCATATGATTCATTGCCTTAAAATCACCCTACATTAATGGACAGATATTAAGCACTGTAAAATGGGTATCTCCTTCCTACAGCTGTAATGTAAAATTTGAACTTGGGAGGCATAGACGACATAGTAAAAGGGGTTGAGCTCGTATATTATTTTGAAGTGATTAATTTATAAGCAATGTTTAAATAAAAACAGAGCAACAGAACAATGAGAGGTTATGGCACAGAAAAAGGATATTTTAGCCCATTGTGTCTGTGCTGGCTGCCCATTCAAAGCACACATTCCAGCAATGGTTACATAGTCTTTCACATTACATTATTTCAGCTGCACATCCCGGTTCCCTTTAAATGATTTGAGGATTTCCACCTCCACCAGCAAAGCTGGGCAATGAATTCCAGACTCATCACCCTCCACACGAAATAATTTCACCTCGTGTCCCATCTGAACTTTCTACGAATCATCTTAAATCTGTACTTCTTGGTAATTGAACTCTCTATTAGACAATAGCTTGATGTTCGCTGCTGGGATCATGGTCCAGGGGAGATATGAGGATGTGCCTGAGAGCTAGCACTCAGAGTCTAGAAGGCCAGTATGCCAGACAACAACAGCACTACCGTTGTCAGCATAGAGATATCATCCATGCTTTGGACACTTCAACTGGTTAACATATTAAAAACATTTTACTCAAACACTCATGTCAGTGAAGCAGGCAAAGAAACGCAGAATTTGGTTTGTTGTTCAACTGGATTTTGATAAAATATTCCTCATTAAGAACACCATGTGAGTATTCCCTGAATTTCTACAATATTTTCTCTGTATATGGCTCTATCCTTCTGCAAAAGAAAACCTACCAAAAACAATGTGTTTAAGCTGGGCCATTGGAATCCCTTCTTTTCCAACACAGGGCTAGCTCTCTTCTACAAAAGGTGCATCTCGCACGTCAAGTTGGATCTTCTTCTGGCTCTTGTTGCTGCACAGTCTTCCACAATGAGTCTTACTGTGAGTCTTTGCTGAGGGGATGGCTTGCAGGAGTGTGTTTTTATTCCCCCTCACAGCAGACCTTCCAGAATGTTCTGTAGTCTTTGGCAAATGGAGTCATGAGTGCACGCCAATATCCTTTGATATTGCCATGTTCGGGAGGTGTAAAGCACAGGTCCTTAGGCGCTGGCTGGAAGTCAAGCTGCTAGAAAGTCTGATTGATACTTCTCTAAAACACTCTGCCCCTGGCTAGTTGTAACCAGTTCCCCTGAACCTTTCTGACCTCTTTGACATTGGTATCATCTGTTCCCTGTTGCCGATAGCTACCGGCTGCTGCTTAATTTAGTTTGGCCAATTTTCAGTCAGTCCCAATTTCTCCAGTTGTAAGTCCATTTCAAATATGCATTTTTGGGCCCCTGGTCACTTGATTACAGGGAGCAGTAAGTTCAGAGCATTATAAGTTAGAATGGGTGAGAGGGATAGAGGAATTAATGTTATGTCAACAGTTCTTACTGAACAGATCAAGTGCAGATAAAAGGCCAGAGGGAAGGTTCACGTGGAGGGAGACTGTTGATGATGGGTGAAGAGATCTGTGGTACAGGGAGAATGCTCCTGGCCAAAGAAATGGTCATGCAGGCAAAGGCGATGGACAAAGAGTTCAATAGCATGCCATGCCCAAAACTCATTGAAAGGGGGATGCTAAGGAATAAAACAAAGCCGGTTGCCAAGTACAGCATCAGAAAGCAGAAGGTCAGAAGGAATGGTGAATGCTTCAGAAGAGGTGGGTTTAACGGAAGAGATGAAGTCCGAGGGAAAAGCAGGAAGATTCCAAACTGGGGTAGGTACTTCTGAGTTGTTGCAGCTTGCCTTCTTTAATATCTGAAAGGAGGAAAAATTATTTCTTGTTAGAAAGTTGAACGAGTCAAAGTTTGAAGTAGAACTGGGGATTAGGGCAGCTCTGACAGCACGAAGTGGTGCTGACAGAGAAAAAGCTTGAGAGGGTATGCTTTTGGCAGCACAAGTCACTGAGTGTGGACTGCAGCATGCAGTGAGTACAGCTGTCGAAGGAGCATTGTATAATGCAGAGATATCCGTGATCCTGCTTGGATTCAAAACAAGAAGGATGAAACTTCAGTCACAGCCCATGTCTGATATGTCTGAGCCAGAAGCACTCACTGAGAAATGAAATGTAACTATGAAAGTGAATTTTCGCAAATACTTTGCCAACACCAGGATGGAAAATGAAAGCGGAGTATACCTGGAAGAGACGTGGCAGAGAATTAAACCTGAAAATAAAGACAAAGCACTGTGGATTCTGGAGATCTAAAACAAAAACATAAAGTGCTGGAGAAACTCAGCAGGTCTGGCAGCCTCTGTGGAAAGATGTTTCAGGCCCACTGACTCGTCTTCAGAACTGAAAAAGCTGGGAAAGAGTGGTACTTATGCTGATGACAGGGTGGTAGGGGAGTGAATAGAATGTATGGAGATGGTGACGAGAGAGAGAGAGCGACATGGAAAGGATAACGAAGGCATAGCTGATGATAAACAAAGAGAGAGATAGATGCTGGATTGGGTGTTAACAAGAAGTGTAAATGCTTGAACATGGGTTGGCTATGCTGGGAGTAGCTTACACAGAACAGGATCTAATGGTGTGGGGGTAGGTAATGAACATGGAGGAGGTGTTCACGCTGTGAAATTATTCAACTCAATGTTGAGTCCTGAAGGCTATAACTCAGTGGAAGATGAGATGCTGTTCCTCCAGTTTGCATTGAGCCTCATTGGTACACTGCATCAGCCTGAGACTAAGTTACTGCGTGGAAAAACGATGGTGACTTGAAGTGGCAGGCAGGCAGAAACTCACGTTAATACTTTCTGTGATAGTCGGAACTGCAGATGCTGGAGAATCTGAGATAACAAGGTGTAGAGCTGAATGAACACAGCAGGCCAAGCAGCATGAGAGGAGCAGGAGAAAATGCTGCTCTGACGCTGCTTGGCCTGCTGTGTTCATCCAGCTCTACACCTTGTTAGCTCTTAATACTTTCTGTCTCTGTTTTTATCCACTGCGCTAGTCTCATTAATCCTCAGTATTACTTCTTGACAAAATAAAATTATGTTTGTACATGACATTCCCTCAACAAAACAATGCTGACTATCTCTGAGTAATATTGAATCTTATCCCAAAGTATTGATATAAGTAATTCTCCTACCATTGAGGTCAGACTGACCAACTTATGATTATTTAGTCTTTCCCTTGTTTTCTTTTCGTACAATAGCACTACATTGGCAGAGGTCCCATCTCCTGGAATCTCACCCCTATCTACATCTAGTGATGATTGAGAAATGATCCTCTGAGGAACCACCATTTCCTCCTGATACCTATAATATGCTTGGATACAATTCATTTGGCCCTGGTAATTTATTTACCTTCAAGAAGGACTACATATGCTCACAGATTCTGCATAAAATCTTTCAACATAAAAGGTACATTGTACATCTTTGATGGGTCCTACTCTTTCCTTTGCCTTTCTCATGATCTAAATTTGCTCATAAAACATCTTCAGAGTTTTCTTAATTATACAATTAATTTTATTCATTAACTCTCTTTGCTTTCCAAATTTACTTTTTCACCTCACTCCTGTACTTCCTAAAGCATTATTATTTTTCAAATTGTCATTAGTGCTATTTTTCTGCTGTATCTTACCCTGAAAGCACCTGAATAACGAGGGACCTAGGTCTGAAAGTACCACATCTTGACTTTTTCGTGTTTGTTTTCATGATTGCGAGTCCTTGTGGAACTGGGAATATTACACCTTTGATAATAGAATGTGACTTTTGAATGTCTCCATTGCTTTGACAATGACTTTCATTCAAGCCACTGTATCCAACGTTACCAGGCCATCATTCAACTTTTTGAAATTTGTTTTACCCCAGTTTAGAAATTTTATTTCTGTTCTATCTTTCCCCTTTCCATAAAGATGTTCAAGCTAACTATATTATGATCACGGGCTCCAAAAATGCTCACCCAGTGCTATTTAATCACCCGCCTAGCTTCATTTCCTAAGACTGAATCTAAAATTGCACCTTCTCCAGTTGGACTTGTTAAGTGTTGGCCAAAATAGTTCTCTTGTGCCCTCTGTGTCTTTTACTCTGTTTGTATTGTAACTGATATTTGGGTAGTTGAAGTTCCCAGTTACTATTGTTTTTTGCAGAGACTTGCTCCTCTGGCTCGTACTTAGCATTTGGAGTTCTTTGTACATGACTACACATTTTTTTTGTTTCTGAATTCAATTCTATATGACCTCATTTGATGTTGAATTTAACATTGACCCTCTTCACAGCTGCAATTGATTTTTTAAATAATAATGCTACACCCCACCATTTTTTAACCCTTTCTCTATTGTGCCTAAAAACACTATATCCACAGATAAGTCCAGTCCCTCTTCAAGCCAAGTTTCCATTACAGCAATTATAAAATGCTGCCATGTGTCCCTCTGCCCTCAGCTCATAATCACTATACTCTGTGTGTTTTCATATATACATTGTAACAATGCCAAATTCCAATGCTGTAATGCTGTAAATGTTTAACCTCTGATAAAACCTGACGTTTCGGGCCTAGACCGTTCTAGGGTCTAGGCCCGAAACGTCAGCTTTTGTGCTCCTAAAATACTGTTTGGCCTGCTCTGTTTATCCAGCTCTACACTTTGTTATCTCGGGTTCTCCAGCATCTGCAGTTTCTGTTATCTCTGATACAATGTTTAATCTCTGCTTCTTCTGCCTTTCAGAGATACTCACTAAATTTCTGTCTCCTGTTCCCTGCTATGAACTCTACCTCAGGTTCTTTCCCCTTGCAGTGTTGTTTGAACCCTTCCAATCAGCACTAGAAAATCTGTGCACATGAATATTTCTCCTGGTCTTGTTCAGATATAGACTGTCAGTTTGTACTGGTCCCAACTTCCACACAAATGGTCCCAATGCTCCAATCTGATGCCCAACCTGTCACCTGTCATTCCAGCCACATGATTAATCACACAATCTCCTATTCCTAAAGTCAATAGCATGAGGTTCTGGGAGTAATCCTGAACTTTAGAGGGCATGCCTTCTAATTTCTATTAAGATCCTTGAAATTTACTGCCAGGGCCTCATCCGCAATCCTACCTAAGCTTTTGGTATTGAAGTGGATCATAACCTTAAACTCGTTACATTTCCTGGGAAGAAACTCCTGCAATACTCCATAACATCATTTACTTTAACTCCAGAGAGACAAAATATCATCCTGGAGACACATCAATAGCTGTGGAAATGCCTATCTAACCCACAGACTCTCGTGATTCCCTCACCAGTGGAAAAAATTCAATATTGATTAACAAACAAGACAGACTCAGAGGTCTCCTGAAATATCTGCCTAGTTTTCTTCAACTGAAGGTGGTTACCTAATCCTTCTCTGCCTGTACACGTCCAGCTTATACTGTAAGCACCTCCCCACGCATGCTTTCCACATAGTCCTCTGCCTTGTGGATGCACGACGGACATTCAAGATCAAAAACCTGGATCTCAAGCTTGTGCAGGTAGTGCCACTTTCTGCAGATGTATTCACCCATGACTTCAGACAACATTGGCTGTATATGACACTTGGCTGAGCTGACCTACCATTCTGTAACTTTAAAAACTATTAATTACAATTAGATTAGGGGAAAAAACTTACCTGTACTGACATATCAGCTTCTTCCCCTGTACAAAGTAAGAACCAACTATAGGAGGATGAAAAGAGTAGAAGAAGTCAGGAACTGATTGTTTCACAGATGGTCCAAGATGACAGTGGGCAAGACACTCCAGTCGGAGCTCCTCTGTTCACCAGTTACTTTTTCTTCTCCTTTTATTTCCTTCTCTCCTCTTTGCAGTGTTCATTTCTTCCCAATCCTGCCCAACTTTTAACTTTTATCCCCACCTGAGAAATGGAGTCCAGTTGCGACCAGAGATCAGGTGGGAGCTGAATGCGTGGGCTGTGAACCGCAGTGGCAATGTGTGGGTCGGACCTGTGGCGGTAGATTGAGTGCAGGCCAGATGATCAAGAGAGGGCCGGAGTCAGAGGCATATCAGCTGGTTGGGTGGTGACAGTGAGCCTGCGAGGTGGCGGCGGTCTTGGTTCCTCCCTGGCCCCGTTTCCTGGCTATCAATTTGGCAGCAAGAGTGGGCATTTCTCACCTCCTGTGTGTAATGGCATTGGGAGAGATGGTGTTGGTGGTGGGGCAGCTCCTTTCAGCGTTCTGGGCGATAGCAGCGGAGTTCCTCCTGGTGATTAGAGGCAGTGGCAGTGATGAAAGCACAGCTCCTCTGGGCAGGACTCATGGGCCAGTCTAGAAACAAGGCCGTAGCTAGGCCTAGGTGCCTGCTCTGTGACTGGGCGTTCCAGGTATATTTGTGGAGATGGGACTTTGGATTTTGATATCTGGATTTTTTTTTTCTTTTTCTTTCTTTTTACCTTGTGTCTCTGATGCTCTTTGTCCTGTTGTGCTCATCCAGCTCCACACCTTGTTATCTCAGACTCCAGCATCGGCAGTTCCTACTATCTCTCTTGCTGGTCCTGCAGATGGCTGACACAGTGTAAATATTCATGTCTATAACCAGTGGCCAATGGAAACAAGCCCCTTGTGTTCATTAATCTAAGTGTCAAAAAGTTCTTCTCTGGCCTTCTCCATCTGCTGAAGGCTACTGCTGTTTCCAATCCATTTCATTACTTCTGGGGGCTTGCAAGCTACCCCATACCAATCACTTGTTGAATCCTCTGTGATCAACAATCCCTGTCCGTCACCCCACCTCAAGTTCCTCTCTCAGTTTATCTCATACTCGGTGCCAGTTGTTACATGCTGACACATGTCTGGATTTGAAGGTACAAGATATGTATATAGTGCCAAGTGGCTTTCAAATGACTTTTTTTGGGCAACCCCCTTGGCTATTATCTTTGTTCAGAATCAGGGTTAGGCTAGTGAGTCTGAGAGTCAGTAAGTGGCTTTGAGAGCCCCTGGCTATTGAGAATTGTTTCTCTGCTTATTCACCAATAGAGGAAAGAAACAAACTTCATCAACTGGTCCCCACCCGCTAATTCTGTAATAATGCTCTAATATTCCATAAGATAAATATGCCTTACAAACAGAATATCTTCACATAACTTGATTCCTGTGTTACTCAAGAATGGAGAAACAAATCACGTGTCTTAACAAAAACCAAAAAGCTTCGACATAATAAAAGTGCAAAAATACTGGATTGCTGATAAGAGCCAGTATATTACAAATGCTTAAAGTCCCTCTCTATTTTCAGGACACCATAAACTGACAAGGAAGTCAGGACATGCTGCAGTAATTCATTGTTTGTAATTGCTCACCAACAATTTTTAAAAGAGATAATTGTGTCCCAATTTATTATTAATGCTTTAAAACTCTCAGAATCTCCAACAATTTGGAAAGACTTTGAACATATAAAGAAATGTTATATAGCAATCATTGGCCCAGAATTTACTGGAACCTGTGTCACTGCAGAGGTGCATTTATAGTCTTGCACCCTGGGATCAGAATGAAAATAAACGAGGGAATTACAGGATACTGGCTTTCTATACTATTTATGTCATTTGTAATTTTCCTGGAACTTTTCTCTCTGTGTTTTTTGCGACGCGTTAAAAAAAGTCAACAACTTGCATAAAGAAAGGCCACATAATGAGTCCTAAATTTCCATAAATTGCTGGATGACTTCCAAACATATAAATGTATGCATTTGCATTAGTCACAGCAGCACAAAAAAAATTACGTTCTCGTTCTGAGGTCAATTGAAGTTTGTTGTATATCATGAAATTACTGAACTTATACTTTGAGCGTGAGTAAATCTCAAGGCAACCATTTAAAGCTGCTTATTCATGTCATGAATACCATTTAATAATGCATTTATCGTCTTCACAGAACAACCATTGGAAACTCTGAAAGGGAATATTAGAGGTGTGGAAACTCATTCCTGGATGCAGATAGTTGTGCTCAGAGCTTTTCTTCCCAACTCTTCCCTGTTTCGGGCAGATAGTCTGGCTAACTAGACTCTTGTTAAAGGGGAAATAATCATTTTCAGCATGTATGGCAGTTCAAAGTTTAGAAATAAAAATTAGTCAGATTCAATTAAAACATTGGAGCCAGTAAGGACTGCAGGTGCTGGAACCCAGAGTCAATAGATATGAAGCTGGAAAAGCACAGCAGATCAGGCAGCATCTGAGAAGCAGGAAAGTCAATGTTTCGGGCTGAAAACCTTTGTCAGAACTGGAGAGAGGGAAGGGGAGCCCAGAAATAAATAGAGGAAGGGATTTGGGGCTCAGTGAAGGGTAGGTGGGATGGTGATAGGTGGATGCAGTTAGGGGATTATTGTGATTAGTCAGTGGGAATGTGGAGCAGGAAGATGGACAGGTTAGGTCAGGTCAGGGAGGAGAGGAGAAGGGAGAGGGCTGGACATACAGTAAGGCTGGGGGCAGAGGGATTTTGAAACTGGTGAAGTTAATATTGAGGCCAATGGGCTGTTATCTCCCAAGGCAAAATATCAGGTGTTGTCCCTTCAGTTTACTTTTGGCCTCACCCTGACAGTAGAGGAGGTCAAGGATGGGCATGTCATCAGGGGAGTGGGAAGAAGAATTAAAATGGATGGCAACCAGAAGGTTAGGTTGGTCGGTGCGTGCTGAGCACAGATGCTCCACAAACCAATCCATAAGCCTGCTTTCGGTCATCCTGATTTAGAGGAGACCGCATCAGGACCGATGAATACAATAGATCAGGTCAGATGAGATGCAGGTGAATCTCTGCCGGAATTGGAAGGATTGCCTGAAGCCTTGGACGGAAGAGAGAGGGAAGATATTGGGGCAGGTGTTGCACCTCCTGCGGTGGCAGGGAATGGTACAGGGTGTGGTGGAGTAGTTGGTGGGGAGCATAGAGTGATGAGGGAGTCATAGAGTGAATAGTCACTGCAGAACCTAGTCAGGGAATATCTTTTTGGTGGTGGCATCTGATTGTGGGTGAAGGAAATGTCGAAGGATGATGTGTTGGATTCGGAGTTTGGTGGCATGGTACATGAGGACTAAAAGGACTCTATCCTTCTTGTTGGAGGGAGGGATTTTGAGGGCAGAAGTGTGGGAAATGGAGGAGGTGTGATTGAGGGCATCTTAATTACAGAGGAGGGAAAATTCCTGGAGGAGGAGGACACCTGGGATGTCCAGAGTAAAAAAAATCATCCCTGGAACAGATGTGGCTGAGGCAGAGGAATTGGAAGTATGGGATAGCATTTTTATTGGAGGATGGGTGAGAGGAGGTGTCAGTGTAGTTGTAGGAGTGTGTGGGTTTGAAATGGATGTCAGTGGTGAGTCAGTTTTTAGAGGTGGACACAGAGAGGTCCAGGAAAGGGAGAGAGGTGTCAGAAACAGTCCAGGTGAATTTGAAGTCAGGTTGAAGGTGTTGGCGATGTTGATGAACTACTCGAGCTTCTTGTGGGAGCACGAGACAGCACTGATGCAGTTATCAATATAGCAGAGAAAGAGGTGAGGGATGGTGCCAGTGTTACTGCGGAAGAGGGACTGTTCCACGCTTCCCACAAAGTGGCAAGAATAGCAATGGTCACCTCTTTGTTCTGTAGGATGTGGGATGAATCGAAGGCAAAATTGTTAAGGGTGAGGGCCAGTTCTGGCAAATGAATGAGCATGCCAGTGTAAGAGGACTGGTTGGGCCTACGGGAGAGGAAGAAGTGTTTAGGCCTTCCATATGGGGGATACAGGTGTCAAGGGTCCATGGTAAAGAATAAGGTGTTGGGGGCTGGGGAATTGAAAGCTTTTGAAAAGGTGGAGGGCATGGGTTGTGTCCCGAATGTAGGTGGGGAGTTCCTGGACCAAAGCGGCAAAAGAACTGAATTGAGGAAAGGGGAGATGAGTTTGGTGGGGCAGGAGCAGGCAGAGACAATCGAGCAACTGGGGCAGTCGAGTTCATGGGTTTTGGGAAGGAGATAGAAACGGGCAGTGCAGGGTTGGGGAACGATGAGGTTGGAGGCTATGGATGGGAGTTGACCATCTGGGAGATGATGGTCTGGTGATCAGAGGTGGGGTCGTAATCAAGGGGGAGGTAGGAGAAGGCGTCAGAGAGTTGCCGTCTGGCCTCAGTAATGTAGAGGTCAATTCGCCACATTACCACCGCAACCCCCCAAATTGATGGATTTAATAGTCAGATTGGGGTTGGAGCAAAGGGAGCAGAGGGCTGCGCACTCCTATGGGGAGATGTTGGAGTAAGTGAGGGGGTGTAGACATCCAAGTGATTGATGTGGCAGATGATAGCGGCAGTTTGAGATGAAGAGGTTGAGGGAGGGAAGGAGGCTGGGAGGAAGTGTCCAAGAAATAGGCATGAAGGTGAAGGCGGCAAAATAGACCTCAACGTCACGGCGTGCGCAGAGTTCATTTATATATGGGTGCAGGGGAATGAAGATGAGCCCTTTGCTGAGGACTGACCGTTCAGCCTTCTCAGTGACCAAACACAGTAACCCTCTACCAGCATCCACCTATCCCTTATCCCCGACCCACTCCCTTCCCTCTATTTACATCTTGGCTCCCCTCCACCTCCCCAGTCCTGTGGAAAGGTTTCAGCCCGAAACATTGACTTTCCCTTGGATGCTGCCTGAACTTCAATTCAAATGTCCCATTTTATGTGTATATGTGTAATTTGAGATGTTTGTGGTAAGTGTAGTTTGTCAAGAAACAGGTGAATTTGGAGCTGTGCTGCCTAAAACCCTCCACGGTTAAGGTTTAGGCTCACTTCTATGTCGGCCTAAGCTAGTCAATCGGCAGATTAATCATAAACCCTTTTAGCGTTACATCATGTGGTGTAGGTAAACTATGGAGATCTTCTGTCATAAATAATGGGAACTGCAGATGCTGGAGAATCCAAGATAACAAAGTGTGGAGCTGGATGAACACAGCAGGCCAAGCAGCATCTTAGGAGCACAAAAGCTGACATTTCAGGCCTCGACCCTTCATCAGACAGAGGGATGGGGAGAGGGCTCTGGAATAAATAGGGAGAGCGGCGGAGGTGGACTGAAGATGAAGAGAAAAGAAGATAGTTGGAGAGGAGATATAGGTGGGGAGGTAGGGAGGGGATATTCCGCTTGCGAACCCTGTAGCCCAATGGTATCAATGTGGACTTCACAGGCTTCAAAATCTCCTCTTCCCCCACTGCATCCCAAAACCAGCCCAGCTCGTCCCCTCCCCCCACTGCATCCCAAAACCAGCCCAGCCTGTCCCCGCCTCCCTAACCTGTTCTTCCTCTCACCTATCCCTTCCTCCCACCTCACGCCACACCTCCATTTCCTACCTACTAACCTCATCCTGCCTCCTTGACCTGTCCATCTTCCCTGGACTGACCTATCCCCTCCCTACCTCCCCACCTATACTCTCCTCTCCACCTATCATCTTTTCTCTCCATCTTCGGTCCGCCTCTCCCTCTCTCCCTATTTATTTCAGAACCGTCTCCCCATCCCCCTCTCTGATGAAGGGTCTAGGCCCGAAACATCAGCTTTTGTGCTCCTGAGATCTTCTGTCATCCCTGAATTCATATTCCATAGAATCCCTGCTGTGCAGAAGCAGAACGTTTGGCCCATACCAACCCTCTAAAGGGCATCCCATGCCCCCACCAACAACAGCATTCCCCGTGAATTACCTACCTGTGGACACTACTGGGCAATTTAGCATGGCCAATCCACGCAGCCTGCATATTTTTGGGCTGTGGGAGGAAATCAGAGCACCCGGCAGAAACCCACGCATACACTGGGAGAAAGTGCAAACTCCACGCACACAGTCACCCGAGGCTAGAATTAAACCCAGATCCCTGGTGCTATGGGGCAACAGTGCTCATCAGTGAGCCACTGTGCTGCCCATGTGTCCTTTTGAGAGCGGTAAATTGCAAGTCTGGTTGACCTGATAACACTCTCCATTGCAATAGAGTTTAGATTCTCTTTGCCTCAGCTGGTAATTAACATTGTGCATGAATGATGTGCACTATGCAAGGACAGTCAAGCCATGAAATTGGTTTGACATTGTACCCTGTTTAGTGGCAAATTTCCATCCGTCAAGAAGATCAAAAACATAAAGGGGTATTCCAAACACCTTCCCATGTTAAATACTACAGTAAAATCCTTCAGCACGCTAACACATACACAATGCACACAGTTTCAGTTCAGAGGACAGATCTGTGTATGGAAATTGCTGACTTAGGAGTAAGCACCGGAACACCACTAGGACACAATCTGACCAGGATCACAGATGTCCAATGTTAGAGAGGGGCCTGATCTTAATGCTTTATTTTTGTTCAGCTTTCAATAAAATCTAATGAATTACTGCCAATATAAACAGTTGCATTGGTAAATGAATAGAATATTATACAAGTTTAATTTGGCACAAACCATTAAGTAGCTATCATACTGATGCATTCAGGAGAATACAAATATGTCATTAGTACTACAAGCTCTATCTAGTTTTTGTGTAAGGTCAGGCTGTACTTGTGAATATTTCCAAAGCACGAATAGTACTGTGAGGTGCAAAATAGAATGCAAAGCTTTTGACTCCCTTCCCTGTAAGGAACAACATCAAGAAATAATTTGCAATTTTATCATGTCTCTAAAACAGATAAACATCCCAGCCTCTTTTTAAACAGAAGCATTATCAAGCAAAGTTTAACACTGAGCTACTTAAAAAGATATTAGGACAGATAACTAAAAGATTGGTATAGTGTGTAGATTTTAAATTTTGGCTTAAAGGAGGATAGAGAAATAGCAACTGGAGAGTGTTGTGTTGGGTTTGAGCAGCTGAATATATAGTCGCCTATAGAGAAGCAATTAAAATCATCAATTATACAAGGCTGAAATTTGAGGAGTGCAAATAGATGCAGATACAAGGAGGGTGAAATAGAGGGACAAAAATAGAAATTGCTGGAGAAACTCTTTAGGTCTGGCAGCATCTGTGGAGAGAAAGCAGAGTTAACATCTTGAGCCCAGTGACACTTGTTCAGAACTGCTATTAGCTATGAAAAGGAGATATATGTACACTAACAACAGTGGGTTGTGAATAAGGAGAGATTGGATAGTTGGAGACGGAGCCCAGTGAGAGAAAAACAAAGTTAGATAGACAAAGGGATGGTTGATAGTAAGCCAGAGAAAGAGAAAAGCTGATAATGGGGACAATGAGTAGTTGAAAATGTGTTGGCTGTGCTGAAAACAACCCTTGTGATGGGGTCTGGGGTGCAGGGGACAGTAAAGGATATGAAATGAATTCAGGCTCTAAAATTATTGATCTCAATATTGAGTTCTGAAGGCTGCAAGGTCCCCAAGTGAAAAACATTCTTCTAGCTTGTGCTGAGTCTCACTGGAACACTGCAGTAGTCCCAAGACAGAAAAATAAAAGCAGAGGAAATTGAAAAGAAGGATGAGAATTTACTTATGAAGGAGTCAGTGATCTCAAGGACAATGGGGAAACAGGACTTGGTGCAGATTAAGACATGAAGAACAGAATTTTAGATGACTTGACATTTATGAAGATGAAAGATAGGAGGACAGCCAGCCTAGTGTTAAAATGGTCAAGGCTGGACATAACGAAGATAATGGCGAGGGGTTCAAGAGCAGGTGAACTTAGGATGGATGGACTCAGCTAATGTTACAGAGATGGAAGTAGACAGCCTTAGTTACACGACAGATATGTGATCAGAAACTGATCAGGGCAAAACATAACACCGAGATTGCGAGCAGTGTAGATGAATCTCAGCATTTCGTACGACACTTGCCGTGGTGCAATGAAAAGAAATTAGAAGGACAATAATGCTGTAAAAAAATGTTTTGTGGCATTAATTTGATAAAAGTTTAGCAAAATGTGCATTTAAAGCCCTCAGTCGCCTACTTACAGTATCTTCCTATCATTTACAATGGTTTTTATTGTGATATTAAATTCATTGTTTTTAAATTGGACTTTATTGTGCTCATCCATCACCAATGCTGCCTCAAATTATCATTACCATTACAAAATGTTGTGCTCTGAACTCTGGTCTTCAATTAGGGGATATCTCAAATGATATTCCTGACTCAATTATTTCCTGAGTTAAGCCCAGTGTTCTGTCCAGAAAACAATCTAATTCACCTCAAAATATACCTTGGGATATTATCACTTGATAAAGACATCTAATCTGATTACAATCTTTCTGTTGTAGTTTAATATATTTGCCTTTAAAAACAATGCAGCAAATGTGCACGCAGTCAAACAATATCAACAATCTTTGATAATAAAACATATCTTAAAGAAAAATATAGATTTGTTAATAAAAAAAGATGAATTTGAACAGGTTATTGATGATCGACCTCCTGCCAATATAAAAGAACACCGTGGAACAGAAACCTGAGGCAGCAAAGCACGTTCAGTAGTCTAATAAATCTTGGAAGTAATACTGATGAAAGAGCACCAGACAAATTTTTAATTCTTTTTCTGAACTCAAAGAGTTTTCTGGAATTTTACCAATCCTACATAAAGAGGTATGAGATGCTTTGATCTGCCTGACTGAAATGTCTTATTTCATATCATGTTAACATCCACAGTACATATGTGACAAAGATAAAGGACATTCCAGTATATGCAACATCAATATAAATGGAATCAAGTGGGGACAAAGCAATCAGTTTAACTATTCAGGAAACGCAATGTTACCTGATATCAAAAGCAGCCCAAAAATTGAAAAAATAAAATGGACAATCTCAAAGTGTGTTCACAGCAACACTCCAAAACGAGTTGAATCACAAAACAAAAATTAATGTAGAAAATTGTTTTTTGGACAGTGATTAATGATGGATAGGTAGCTTGGAGTATGGGGAAAAAAGAAAAGAAAATCAACAATTTTGAAATGTGAAGCTTATGGAGGAGCCAACAGCGAGCTGGTGGAGAAAAGACCTGACAAAGACATGCTGAATGAAGCTGGAACAACAAGGGGACTCTTTAAATAATATCAAAAGAAGACAAATGGAGCTCTACAGACATGTTATCCATGGAGAAGCATTGGATTATTTAATCACTATCAAAAAGAGTAATGGAATACAAGCAAGGGACCAATAGTAAAACTGGCAATTAAACAATATTTAAGATTCATAACTCCTACAAGATAATCGACTGACACTATGATCAGAAAGCTCAGAAGATCATGGTCGTCTATGCCATTTGACTTAATGATGACACAACTGCATGGTAGACAATGCACTAAAATATACTTGCCCTATTTAGAACGATTATCAAGGAAAAATTCAGTCATGAACGAACATTAACTCCTATGATCACAATTAGCATCACTTAAATGATAAATCTTAAGGATGGTAATTATTCAGTGGATATGTTAAGTAGTGGAATGGATAAGGAGTGTTTTAAAAACAATTCATCTATGTCATAGTAGCTTAAAATTAGCTATTTTTCAGATTATTAATTGATCCATGTCTGAGATTGATATGCTATTTAGTGACATTAATTCACAAAATATATCTTACATTACTGATAGGCTAATAATGCAGTGATACCAGAATCTTACACAACTTCAGGGGAGACATGTCGCAGTTCGTTGTTTCAACTTCGTCTAGGACGATGTCAGCCTTTTGAGGTCAACCTAATCAAGTTTCATCTATAAATCTGTAACCAACTTATTCCTGGATTTCCTGCCCGTGGGTACACCTACCTATTGAGCTGGTAGTTAATTACATTTGTACCCATGCACCACACTTGATAACTAATTGTATCCTCTTTGTAATGCTGTGAACCTCTGATAGTTTTTGTCTGTTACTTTCCGTCTATCCTTCTATTTGTCTCTTGGTCCAGGTATGCACATTCCGCTAAGTTATTTTCATTCGAGGAATGTGAGTATGGCTAATTGATCTTGAAGTTTTGATATGGAAAGTCACCTTCTTGAAACACTGCTGTCCATGTGGTGCAGGTTTATCATAGTGCTGTGAGTGGTAATGGGCTGGAGGGGAAGTTTCAGCGTTTCGGCACAGCAACAGTGATATAATTCTGAGTCTGGATGGTCCAAGACATGGGAGGGATCTCGCAGGCGATGATATACCCCTGGGATTTGCTGCCTTTTTCCTACCAGGTGGAATGGGTTAATGGCTGGAAAGGCACTGTTGAAGAGGCCTTGGGGAGTTGCTTCAATACACCTTACAGATGTTATGCACTATTCACGCTGTGCATTGGTGGAGTGAATGCTCATGGTTTTTACACAAAACATCCTGATGCATACACAGGACAGAATGAATTTGTTTGTTTTACTGTCAAACACAATCCTATGTATTTACATGTGGAAACACAGCATGGACTGAATATAATGGAGGCGATGAGGCTTTACTTGTCAACTGGAAATAAGTGACATCCTGTTTTTGGGATAATATAATAAGTGCCACTCAAGCACTTAACTAGTAGTGCAGTCCAGCCCCAGCATCAAGGACTGAGCAACTCATGTCCTGCCCACTTAGTACAAGGCCAGCAGCTGTGGGGATCAGGAATCCAGTGCTTAGCACTGTTGTCGGAACCACTGTTGGGGTGTGTCATGGCAGGAGGGGATTCATGGGAGAAGAGAATAGGTGGAGGGCAGCAAGAGGAGGATACAGCTGTCTGTAGGCATCTGCTTCCTGATACCCCCAATCCCTCAATCAGACATGGAGTGATGTTAAACAAGGGAAATGCCCCAGGAGCCCATAAATATCCTCCTTAGAGAACCGCTGTGTAACCAAAGGATTAATAATGAATGCAGCCCCACGGTAGGCATTAATTGCCAGATGGGCACCAATTCACAACAGGACAGGAAGGTCATCAGCCCTTACCCCTCTGGACATCATCAAGGTAGAGGCAGGAAGATGACAAAGTGCCATTTTCATGCTGAATTAAATGACCTCTTCAACTCACCACCATGGAAGGTGTTGAATCTCGCTCCATGTTTCATCTCTGTAATTTCGCAGCTTTTATTTCCAGAAAAAAGCTGCACAACATCAATGATCAATACAAATGATGTATTTGTAATCTCCTTACAGCCTGTTGCGGAGTTAAGACCTTAACAGCTTTGGGCTAATTGTCCTTGAAGGAGTGCCCATGACTTGTTTTGGTTTTCTAAAATTCAAGCTGACTGCTGTATCTCCAACTTGACAACACATTTGATGCTAACTTTAGGGCACTTTTGTTACAAATGAGGACTAAAATGTTTCACACAATTTCTTGAGCTCCAGATCAACTAAGCTGACAATAAATAATCCTTTACGTTTGGTCCTAAAACAGGAAAACAGAGCTTGCCAGTACTTTCAAGGATCATCAGAATTTTTGACAGCTATGAAACAGAAGGCTTTATCAGAAAACCATGCCAGTGGAATCAAAGATGGAAATTACCATTGCCACATTGACTGAGACAGGACAAGCTGGGAAGTCATGGAAGGTGGTGCTTACTGTACTAACCTGTCACTCAGCTTGGCAGATAAATTTTTTATAGATTTTTCATAGAATCCCTACAGTGTGGAAACAGGCTGTTCGGCCCAACAAATCTACACCAAACCTCAGAGCATCTCACCCAGACCCATCCCCCTATAACCCACCTAAGTTACGCATCCCTGAACACTATGGGCAATTTAGCATGGCCAATCCACCTTGCCCACACAGCTTTGGACTGTGGGAGGAAACCCATGCAGACACAGGGAGAATGTGCAAACTCCACACAGATAGACACCCGAGGCTGGAATCAAACCCGGGTCCGAGGTGTTGTGAGGCTAATCGCTGTGCCACCGTGGGGTTCGTAACTTACAATCTTTTGGGGGAAAGTGGGTATCTCTGTAAAGGCCAGCATTTATTACTTTGTGCTATCACTATTCCCCCTTGAACTGAATGGCTTACATACCACTTGCTGAGGGTTGTTAAGAGTCAACCACATTGTTGTGAACCTAGACCCAGACATAGGCCAGACCAAGTAAGAAGGGCTGATTTCTCTCTCTAAAGGACGTTGTTGAACTGGATTACTCTGGATTACTTGTTCCAGCTATGCCAGCACCTTGTAACCACCAACCACCACCACCGCCCCCCCACAAATCCTCCGACACCTGATTGGGAAAATTATCAAGTCACGATGACAAATGCCCAATGCCAATAGTAGTACTAAAGAAATCATCAGGTAGAATATGATGCTGCCATGGTCGGTATGATGGCTCAGTGATTAGCCCTGCTGCCTCACAGCACCAGGGACCCGGGTTCAATTCCACACTCGACTGCCTGTGTGGAGTTTGCACATTCTCCCCATGTCTGCATGTGTTTCTATTGGGTGCTTTGGTTTCTTCCTGTGATCCAAAGATGTGCAAGTTAGGTGGATTGGCCATGCTAAATTGCCCATAGTGCACAGGGATGCAGATCTGTGCAGATCTTTGAAGATGGTTGGTGCGGATTCAATGGGCCAAATAATGTCTTTCCATACTGTAGGGGTCCTATTCTGTGAAAGCACTAACAGATGATGGAAAACAGTCCATCCATTTGAGCATCTAAAAAAGTAAATAGAATCTTTCATCATTTGTTCTTATCATCTGATATTCCTCTTGCTTCCCTGAGACCATTAGTCGTCTTTATGAAGATCAGCCATTGGAAGCAACAGTTTTGTGGTGTGAATTAGAAACAGCATGTTGGTCAAATGAGACAGATGTGAGGACAGTGAGCTACCTTACTGGATGGGGAACAGTGAATGCATTGGATATTTTATAACGTTACAGTGGTTTTCATGATCATTTGCTCTGGTGATAAGTAATCCAAGCTCCAATTTCACATCTTGCCCCAGTAGGACTTGAACGAATGGGAAAGCTATGGCTTTGGGTTCAACATGGGATTTGCTTCCTACCAAATTCCAAACACTTACAAGTTCAATGGACCATAAATTTGGACAAAGGGCATAATCTTACAATGTCCTAAACAATGCGGCCTGTGGTGGGATTTATGGAAGTATCGTGTGAGAAGATCTATCTCAACTTTGGGAGCAACCTACTGCATCGTTTATGCATTTGCAGGACATGGAGTATTGCGAAGTTGAGAGAATGCGTGTGAATTGGGAGACGAGAAGTTAAAGTTTAATTTTTTTGGTAAAATGCTCAGGGGGAAAATATTGTATGGTCCCTTTATAAGATGATGTTTTTATGCTTAGAGATTTATAATGGGTGTCTGTGAGCAGCAGCTTGCAAGTTTACAAGTACACAGAGTGCACCCAAATTGAAACAGTTGTATCAAAAGGCCATAAAGTTAGCAGGCCAAGCGACCTTTCTACCAAGGCAACAAGTTTTGAACTTAACCAATCAATTTGAACAGTGCATTTAGATACTAAAAGCCAATTTAATTTAAATCTGATGGTTTTGACAACATAGAATCAATTCTAATGTAAGGAATGGTGATATGCCATCAACGGTATAAAAGGAGGGGACAGTAGGACCAAAAGCACAGAGCTAACTGCCATCCACCAGGCGTAACAACTCTCAGGTCTCAAGAGAGAATCGCTGCCACTCACAGACTTCTCTAAGTCTTAGAGAAAGCACCATCTCAATACCTGCAGCAGAAATACAGCACAACTAGTTCATATTCCTGACAGAATAATCGAAGGAGAAGGCATTCCTGACAGACGAATCAATTGAGAAAGCACAGATCATCCTAGAAGACATGTAACTGGCTGTAATTTTGACAGGCTAAATTCTATTCTTTTCATATGCAAGTGGGGCTTGTATTTATTGGAACTGCATACCATTAGATTTTTTTAAATTCGGCAAGAGTTAGTAGTTAGAGGTGGTTTATTTGGTTTGTTAATAGTTTAGTTAATTTGTTCACCATTACAGTTAGAAATGATTTGTTACTTGTTAATTTTAAAACGTGAGTCTCAGGGATTTGTTTTATTTAACCACTAGAAGTTGCAGAAAGGCAGGTTATACCACTTTTCAAATTCCTTTTACAGATTATAGGGTGAGGCACTCCTCTTTGGGTATTTCAGTTTTAATTCTTGGAAGGGCTCAACCTCCACTTTATAACAGAAACATGCTGCTCGCTAAGCATTGGAGAGTTGTTGCTTAACAGGCATTACTGCTTGTGAAACACCTTATTAATTGCACATCTCACCTCATCAGCAGGCAACCCTCTACTTACCTGATACAGAAAAGAAACTAGATACCAACAACTCTCGACATGGAAGTCAGGGCAGTTCTCGGCATCTTCCACTTGCCAATGGCTACCAGGGGCCTCCATGTTGTTGACCATGAAACAGCACCTCAGGGCACAATGTGGCAGCACCAGCAACATGCACACCTTGTCCGCTGAAATTGCCGTCTAAGATTTGCCAACCATGCTCAAACTTCTTGACCACCTCTCTGATCTACTTGCTTATGAATCATAGCTGTATTGCAGGGTGCACTATCAACTTGAAAGGGGGAAAGCCAATGGAGTTCATTGATAGGGCAATTAGAGAAAGGATCTGGATGTTTGGACCTAGAAGTTGGACAGCACTGTCCAAAAAGCATTCACTGTTACCTTCCACTGTGCGGGAAATTGAAGTACACAATTAGGAAGAAAATCTTGTGGTCTCACAGCGGGTGTGACAATGTGAAGGAAGGGGCTGCAAGACCCATCAACGTGAGATTTTTAGAAAGCAAAAGCATTACATACAGATGCATGCACAGTACAGGACAGAGGCCTGAGGACCCCTAATCCCTGGAAATCCTAAAACGTTGGTTTCCTGTGTGCTGTACAGTCTCTTGTCCACACATTGCTGACCAATTCATTCATACCATCACTTTTGCACACAAAAGGCCAGGGAAAGAATAAGGATGCTTTTGCCACTGGTGCCAGCAAAACCCATTATTCTTGTTACACCTTGATCATCTTGCTTTCATAGGTACAAAAAACAAAGAAAATTACAGCACAGGAACAGGCCCTTCAAACCTGGGGAGGGGAGGGGGATTGTGGTGGGATGTTCTTGGCTGTGGCGTTCATTGGCCCTTGAATTTTGTTGGATCGTCTCCTGGGGCTGAACAACCCTAACATGCTAACAGTCTACTTACCAAAGGTATGTGGACCAAGCTGGCTCTAACTTCAAAGGACTCTGCAGCCAGTGGGAATGCAGAATGGAGCCGATCACCTCTGGAGTGTCTTGTAAGGAGAGGCCTGAAGGGGCTGTGTGGAGTTCCTTCTGTGTCTGGGTGACTCTGGCATCACCTAGTCTTTTTGTGAGGAAGGGACACCTGGAATGTTCTGCCATGCCTTTAGTCTTGCGGACCAATGAGTGGCCGGTGAGTGGAGACGACCGCACATTTTCAACAGATCTGGAGAGTGCTGGACCTGGCTCTCCATGGCAACCGTGACCATGGAGGCAGACAGACAATTGGTAGCTTGAGGTAGCTGTGTCCCTACGGTGCAACTGTACTGCTGTAGCCTCAAGGCAAAGGGGCCTATTGTTTTCACATATGTGGAGGCAATGGCCACTGGAATTATCTTTTAACTGTTGACTCAGAGACCCAGCTAATATTCTGGGGACCCAGGTTCAAATCTTGCCCTGGCAGGTGGTGGAAGTTGAGTTCAATAAATATCTGGAATTAAAGAGTCTAATGGTAACCATGAACCCATTGTCAATTGTCAGGAAAAACTCATCTGGTTCACTAATGTCTTTTAGGGAAGGAAACTACCATCCTTACCTGGCCTACATGTGACTGCAGAACCAGAGTGATGTGATTGGCTCTTAACTGCCCTCAGGGCAATTAGGGATGGGCAATAGATATTCCTCCCATGAATGAATTTTTTTTAAAAAAAATGCCTGCCATTCATATTCCTCAGAATGCACGTGGAGGAAATCCATAATACCATCAGCCTTGCAGGGAGATGGGTTCAGCAGCAAAGATAGCAAGAGTGTGACATAGCTGAGAGAAGAGTGGGGCAGTTACCTTGGAGGAGCAGAAAAGGTCTTTGACCTTCTTGCAGCACTTATGAGTGCTTCTTTACAATATGGAGACTGCACTGACCCAGGTGGAAACTTCAGAAACTCCAGGATGCAATTTCCTTCCACACTCCTCCAGGAAGAGGGCCCTCCACTGTACCACCCTCTCCATCTCAAGGGTCCAGTCAGAGAATCACAACAACTTTACTTCCCTTCTCCAACATCTTCTGACTAAATGTCCACTACCGAGCAGGACAACTTCAGGATGCCAGTGCTTGTCTGGGTACACCTTTTAAATACACGAAGAATGCCAGGTATGCTGTCTGTGAGTGGATACTCTTCACCTGCATGTTATCCCAGGAGTGGTGCATGGTAAGATGGGGTTACAACCACACATAAGGATGCTATAGAGGCGAGGTAGCTAGTTCATGAAGTAGATTTGTAAGATATTACAAGAAATCTTACTTGGTCTTGTGATGAAAATTCCTCAAAAACACCATGCAGCTGACACTTCTTCAGCAGAATGTACAATTCAGATAAAAGTGTAAAACTGTTCTGAGAGAGATCACTGGGCCTGAAATGTTCATGCTGCTTTCTGTCCACAGATGCTGCCAGACCTGCTGAGTTTCTCTAGCAATTTCTGTTCTCGTTTTTACCAGTGTAAAGTGTTAAAGAGTTGTATATGATCTCACCAGTTTCTTCACAAGAAAGCTAGGTTAAAACTATCATGTAGGTTGCCATTCCAGAGCAAAGATGTAACAATGTCATGCCTTTAATTATAGGATTCTGAAAGAAAAACAATAAATATTAACCAAACAAGAGTATTATTCCTTTAAGTCATTCAGTGGAAATTTTTTTCTCAACTTGTGTGGAAACCAAATGTGAGATTTCGAATCATATTCAAGCAGGAAAAGATTTATGGGATATTTTAGAACAGATGAAGATTTTAATCATAGAGTCCTTACAACCTGGAAGCAGGCCATTTGGCCTATCATGTCCACACTAATCCTCTGAAGAGCTCCCCACACCCTACCTTATCGTTGCATATCCCACCCTAGACATAATGGGCACTTATGCATAGCCAATCTACTTAACCTGCGCATCTTTGGGCTGTGGGAGGAAACCCACACAGATATGAGGAGAATGTGCAAACACCACACAGACAGTCAGGCAAGCCTGGTGCTGTGAGGCAGCAATTCTAACCACTGTGCCACTGTACCACTATGCCATCCCAAAATTGGTTCTATAATATGGTAATAACTAGCAACTTAAAGTAAAATTGTATAAATCTGATTTGTTCTATTGTTCACAGAGAAAAAGTCTGCATTGTATGGTTTCTGACGAGGGTGACATTGAAAAACACCTGGGATTGATAAAGTGCATTCACTATTCCCAGAATATATGGTTGATGTGCCCAGCAATCTAAATTGTGACCACGCACGTGTTATTTTCAATAAGCAATTTATTAGTCAATCTAAATCTGGAGTATTGCCTTGCAATTTCTTGGTCTTACCATCCAAATCCTGCAGAGTATTTGATAGAAAAGATTACACCATGACCTCACTGAAGGCTCACACAGATACAAATGGAGCAATTCTTAAAATGTACTTCTATTGTTCTCTTTGTTTCCTTTCGGTGGTTGAGCATAAGAAAGCAAGATTGGATGAAGTCAGATCACAGGGGTCAAGGAATGAGGAAGACAGTCCCCAGTCCAGAAAGGAAACCATTAAATCAAGGGAAACATAGATATAGAGGAGGAACTGTAATGTTCAGCTTCAATATCCATTGAAACCTACAAAGCTTCACGAAGTCAAGGCATTATTACAGCCCCTTTTTAAAAAGTTTTCTATTCAACCCCACAGTGGGTTTTATGCCATTTGTATTTTGCTTCTGGGACCTGGGCTAAAATCTAGCAAAGACAGCTGCAAAGAAAATCTCCATTTCTCAATGGCCATTAAGGGATTTAATACCGGTTTTATCAACCCAATCCCCAAAAGAGATGAGACAGCTGCACAAAACTAATCTCACTACCCGCAATTTACTACTATGACAAAAATGAAATCATGCTTTCTTTATGAACCATGCGGCTAACTAATAAACCATGCCGATCAATCAACCATACTGTCTGATGCTGAATTCGTAAGTGCTCAGAGCCTACTGCACGAGAAGCATCTGATTTATCATGTGATGTAAGTAATTCTTTCAAGTACTTGGCAGCTGATACATCTGTGAAAGTATTTCACTTTATTCCACTGTTTTTGCTTCATTACCTGTACATTTGCAGCCCCAGCACACTACCATGTTTTTATGTGTTTCTGTAAGCCCTGAATTACAGAGATCATGTACAATCTATTGTTTCCACTTAAATATATTCTAAGTAGAGGTTATGGGAAGGACAGCTCCAAAAATCAGTCATTTTCAGCAGTGAACAGGGTGTGCTCTTTCATTCACTGCCGAATATGGATGGTGCTTTTTGCACATCGCATGTATCAATGAAGAAAACAAGGAGGTCATTAAGTTAAACAGGAGAAATATACTGCTCAAAACCAGAAAGTGCTGAAGAAGCTCAGCAGGTCTAGCGGCATCTATAGACAGAGAAGCACAATTAATGTTTCAGGTCTAATGATGCTTCATCAGTTCTGAAGGGTCATTGGGCTCAAAGCATAAACTCTGTCTCTCTCTACAGATACTGCTAGACCTGCTGAGTTTCCCCAGCACCTTCTGTTCTGTTTCAGAGTTCCAGCATTTGTGGCTGTTTGTTTTACTCGGCGAGAAATGTGCTGTTTCTTTCATCAAGGTTAAGTTATAGAGTGATTGTTCTGCACAGCATGGAAACAGACCTTACAGTTCAACTCACCCATGCCAACTAGATATCTAAATTAATCTACACCCATTTTCCAGCATTTGGCCCATATCCCTCTAAACCCTTCCTATTCATCAACCCTTCCTGATGCCTTTTAAATGTTGTCATTGTACCATCCTCCGCCACCTCCTCTGGCAGCTCCTCACTATCCTGTCTACCTGTGATTGTACTTTCAAGTAACTATGAACCTGCACCCCAAGGCAACACTCCCCAGGACCTTACTATTAAGTGTATAAGTCCTGCCCTGATTTGCCTTTCCAAAGTACAGCACCTCACTTTTATCTAAGTTAAACTCCGTCTGCCATCCTTTGGCTTACCAGCCCATCTGATCAAGGTCCTGTTATACCCTGAGGTAATCTTCTTGGCTGTCCACTCCTCCTCCAATTTTGGTGTCATCTGCAAGTTTACGAACCAATCCTCCTATGTTTACATCTGAATCATTTATATAAATGACAAAAAGCAATGGAGTTATCACCAATCCTTGTGGCACACAGCTGGTTACCACAGCCCTCCAGTCTGAAAAGCATACCTCCACCACCCCCTCTGTCTCCTACCTTCAAGCCAGTGTTCATAGAATTCCTACAGTGTGGAAACAGGCCCTTTGGCCAAACAAGGCCACACCAATCCACAGAGCATTCCACCCCCCTCATCTACACAACTTTGAACGCTGCAGGCAATCTAGCATGGCCAATCCATCTAACCCGCACACCATTGGATTGTGGGAGAAAACCAGAGCAAACCCGCACGGATATGAGGAGAATGTGCAAATTCCGCACAGACTGTTGTCAGAGGGTGGAATTAGAACCTACATCCCTGGTGCTGTGAGGCAGAAATACTAACCACTGAGCCACTGTGCCACCAAATTTGTATCCAAATGGTTAGTTCTCTCTATTCCATGTGATTCTAACCTTAATAATCTGTGATTCAGGATGTGACATTCAATATGTTATCATTGTTCTACATGATGAACTTTATTCAACAATGTGGGACAACACTTACTATTTGGAAATAAGGATCAAAGCAAAGGAAACAATGATATTAATAATGCAATAGTGTAACTTGAATCAACTGGCTTTAGAAAGAAATAAAACATTTCACAAAAAATTGCTAAAACCAGGCAAAGCCAATGACTGTATCGGCACCGCCTCTTGCTCCCCAGAGGAGCTCGAACAGTTCATCCACTTCACCAACACCTTCCGCCTCAACCTTCAGTTCACCTGGGCCATCTCCAGCACATCCCTCACCTTCCTGGACCTCTCAGTCTCCATCTCAGGCAACCAGCTTGTAACTGATGTCCATTTCAAGCCCACCGACTCCCACAGCTACCTAGAATACACCTCCTCCCACCCACCCTCCTGCAAGAATTCCATCCCCTATTCCCAATTCCTCCGCCTCCGTCGCATCTGCTCCCACGATGAGGCATTCCACTCCCGCACATCCCAGATGTCCAAGTTCTTCAAGGACCGCAACGTTCCCCCCACAGTGGTCAGGAACGCTCTTGACCGCGTCTCCCGCATTTCCCGCCACATATCCCTCACACCCCGCCCCCACCACAACCGCCCAAAGAGGATCCCCCTCGTTCTCACACACCACCCCACCAACCTCCGGATACAACACATCATCCTCCGACACTTCCACCATCTACAATCCGACCCCACCACCCAAGACATTTTTCCATCCCCACCCTTGTCTGCTTTCAGAGGGACCACTCGCTCCGTGACTCCCTTGTTCGCTCCACACTGCCCTCCAACCCCACCACACCCAGCACCTTCCCCTGCAACTGCAGGAAATGCTACACTTGCCCCCACACCTCCTCCCTCACTCCTATCCCAGGCCCCAAGATGACTTTCCATATTAAGCAGAGGTTCACCTGCACATCTGCCAATGTGGTATACTGTATCCATTGTACCTGGTGTGGCTTCCTCTGCATTGGGGAAACCAGGCGGAGGCTTGGGGACCGCTTTGCAGAACACCTCCGCTCGGTCCGCAATAAACTGCACCTCCCAGTCGCAAACCATTTCCACTCCCCCTCCCATTCTTTAGATGACATGTCCATCATGGGCCTCCTGCAGTGCCACAATGATGCCACCCGAAGGTTGCAATAACAGCAACTCATATTCCGCTTGGGAACCCTGCAGCCCAACGGTATCAATGTGGTCTTCACCAGCTTCAAAATCTCCCCTTCCCCCACCGCATCCCAAAACCAGCCCAGTTCATCCCCTCCCCCCACTGCATCCCAAAACCAGCCCAGCCTGTCTCTGCTTCCCTAACCTGTTCTTCCTCTCACCCATCCCTTCCTCCCACCCCAAGCCGCACCTCCATCTCCTCCCTACTAACCTCATCCTGCCCCCTTGACCTGTCCGTCCTCCAAGGACTGAACTATCCCCTCCCTACCTCCCCACCTATACTCGCCTCTCCGCTTAACTTCTTTTCTCTCCATCTTCTGTCCGCCTCCCCCTCTCCCTATTTATTCCAGTTCCCTCTCCCCATCCCCCTCTCTGATGAAGGGTCTAGGCCCAAAACGTCAGCTTTTGTGCTCCTGAGATGCTGCTGGGCCTGCTGTGTTCATCCAGCCTCACATTTTATTATCTTGGATTCTCCAGCATCTGCAGTTCCCATTATCACTCACTCAAAGCCAATATTTTTTGCCCATCACTAACTGCCCTGCAACTAGTTTTTGTGCTAGGCTACTTCAGAGGGCAATTAAGAGTCAATCACGTTGTGGTGGATCTGGATCATGTCTTAGCTAGACAGAGTAAGATGAGTAAATTTCCTTCTCTGAAGGATATTTATGACATTATGACAATCAGTTATAGTTTCATTGTCATGAATGCTGAGTGTAAATTTATGTTTCAGCTTTATTTATTGATTTACTTTAAATTACACCAAGTGCTGTGGCAGGATTTGCCAATCATGTTGCCAGTTAATTAGCCTGAGGCTCTGGATTACCAATCCAGAGATACTATCACAATGCCATTTCACCCCAATTACTTTGTGTGTTCTATCGGATTATCATCTGTGTTAAAAGGTTTAAGACCCATTCCACAGACAGCACTGTTGTGTTGTCTGAGAGTCTGCACATGCCAATCAGTGTTCTGACACCACTCATAGCATTGACTTCCAGTTCCAGAAGTTGCTGTCACACTCGGACATCACACCTCTGTGCTGAAAGAAATAAAATCGTGGGAACTCTGCAGATAAGTGTCATCATTTGGAGAAGCTGTCCCAGCTGGCCTCTTAGGGAGATGTCAAAGATTCCATGCCACTATTTGAAGGAAGGTGACAGGAGTTCTTTCTGTTGTCACAGCTAAAGTTTTCATCGAGAAGATGGTGGAAGTCTGGAACTCACTGAAAGAATGGTTGAGTCAAACCACTTTTGTAACATTTAAGCATAACATAGATATTAACTTGTATTGTAATAGCTTCAAGACTATGGGTCAATGGTTGTAAAATGGGGTTTGAGCTTTTTGATCTTGTTGGCTGGCATGGTTATAATAGGCCAATGGCCTCCTTTCGTGCTGTAAATGTCTGTAAGTCTATGACTCTAACATTTCATGCCATATATTTAAGTAGTTTGCCATAGCTCCCAAGGAACTAGAGACATTCCTGTCTGTTAGAGAAAGAAAATTGATAATGTAGCTTGAGGGACTCCACTCCGTATCAAAGATCCTACATCAGCAGGAACAGGAACTGAACCCACAAAGTTGCTGTTGCTGTGATCTGCAAACTAGCCAATTAAACCAGCTGACTCCCCTTACCTTAAACGCATCACAGAAAAAGGCATATTATCTGGTCATTTTCACTTTGCTCGTGGGCCCGTACTGATTGCAAGTTGACTATTGCATTTGCTCTGTTACAGCAGTGACCACAATTCAAGTAATTTAGGACATTGTCAGATCACAAAGGATACTATATAAGCATAAATCTTTCATTCTTTTACCTGAGTCGTGGGTGTAACAGGTTAGACAAGTCGGCTGTTCTTGTTCAATTCTAGCTTTATGTTGTTGGATGTGAAGTATATTGTTATAGACGTTTACTACAGTTTATTTTGCCTCTGATGGCTAAATTGAGTGAAATACGCAAAGGAAAAATGTATAAGTCTTGCCTGATCTGCAAGCAAACGAGCAAAACTTTAGCCATCAACTTAGCTCCCTATTAACATTGGCATAATAGACCAGTTCTTACACAGTAGTGAGCAATGTTTCACTGATATGACCCTACGTACACCTTTGTCATTTAAGCAGCAAGGCTTACACCGATCTACCCAAGTATGCCATGTGCTTGTGGGCAAGATTTAAACTTGTCCGCGAGCTGGCCAGTTCATATAGTCGCCGAAAGTGAAGAGTTGCAATTTTTTCCTTAGCTATGTGAAACTGTTACTTTATAAGCAATCACAATTCTTCATGTGTTGGCGCATTTACAAGACATTATAGGAACATCTATTTTTATTAAATGCCTGAGGCCCAAGGGTTTAGAGTGGATATACAAACATTGGCTGAATGATATTGAAGATTATGATTGTATTCCAGGAATATGCAGAAGGGACAGGCATTAGTTATACAAGAGAAAATATGAAACAAAAGATAAACCTGCAACTAGAAGGTTCTACGTCCCACTGAGTGTTTCTCTTCAGATATATCATTCAAATTGCAGCTTCGACTTTTAGCTGACTTGCATTACCAAAAAATTCTTATAACAGTACTTACTCATCTGTTCTTAATAAGCAGAATAAGATATATTGTGAAGAGGCTTTTATATAGCTGTGCCATATTGAAAGGTTGTGAGTGCAAGCCTTGAACAAATTATTTTCTTTCTCCTTTTGCGTCAGATGATTCTGAGTGGTTACTGTATGCCTGTAGAATTTTAATTAAGAAATTGACATGGTTAGTAAATTCTACTCCATCTTGCGGCAGAGAACTGGGCTGACTAAATTCACTAACTCTAATGCTGCTGCAAGTCTTGAGAAGATCTGACAAGTCTTCAAGGTGTGTTGCCATGTGCATTCTGAGAAGTAACTTCCAAGTAGCAGATAATAACTGCCCTTACAATGTCATTAGCTGAAGTGACACCTGTTCAGGTGATAGGTTTGGAAGTGATGCACCTTGCCCCTTAAAGGTTTTGATCCAATTTGTGGCAACAATGGACCATGATAGATTGTATCATTTGGAAATAAAGTAACATTGAATAAAAAGTTATCAGTAGCATTTATGTGCACAATATGAAAAGAACCGGTTACATTGGAGATCGACTTTGAGAGAGAGAAGTGTAAAGCATTCAGAAATGTGACAGACCTCCCGTCATATGATGCTCATTGAGATCTCTTTGTTTTTCTTCCTGTGCCTGGTGATACATGAGGCAGGAAAAGTACTTGCTCATGTCTTTTTCCATAGCTAGATTTTCTTGGAACACATTAAGCCTGTCACCTGAGGCCTTTTGATGTGAAGTGCATATTCGGCTCTTACTGTCTGCCAAAGGCATGTTGGAAACATTTACTGATTGAGACTTAACCTGTTTGACTGCGTTATGTATGCTTCTCTGATGGCCATTAAGTACTGCAGTGGGGCTAAAATCAATGAAGTCTATCTAACACAAAATAAATTGAGAAATGTGCTACAGGTAGCAAAATATTCATATGATTCTCACTGCAAATCCACACAAGATTCATTCTAGGAGTACAATATTCCCTCAGAATTACAATTCTATCACCAACATACTCTATACTCTCCATTGATAGTAGGAACTGCAGATGCTGGAGAATCTGAGATTACAAGGTGTAGAGCTGGATGAACACAATAGGCCAAGCAGCATCATAGGAGCAGGAAAGCTGACATTTCATGCCTAGATGCTTCTTCAGAAATGGGGGAGGGGAAAGGGGGTTCTGAAATAAATAGGGAGGGGGGGAGGCGGATCAAAGATGGATAGAGGAGAAGATAGGTGGAGAGGAGGCAGACGGGTCAAAGAGGCAGGGATGGAGCCAGTAAAGGCAAGTGTCGGTGGGGAGGTAGGGAGGAGATAGGCCAGTCCGAGGAGGACGGACAGGTCAAGGGGGCAGGACGAGGTTAGTAGGTAGGAAATGGAGGTGGGGTTTCAGGTGAGAGGAGAGGATAGGTGAGAGGAAGGACAGGTTAGGGAGGCAGGGAAGAGCTGGGCTGGTTTTGGGATGCAGTGGGGGGAGGGGAGATTTTGAAGCTTGTGAAATCCACATTGATACCATTGGGCTGCAGGGTTCAAAAGCGGAATATGAGTTGCTGTTCCTGTAACATTCGGGTGGCATCGTTGTGGCACTGTAGGAGGCCCAGGTTGGACATGTTGTCTGAGGAGTGGGGGGGTAGTTGAAATGGTTCGCGACTGGGAGGTGCAGTTGTTTGTTGCAAACCGAGCGGAGGCATTCTGCAAAGCAGTCCCCAAGCCTCCGCTTGGTATCCCTAATGTAGAGGAGGCCACAACGAGAACAACGGATGCAGTATACAACATTAGAAGATGTGCAGGTGAACATCTGCTTGACGTGGAAAGTCTTTTTGGGGCCTGGGATGGGGGTGAGGGAGGAGATGTAGGGGCAGGTTTAGCACTTCCTGTGGTTGCAGGAAAAGTGCAGGGTGCGGTGGGGCAAGAGGGGAGTGTGGAGCGGACAAGGGAGTCACGGAGAGAGTGGTCTATCCTGAAAACAGATAAGGGCGGGGAGGGAAAAATGTCTTTGGCGGTGGCGTCCGATTGCAGATGGTGGAAATGTTGGAGGATGATGCGTTATATACGAAGTTTGGTGCGGTGGTACATATGGACAAGAGGGATTCTTTTTTGGTTGTTTGGTGAATGAGGGCGTCGGTGGAGGGGGACAGATCGGGCCTGTGGGACAGGAAGAAGCAGAGGGCCTTTAGGCCAGAGGTATGGAGAATGCAAGTATTTAGGGACTGGATATCTATGGTAAAGATGAAGTGTTGGGGACGGGGGAATTGGAAGTTCTAGAGGAGGTGGAGGGTGTGGGTGGTGTTACAGACATAGGTCGGGAGTTCCTGGACCAAGAGGGGGACAATGGAGTCAAGGTATGTGGAGATGAGTTCGGTGGGGCAACAGCAGGCGGAAACAATGGGTCGACCTGGGCAGGCGGGTTTGTGGATTTTAGGAAGGAGACAGAAGCAGGTGGCGCAGGGTTGGGGAACGATGAGGTTGGAGGCTGAGGGTGGGAGGTCACCTGAGGCGATGAGGTTGTGGATGGTTTGGGAGATGATGGTATGGTGGTCGGGGATGGGGTAATGATCAAGGGGGTGGTAAAAGGAGGTATCGAAGAGTTGGCTCCTGGCCTCGGTGATGTAGAGGTCAGTGCGCTAAACACCTCATCTTTACCATGGATGTCCAGTCTCTATACACCTGTATTCTCCATATAGATGGTCAAAAGGCCCTCCACTTCTTCCTGTCCCACGGTCCCACCAGTCCCCCTCCACTGACACCTTCATCCGCTTAGCAAAACTCGTCCTCACCCCTCAACAACAACTCTTTAAATTCCTCGCACTTCCTACAGACAAAGGGGGTGGCCATGGGTACCCATATGGCCCCAAGCTATGCCGGCCTCTTTGTAGGTCACATGAAACAGTCCCTCTTCCGCACCTACACTGGCCCTAAACTCCACCCCTTCCTCTGTTACATTGATGGCTGTATTGGCACTGCCTCGTGCTCCCACAAGGAGTTCGAACAGCTCATCCACTTCCCCAACACCTTCCACCCCAACCTTAAGTTCACCTAGTCCATCTCTAATATCCCTCTCTCCTTCCTAGACTTCACTGTCTCCATCTCTGGCAACCACCTAGAAACCAATATCCATTTCAAGCCCACCGACTCCCACAGCTACCTAGAATACACCTCCTCCCACCCACTTTCCTGCAAAAAAATGCCATCCCTAATTCCTTCGCCTCCACCGCATCTGCTCCCAGGATGAGGCTTTCCACTCCTGTACATCTCAGATATCCTCATGTTTCAAGGACCGCAACTTCCCCGCCTCAGTTGTCGAGAATGCCCTTGACCGTGTCTCCCACATTTCCAGCAACTCATTCCTCACACCCCGTCTCCGCAATAACAACCAAAAAAGAATCCCTCTCGTCCTCACATACCACCGCACCAATCTTCGGATATAACATATCATCCTCCGACATTTCCGCCATCTGCAATCAGACCCCACCACCAAAGACATTTTCCCCTCCCCACCCTTATCTGCTTTCAGGAGGGGCCACTCTGTCTGTGACTCCCTTGTTCGCTCCACACACCCTTCTAGCCCCAACACACCCGGCACTTTCCCCTGCACCCGCAGGAAGTGCTAAACCTGCCCCTATATCTCCTCCCTCAACCCCAACCCAGGCCCCAAGAAGACTTTCCACATTAAGCAGATGTTCACCTGCACATCTGCTAATGTTGTATATTGCATCCGCTGTTCTCGTTGTGGCCTCCTGTACATCAGGGAAACCAGGCGGAGGCTTGGGGACTTTGCAGAACACCTACACTCAGTTCACAGTAAACAACTGCACTTCACAGTCGTGAACCATTTCTACTCCCCCTCCCATTCCTCAGACGACATGTCCAAGCTGGGCCTCCTACAATGCCACAATGATGCCACCCAAAGGTTGCAGGAACAACAACTCATATTCCGCTTGGGAACCCTGCAGCCCAATGGTATCAATGTGGACTTCACAAGCTTCAAAATCTCCCCCTCCCCCACTGCATCCCAAAACCAGCCCAGTTCGTCCCTGCCTCCCTAACCTGTCCTTCCTCCCACCTATCCCCTCTTCCCACCTCAAGCCCCACCCCCAACTCCTACCTACTAACCTGACCCTGCCCCCTTGACCTGTCCATCCTCCCTGGACTGACCTATCTCCTCCCTAACTCCCCACCTACACTCACCTTTACTGGCTCCATCCCTGCCTCTTTGACCTGTCTGTCTCCTCTCCACCGATCCTCTCCTCTATCCATCTTCCTTCCGCCTCCCCCTCTCTCCCTATTTATTTCAGAACCCCCTTTCGCTCCCCCGTTTTTGAAGAAGAGTCTAGTCCCAAAACATCAGACTTCCTGCTCCTCTGATGCCGCTTGGCCTGCTGTGTTCATCCAAAAATACACCTTATTATCTCTATACTCTCCATAGTGTTGTTTTAATCAATGTTTGTTCTCATGTGAATCACCATCCAGATTTGGGCAGTAGAGTTGTAACATAAAATATTTTCCATGTGCAATCATACATTCCTTCTATTCCAAACAGATAACTGGCTATTTCAAACAGTAGACAGCTATTATTACTACTCGTAGTATAGGGAACTTGTAGGTATTTAAGTAAGATATTAATCTGACCATAATCCACAGTGTTTTATTGGCATTCTCATCCATCTTTGCTTCTGGGCATTTCTTTCTTAAAATTGCTGTACTGAGCCATAAATTTTGGTAATGTGTTTTGCATTCTTGTCAAAAGAGTAATAATTCTGCAGTAGTGATTCATAAAGCTTCTACAGACAGGATGGCCTAACAGCATTCGTTATACTCTGCTACAGAGGAAATAGTCTCAGATCTTCCAATATTTAAGGATAAAATAGAAGCCTCTGGGTTGTTCAAGGTATCAGTGCAGAAGCCAAAGCACAATAGATTTAAAGACAGCGTATGAATTAATTACAAAAAACGTAGTCATTTTCAATGAAAATGAAAGTCACCAATTATGAAATGAAACATTAGCCCCCAAGATCGGGTCAAATCAAGTACTCACATCCTGCCTTGTAAACTGGATTCCAAACAGAAGTCTTTAATAAAATATGAGTTTACTGAAGCTTACACTTCTCCATTGTTGACTCATTTAATGGTTATTTTCAATTCAAAATCTTTCACGCTAATACGATTCATAACAATGAGTTTAACATATAAGTTGGCTGGTACATCATGATTTTTAACAAACAGCTATATCCAAGAAAGGCTGAGCAAATGATATAGCCAAAAAAATGCAACAGAGAAAAAATTACAGCAATTTTGCAGAGGGGAATGAAGCCAAAAATGTTAAGCCTAAAGACAATGAATGTCTGACGGAGCACCAGTGATTCTATGAAATATAGGTGGACATGCAAATTTCTCGAATTACCATAGCTATGTTTTATCCTGAAGTTATTGTGAGTGATTTAGAGAAAGCTCACAGAACCCATCACTATGAAACTCTTAGTCTGAATTTCACAATCTCTATTTACATACATTTTCTGATTACATGGCCCTTAATTAGTAAGAAAGCCTGGACAAAGTTCCAACATCTGTTGCCATTGTTGGACTGAGATTTACAAGGTCTAATTAACGAATAGTGGGTAGATGTTACAGTGTTTCAATTAGACCTAATTGTATTCTTAGAGTTTCACACATTCACTTAACCTAACGCACTTTTCTAAAGTACAATTTATCATCTCCACCCATTAAAAACATTCGGGCACTCTATACATTCTACTAGGAATTTAACATGCCAGAAGTAAATATATCATCTTAATCTTCAGCTGACAAACATCTGTTGTTTTTTATTTCTTTCCAGAGATGTGGATGTCACTGGCAAGGGAGTTCAAAAATTTTGAGTTTCACAACTGTGAAGGAATGGTGATATAGCTCTAATTGCAGAGGAACATGCAGGAGATCGTGTTATCATGTGCCTGTTATATTTCCCCTTCTAAGAAGCAGAGACACCGGTTTGGTAGGTGCTGTTGTAGGGGTCTTGGTGAGTTTCTACAATACATGCTTTGAAAACGCAGCAGATATCCACTGTTAAATGGCTTGTTGCTGAAAAGAAAAGAGCTACATCTACAAGATAACTTCAACATCTGCAACCTTTGATAATTGCACACAAGAAAACAAATGTTTTGCTCTCTCATGTGGCAGTGCCCAAGATTCTGGATTTTGAGAGTGGCATACTGAGCAATCTTTTCTTCTCTTTTAACGTTGATCCACCAATGAGTAAACAATACAGAAACAGTCCTTTGCAAGCCTTCAAAAATCAAAATTGGACAAAACAGCAAGAAATGTTAGCACAGCATAAAGCATAAGAAATATAATTACAAATAGAAATGAGTTAACTTGGCTTCAAGTGTCAGATTACAAAATACTGGTAGTCACAGGCCCCTTCCTCCGTAATGGAATATAATAACAGCACTTTTCTAAATTACTTCACATGCTAAATGTTTCATTAGTACTATTGGCTCCTAAATTAATGAGTTTGGCTATATCATTTGCTCAGCCTTTCTTGGATATAGCTGTTTGTTAAAAATCATGATGTACCAGCCAACTTATATGTTAAACTCATTGTTTGTCCCAAAGAAGAAGACAAATATTTGCAAGTTGTGCTTTGTTTTTCAGAATTCTGTCTTTGAGATCATTTATTGCTTGATCTGTAAAAAAAAAGTAAATGTGACTTGAATAGCAAGTATTCGGGAATGATATAAGTGAAGTTTATGATTAAATATATACTTCCATTCCTTGTTGCAAGTATTTGCTTTTGTTTTAAAAGTAGAGTGCAGTGTTTGTTTATTTATTTTACTGTTTTGTTTTCTCTCTCCTTTTATCTTTGCACTTTTCTGTTTCTATCTTCCTCCATTTTTTACTATGGCTCCTCCTTTCCTGGCCTTAGGTCCCATTAAGAAGGTAGGCTTTAGAAATATACACATGTAGCAGCAGATATTGACCACTAGAGGGTGATCACATCAAATAAGAAATGGTTCACATTGGTTTCTCTCTACTTTGATTCCAAATTAGAAAAAAAACAGACTAACTGGCATCAGGACACAGGTAAGCCTTGTTCCTGTAGAAAACCATTTTTATAGCATTTTAACCAGCATTTTCTTGCAGGAAAGCTTTGTTGTTATGGAGTGAGGACTGTTTAACTGCTATTTTTGTTTAAATTAACATTACAGACTCGCAAGCTCTTTTACTCTTAAGAGAAATACAACTTTTAACTCTGAAAAACTTAGAAATAAAGCTTAGTTTTCTGACTTGTCCATGCCTACCTGCAAATCTATACTCACAGTAAGTGAGGCTGGCTGATTCTCCAAAATTTTGATGTCCAGGGTTTTTTTCCCAAGTTGATCTTTAACTTGGTTTTCAAGTGTCTACCACTCGTATCTTGGGCTCTTTAAGCACGCCCTCCCCATAACATAAAAAGCTGACATAGGTAACATGGTATTGAAAAATCCAAAAGACATTTATTATAGATCACTGATGTATATAAATATTACACACGCACATCCTTGTCTATGTTGACATTGAGCTCTTCAGTTATAAAGAGTAATGTATTTCCATCAGCATGGCATGCTTCAAGTGGCTCCATTTATGATGGAATCTGAAATCCTTATAACCTCAATTCATCTGCTCTGATACAGTAACGATTTTATGAGTATATCTCTTCAAGAAATACTGACAAACTAACTGTAAGACATGACAACACTAATGTCTTATCAGTAGTGATATTTGTAAAAGTGATTAGTTTAAAAATTCCTCTTCACCCCAAAGGGAAAAAGAAACAAACATTTAGGAGGTGGAAGAGCTTTGTAAAGGTGTCTTCTCATCGTTCTGAGAGTTGGTAGCTAGGAGGGCCATTAATTATAAAGAAAGCAAAAACACAAATTAGGAATTAGTCACATTATTTAGTATAGAAGTCATTGCGAAAAAAATATGTTCTACTGATGTGTGACTTGCAACAAAAGAAAGAAAAAATAGCAAGGAGCCAGAGGGCGATAGCTTTATATGCTTTTCTCCTTAGGGAAAAGTAAAGTAAGGGATCGTGCAAAGAATGAAAGAACATACAATATGAAAGTGAAATCAATGATGAGGCTTTATGAATACATCAAACAGCTATGAAAGTGAAGGATATTAAAATGCTTATCACAAATGCATTGGAAGTCATAAGATTTTACAAAAAGAACAATCTAGGAAGTAGCCTGGAGAAAAATAAGTTGTTTCTGATAAATAATATCTGGCAACACTGAAATTATGATAATGGGAGGTCTGTCAACTATAAAAATGAGGATCAAAGGATTGCAGGGCACGTACTGGCATGTGCCAAGGGATGAGAAATGGAATGGTCTCAGAGAAAGTGTCAATGAGAAGAAGCAGATACAGGTACTATTGATGATTGTGTTCAAGTGCTTAGGCTCATAACATGATACACGCCATACAAGGACCCTAACAAGAGGAGCTGCAGAACTGTGGCGCAAATAAATAAAATGTTTGATCAGAGACTTTACTGCAATTACTGAAAAATATTGAATCTCATTCTGAAGGCTAACTGCTATTTCAATGGATGCTGGAGTGCTGTGCAGAGAACAAGTATACACGCAGTGTGCAATTATGAAAACAAAAGGCAATTATGTAGGCGATGACTGATATTTCAGGAAGACAATTTCAAATGAAAAATGCAGCATTTCTACTTCTCCACTTCTGAGTCTGGACACTGGCTGTAGACAACATAACTAAGCCAGCCTTCAAGTGGCATAAATATGTCTAAAGAAACATCATTGATTCCAATCAAGAATTTGCAAGATGCTTCATAGCCCACTGACCACCCAATTTAAAAGTAAAGTTAGATACTGAGATTCTGCACCAATTGAGCTTATACGATAATGGTGTCAAGAAGAATACAGTCCCAATTTTGTTCATGCTATATTAAAAAAACTGGATTTGACATTTGAGGCTGCTGCAACTTTTGTGTTGGCTGTCTATCAAATTTGCATAGTTTTAAATCCATCACCATTCCTATAGAGACCTATAATTAGTAAAAAAAAACTTCAATATCCATTCCTTGACTAAAAGCATGACTTACAGAATAACAAGTCAAAGTTTCATTTTTAAAGTATATATTGCCATAGCAGGTTAAAAGCACCATTGACTAAATGCCATTTCCGTTAGCAACCTATAAAACTACAAAACAGAATTCCTCCCGCCTTCTTATTTTTTAGCACCACCCAAACTCCGACAATCAGATGTATGTATACTGTCCTTAAATTTAATTCTTGCAGAACTTAGTCCGAAGGGATTGTTATATCTTAAGAGTTTACCTTTGACCTTGATTCCATTGTTAGCCTTTCTCGGAACTTTGAATTCCAGAACCATCTTTCATTTTGAGTATATTCCTGGAGATTGCTTCCTCGAGTGAAAGCTGGGTGAATCTTCCAGCCTGTTTTTAGGTCCTAATGAATTTTGTCTTTTCAGCCTGAGCATGAACTTCCTTCCCCCTGTCCAGCATAATGTGCCATACAGATCTTTCCTCTCTGGATGCTATCTCTCCCACCCTATCTCTCTCTTTCTCCTGGACCTGGGAAAATTAACCATGACTGTGATATTCAGCGATGTTTTCCAAAACACTGAAGCCAAAATATCACAATGATTTACTTCATACCCTTCCCAACTCAATGTCCATCATAATGCCAACATGATGTTGTTGACTTGCTTGCCAAGCTGGCTTGTTTTTGAACAGATTAAGTTTTTGATACTAGGTGACATCATCACTAGAGCCTCTGATGAAGCAATGTTATTCTACTCCATTTGGAATTTATACTGCAAATAATGTCATTTTCGATTTTGATCTGTATGGGTTTGTTTATGGGATCCAATTCTTTATGTTTGTTGATTGCATTACAGGTAGAGAACTTGCCTCTAGGAATTCCCATGCGTGTCTATATTTGGCTTGGGCAACTATGATCACCTTGTACCAATTAAATTGATGACCTTCACTGTCTGACAATACTAATATTAAGGAGAGTTTGTCATGCCATTTTGCTGCTAGCTGATGTTCATGTATTCTGATGGCTAGTTTCCTTCCTGTCCATCCAATGCAATGTTTGTTGCAGTCATTGCATGGTATTTTGTAAACCACATTCATTCTGCATGTTGTGGCAATGGGGTCTTTAATCCTTGTATGTGTTGGTCATAGAATGGCTGTGGACTTATGGGCCACCATGATCCCTAGTAGTCTTAGGAGTCTTGTTGTCAGTTCTGATATGTTCTTGATGTAGGGCAGTGTGGCCAATGTGTTAGGGCATACTATGTCCTCCTGTTGTTGTCTGTTTTGTAGGATCTGTGGATGAAGTTGAGAGAATATCTGTCTAAAGCGAGGATATGGTATGTGTTCTTTCTCTTCCCGGTGTAGTTCTGGAGTGTTGCAGTGTGTCATGGCCCATTTAAATAGTGTCCTAATGCAGCTTTGTTTATGGGCTTTGGGGTGGTTACAATGGAAGTTGAGGATTTGATCTGTACGGGTTGCTTTTCTGTATACTGAGGTTTGAAACTCCCTGTTGGTCCTACGCTCAACTCTGACATCCAGGAGCAGAAGTTGATAGTTGTTTTCTTCTTCTCTTGTGAATTCAATTCCTGTGAATATGCTGTTGATAGGTCTTTTCTAATTTGTTGCATTTAATAATGACAAATGTGTTGTCTAAATTAAGGATCCAAAGTTTAGGTTGAATGAGGGGGAGAGTAGGGTGTTCTAGTCTTTTCAAGACTGCTTCTGCCATGAGCCACGAGATGAGTGACCCTATTGGTGGACCGTAGAGCTGTTTGTATATTTGCCCATTAAAGACAAAGCGTGTGGTGATACAACATGTATCACATAGGTCAGGTAGAGATGATGATTAGCTATTTTTAAGATCCCAATTTCTTTCATCTTGGACTGAAAGCACAGTTTAGAGTACAACTACTTACAATACACCATACTGAAGACTGTTCTAGGACTTTAGGGTCTCATAATCTAGCCACTGTCAGCACACAGGCTTCTGTCATTGTTTCCAAATGTAAACACCTTGTATCTTCTTCCAGGTAAAACAAATTGATCCCCCTTTAATCTGAAACAATCAAGGCACTCAGATTTGCTGTTTGGCAGCCTCCAGAACAGGATACATCACTCCTCACCCTTCCTTAAATTTAACATTAAAGAAACAGTCCTAAACTATAACATAACAATATAACATAATCGTTACTCTTTGGCTATCAGAAATTAGGCATGACAAAAATACTATGAGATGGGTCTTCATTTTCAGCCCAGTTTTGAAGTTGCATCAAATTCCGAGTCATCATCAAACTTGCTGTGAGATGTCCCCATTTCATACAAACATATGAACACAGTAGGAGCAGGACAGCCAACAGTTGAAACATGTTCTGCCATGAAATAAGATTGTGGTTGATCCGATTGTAACAACAAATCCATATTCCTGCTTGATCCTTAAAATCTTGCACCTCCCTACTTGACAGGAATCTATCTACCTCTATCTTAACAATATTCAAGGACTCTGCTTCCATCAACATTTGTGGAACAGGGTTCGAAATACTTATGATGTTCTGGGAGAAATCATTTTGCTCACATTCTGTTTTAAATGGGCAACCTCTGATTTTTAAATATTGACCCCTCATTCTAGATTCCTTCAGAAAAGAAAACATCCTCTCCTCAACTATCCTGTAAAGACACCTCAGGATCTTATAGTTTTCAATCAAGTTGCCTCTTACTCTTGCAGACTCCAGTAATTACAAGGCTAGCCTGTCCAACCTTTCCTCTGAAGACAATGCTGTCTTTACAAATATTGTTCTGGCAAGCCTTCTCTGACCTGCCCCTAATGCATTTGCAACCTTCAATGTTTACCTTCAAGTGATGAAAGAGCAATACTTTGTTGACTGGGCTGGATCAGAATGTAGGAATGCCTTTTGAAGTTTGAATTTTATGGAATGTTAAGTTATTTTAATCAGTTTTCTAACAGTAGGCAGATATAACGTCATAGACTTTGTGCTAGGAAAGATATTTTGCATTTTTTATTAATAGACACCACAGTTTGTTCAGTTGTAGAAGTGCATAAAGAAGACTCAAAGAGAATTACTTAGAGGAAAATCATTAGTTATGTATGGCCACAGAAGTAAATTTATTTTAGCTATCTCTGTAGTATCAGAGACAAGAATGTCATTGAACTGCTGTGAAGCATCCTGGGAAGGATGAACAACTAGCAGTTTGTGGTCCACATTGATGGTGATGATGTAGACTTAAAGACAAATATGGACGTGCAGTCAGAATTTATGGAAATAGGCTGAAAGTTACCAAGCAGGACCTCAAAAGCAGACAAATGAAAATGGTTTCAGGAATGAGGAAATTCAGTTACCTTGAAAAATTGAAACATATATTTGTTGGGACTATATTTCTCGGAGAGGAAAATGTTGAGACCATGTTTAATAGGCCTATTGCAAATCATGATGGATCTGGTCAGAGTAGAGAAACTGTTCTGGTTCATGGGAGGTGGTTTCACTGACAGTGTGGAGTGAGTGACCTTGATAGATGTAGCAATTAAGTTGCTTTCTCTTTTTGCATGCTTCTTTCATAAAATCTGGGTGTTAGCTTTCATTCCTGCACTTTTGCAGCTACTCTCTTTGACTTGACTATTCTGATCCAATAGTCGCTTTTATTGAACTCTCTGAAGTTCCAAAAAGTTGGGGGAGACAATAGCATAGTGGTATTATCGCTGGACTGTTAATCCAGAGACGCAATAATGTTGTAGGGACCTGGATATGAGTACCACCTCAGCAGATTGTGGAATTTGAATGCAGTTTTTTTTAATGTGGAATTGGGAGTCTAATGATGCCCATGAATCCGTCATCAGTTATTGGAAAAATCCTTCTGACTCACTAGTGTCAAAGAACAAAGAACAAAGAAAATTACAGCACAGGAACAGGTCCTTCGGCCCTCCAAGCTTGCGCTGACCGAAATCCTCTATCTGAACCTGTTGCCTACTTGCCAAGGATCTGTATCCCTCTGCTCCCTGCCAATTCATGTATCTGTCTAGATATATTTTAAATGACCCTATCGTGCCCGCCTCTACCACCTCCGATGGCAATGCGTTCCAGGCACCCTCCACCCTCTGCGTAAAGGACTTTCCAAGCATATCTCCATTAAACTTTTCCCCTCTCACCTTGAAATTGTGACCCTTAGTAATTGAGTCCCCCTACTCTAAGAAAAAGCTTCTTGCTATCCACCTTGTCTATACCTCTCATGATTTGGTAGGCCTCAATCAGGTACTCCCTCAATCTCTGTCTTTCTAATGTAAATAATCCTAATCTACTCAACCTCTTTTCATAGCTAGCACCCTCCATACCAGGCAACATCCTGATGAATCTCCTCTGCACCCTCTCCAAAGCATCCACATCCTTTTGGTAATGCGGCGACCAGAACTGTACACAGTACTCTAAATGTGGCCGAGCCAAAGTCCTATACTACTGTAACATGACCTGCCAACTCTTGTACTCAATATTCCGTCCGATGAATGAAAGCATGTCTTATGCATTCTTAACCACTCTATTGACCGGCAGTGCCACCTTCAGGATACTATGGACCTGAACACCCAGATCTCTCTGTGCATCAATTTTCCCCAGGGCTTTTCCATTTATCGTATAGTTCACTCTTGAATTGGATCTTCTAAAATACACCACTTCACATTTGCCTGGATAGAACTCCATCTGCCATTTCTCCACCCAACTCTACAAACTATCTTTATTCTGCTGCATTCTCCGACAGTCCCCTTTACTATCAGCTACTCCACTAATCCTTGTGTCATCTGCAAACCTGTTAATCAGGCCATCTATACCTTCCTCCAGATCATTTATGGATATCACAAAGAACAGTGGCCCCAACACAGATCCCTGTGGAACACCACTGGCCACAGTTCTCCATTTTGAGAAACTCCCTTCCACTACAACTCTCTGTCTCCTGTTGCCCAGCCAGTTCTCTATCCATCTAGCTAGTACACCTTGGACTCCATGTGACTTCACTTTCTCCATCAGCCTACCATGGGGAACCTTATCAAATGCCATACTGAAGTCCATGTATATGGCATCTACAACCCTTCCCTCATCTATCAACTTTGTCACTTCCTCAAAGAATTCTATCAAGCTGGTAAGACATGAACTTCCCTGCACAAAGCCATGCTGCCTAACACTAATAAACCCATTTTCTTCCAAATGTAAATAGATCCTATCTCTCAATTTTTCTCCAGCAGCTTCTGCACCACTGACGTCAGGCTCACCGGTCTATAATTACCTGGATTATCCTTGCAACCTTTCTTAAATAATCGGACAACATTAGCAATTCTCCAGTCCTCTGGGACCTCACCCGTGCTCAAGGGTGCTGCAAAGATATCTGTTAAGGCCCCAGCTATTTCCTCACTCGCTTCCCTCAGTAACCGGGGATAGATCCCATCCAGACCTGGGGACTTGTCCACCCTGATGCCTTTTACCATAAGACCATAAGGCATAGGAGTGGAAGTAAGGCCATTTGGCCATCAGGTCCACTCCGCCATTTACATCATGGCTGATGGGCATTTCAACTCCACTTCCCTGCACTCTCCCCGTAGCCCTTGATTCCTTGTGAGATCAAGAATTTGTCAATCTCTGCCTTGAAGGCATCCAACGTCCCGGCCTCCACTGTACTCCGTGGAAATGAATTTTACACTTCCCCATTCCTTATGCTGACTTGACCGAGAGTAATCAAACATCTATCCCCAACCTCAACATCCGTCAAGTCTCTCTCCTGAGTGAATACCGATGCAAAGTACTCATTAAGAATCTCATTCATTTTCTCTGACTCCTCACATAACTTCCTTCCTTGAGTGGGCCAACCCTTTCTCTAGTTACCCTCTTGGTCCTTATGTATGAATAAAACGCTTTGGGATTTTCCTTGACCTTGTTTGCTAATGATATTTCATGACCCCTTTTAGCCCTCTTAATTCCTCATTTCAGATTGGTCCCACTTTCCCGATATTTGTTCAAAGCTTTGTCTGTTCTCAGTCACCTAGACCTTATGTATGCTTCCTTTTTCCTCTTTGCTAGTTTCACAATTTCACCTGTCATCCGTGGTTCCCTAATCTTGCCCTTCCTATCCCTCATTTTCACAGGGACGTGGTTGCCCTGCACTCTAATCAACCTCTCTTTAAAAGCCTCCCACATATCAAATGTGGATTTACCCTCAAACAGCTGCTCCAGATCCACATTTCCCATGTCCTGCTGAATTTTGCTATAGTTGGCCTTCCCCCAATACAGCACTCTTCCTTTAGGACTACTCTTGTCTTTGTCCATGAGTATTCTGAAGCTTACAGAATTGTGATCACTATTCCCAAAGTAATCCCCTATTGAAACTTCAACCACATGGCTGGGCTCATTCCCCAACACCTGGTCCAGTATAGCCCTTTCCCAAGTTGGACTATTTGCATACTGCTCTAGAAAATCCTCCTAGAAGCTCCTTACAAATTCTGCTCTATCTAAGCCCCTAACACTAAGTGATCCCAATCAATGTTGGGAAAATTACAATCTCCCATCACCACCACCTTGTTGCTCTACATCTTTCCATAATCGGTCTACATATTTGTGCCACTATCTCACACTTGGTGTTGGGAGGCCTGTAGTACAGCCCCAACATTGTTATCGCACCATTCCTATTTCTGAGCTCTGCCCATATTGCCTCACCGCTCGAGTCCTTCATTGTGCCCCCCTTCAGCACAGCTGTGATATCCTCTTTGACCAATAATGCAACTCCTCCACCCCTTTTACCTCCCACTCTATCCCATCTGAAACATCTATACCCTGGAATATTTAGTTGCCAATCTTGCGCTTCCCTCAACCAAGTTTCTGTAATAGCAATAACACCATACTCCCAGGTACATATACAAGCCCTAAGTTCATCTGCTTTACCTACTACACTTCTCGTATTAAAACAAATACACCTCAGACCACCTGTCCCTTTGTGTTCATCATCTGCTCTCTGCCTACTTTTTCCCTTAGTCACTGACTTCATTATCTAGTTCCTTACAGGTTTTAGTTACTACCTCCATACTGTCCACTAACCTCACAATTTGGTTCCCATCCCTCTGCCACATTGGTTTAAACCGTCCCCAACAGCATTAACAAAAGCACCCCCTAGGACTTTGGTTCCAGTCCTGCCAAGGTGTAGACCATCCGATTTGTAATAGCCCCACTTCCCACAGAACTGGTCCCACGGTCCCAAAAATCTGAACACTTTCCTCCTGCATCATCTCTCAAGCCACTCATTTGTCCTGCCTATTCTTTCATTCCTGCTCTGACTAGCACGTGGCACTGGTAGCAGTCCTGAGATTACTCCCTCTGAGGCCCTTCTTTTTAACTTGGCTCCTAGCTCCCTAAATTCTGCATGTAAGACCTCGTCCCATTTTTTTACCTATATCATAGGTGCCTATATGCCTACCACGACAGCTGTCTGTTCACCCTCCCCCTTCAGAATTTCCTGCAGTCAATCTGAGACATCCCTGACTCGTGCACCTGGGAGGCAACATACCATTCGGGAGTCTCGTTTTCGACCACAGAGCCGCCTGTCTACTCCCCTTACAATCGAATCCCCAATGATGATAGCCCTTCCACTCTTTTTCCCGCCCTTCAGTACAGCAGAGCCAGCCACGGTGCCATGAACCTGGCTACTGCTGCTTTCCCCTGATGAGCCATCTCCTCCAACAGTATCCAAGACAGTGTACCTGATTTGGAGGGAGATGACCACAGGGGACACCTGCATCACCTTCCTGCTTTTTTTCTGCCTTTTGCTCACCCATTCCCTTTCTCCCTCAGTAATTCTATTAGGAGGTGTGACCAATTCACTAAACATACTATCCACAAACCCCTCAGCATCGCTGATGCTCCAAAGCGAGTCCACCCACAGCTCCAGACCCATCATGTGGCCTAACAAGAGCTGCAGCTGGACACTCTTCCCACACGTGAAGGAGTCAGGGACATCAACCACGTCCCAGAGCTCCCATATTGAGCAAGAGAAGCATAACACAGGTCTGGGATCTCCTGCCATTTTTACTCTTAAGCTTAACTTAGTCCTACTATAATATCAAATAATAGATAACTGAAATGAAAAAATTTGTACCAAATCACTCTACTTACCAGTCGATGATAAAAAACAGAAAAAGAAAAGCACTTACCTTATCAACACACCAGAGACTTTTTTATTGGTTCGAAGAGGAGGGTGGGTGGGAGACACTACACGTGTAGTGTCTCTGGTTTAGCCACTGCCCAAATATATCAGTCCACTCACCTTCCCAGAGCGCAATTCGACCGCTCCCTCTGAGCTCTGCTGCCGAAATGAAGAACTTACCTCCTGGCAGGCCCTTGGTCCTCGCTGTCACTGGTCCCACTGCTGCTGGTGCTGCAAAACATGGAAAATATTGTGTCCTTAATGGAAAGAAACTGCCATTCTTATTTGGTCTGCACATGCGACTCCAGACCCACAGCAATGTGGTTGACTCTAACTGCCCTGTGAACAATTAGAAGTGGGCAATAAATGCTGGTGTTGCCAGCAACGGCCTCATCCAGTGAATGAATTAAAAATTGCATTATTTCCATACTATTGTACATAATAATGAACATTACATCTCTGCTCTCTAGTACAGTTATTTTAGCCCCTGTTCTCAGAGTGCCAATAGCATGTCAGAATTATATTAATTCATGTATCATTTTAACACCAACGTATGTATTCTCATTGCACTTCGGAGGATCAAGAATCAGAGGGAGCAGTTTTGTGGTGATTTGTAAAAGAAGCAATAGTAGCGTTACAAAAAGCTTTGACAAACCGCTAGGAATTAGGAATGATCTGGAATTAACTGCCTCAGAGTGCGTGGGAGACAGATTCAATCAAGGTGCTCAAGATGGAATTTGATTATTACCCGAAAAAGGGAAAATGTGTATGGCTATGGGGAGAAGGAGGGGCTGTGGCACTCCGTGAATTTCTCCTTCAGAGACAACAGGCTGTAACCATTCTGCGATTCCATAATTGACACATTGTAGAATCTCCTATATCATACACTATGTCACCTCAAAAGCATATGGATGAGCCCATGTAATTCCTAAATTTTGAGAATTGTTTTCGCTTACAGATGGTTGAATTGGCACTCTGGGTGTTATAAAAACTATTACTTGCTGCAGCAACTGAATTAGGAAATTCTTGTATTCAACAAACAGAAGAAAATAATTTCCATCTGAATAGATTTGAGAGTCAATGTCTTAAAGATAATAAAGCTAAACGAATATGGAGTTCACTCAAGCTATAAGCCTCACAAGATCTGCACGTCAAATGTCAAGCTCTTTTGTTGCATTACTCCATCTGTCAATGTTGCCTACTCCCTTGTTGTAAGTAATTGCTTTGCATTCTTCTATTTGTAATGCAATGTCTTTTTGGTGCCTGTTTCCATTCTTCACAGTCCCTTCCCAATCAGCCTGGCTAATGGTGCATAGAAAGCTTTTCTTGATTATTGCATTTAAGCATCACTGAAATGGTAGCAATAAGAGACATTACATCAGGAAGTTGCCAACTATTTTCTCATTCGGTCGGGTAACATGACCAAATTTTGCTGGCAATCAAATACTTTGCCAAATTTCAAACTTGGGGTCTTTTATATTGATAATCAAAATAATGCAATTGACAAGACATGATTCCATTGCTACAGCAAGCCATCCTTCTTTGAGAAATGAAGCATAAAAATAAAATTGTAAACAGAAGAAGATGTGAAAAGAACTATTGCAGCACATCCATTGTAAACGAAGTTGAAAAACCTCATTTCTGAATTTTCAATAAAGTTCAACATACATTTTAGAGTTAAAACAAATATTCCTGCAATTTTAAAATGCTAAAGGCTATGATGCAAAGCCTTGTACAAGATTATGTAAAAGAAAGAACTTGTCTTTATTTGGTGCCTTAATGACCTTGAAAAATTCCAAAATGCTTCACAACTAATTATATACTTTTGAAGTGTAATCAGAATAGTGATATAGTAACCACAGCAGCCAATTTGACCCCAGCAAGTTTCGATGAACATAAATGAGATAATGAACAAAAACAAAGTTGCTGAAGAAGCTCAGCAGGTCTGGCAGCATCTGTGAAGGTAAAAAAACAGGGTTAACATTTCTGTCCAGTGACCCTTCCTCAGGATATTCTGAGGAAGTGTCACCAGACCCAAAACGTTAACTCTCTTTTTCCGTTCACAGATGCTGCCAGACCTGCTGAGCTTCTCCAGCAATTTTGTTTTTGTTCCTGATTTACAGCATCTGCAGTTCTTTGTGGTTTTTATAAATGAGATAATGATGTTTAAACTGCTTTATGTGGTTGGTTTAGGGAGTCAATGTCCTACATATTCTTTGACCACTGCCTCACAGATGATAGACAAATTGCAAATTCCATTCTGATCAGGTACACACATCCGTATAAATCTGGCGGGCAGGTATAAAATTGTCAATCAAACCCAGCCGACATTCATGATGGTTAGAGCAACATGGCAAAGCAGTTTCATTTCTGACCCTACCACCACCAAACCTCCTGTGAGAGGCCAAAACAAATCAAAAGTGATTAAAAACAAAGGCTAATAAGGGAAAGGATACTCTGGAAAATGTATTTTCAATCTTCTGAAACAAACAAAATGTAACAAATTTCTTTTCAGCATCAGTGATTTGCACTCAGAAATTGGACATTAATGGGCAACATTAAAGGAAACAGAATTTCTTCCTGCCCAATGACTATTGCTTTAACAGTTGTTTTGGTCAAAGGAGAGCATATACTCTCAAATTTCCATTTGAAACAGATAGGACCCTCATGAGTTTAAATCAAGGTCCAATTATGTTGACCTCTTTGTCTAAATAATGTCATTTCCTTCACCCAGCAAATAACTGGAGAAACTACAAGTCCTTAGGCTAGAGACAAAAAGAAACTGCCAGGAATCCAGGGAGACAAACAGGAGGCTGGAAAGACACAGTAAGCCAGGCAGCATCTGGAGGAAAGGAGCAGTAAACCTTTCAGGTATTACCCTTCTTCAGGACTGGATGTGGGGTAGGGGGAGCAGTAGATAAAGGAGGGAGGGAGAGGTGGAGGCGAAGTGTTGATGATAGGTGAACCCTGAAAGTACGTATGACCTGGTTGGTTGACGGAGGGATGAATCCGATTGGTGGCTGGAATGGGGGATGTGGGGCTGGGAGAGGAGCCAGGGGATGGCTGGGAGGGTTCTTTGAAATTGGAGAAGTCAGTGTTGAGTCTTACAGGCTGTAGCATGCCCAGGCAGAAGATAAGGTGTTGTTCTTCAAGTTTGCGTTGAGTCACTGTGACACTGAACAACGCTGAGGACATTAGACCCACCACCCAGAACAGCTTCCACAAGGACCATGCCCTTCACCACTGCTTAGTTTGTGCCACACTCCCACCAACCACTCCAACCACCACACACACCCACCAACACACCCCCCAACCCCCGACCCCCGACCCCCAACCCCCAACCGGTACCTTCCCTGTAACCATAAAATTGCAACACCTGCCCACACACCATCTCCCTCACCTCCATGCAAGGCCCTAAACAGTCTTCCAAGTAAGACAGAGCTTCACCTGCATCTCTTCCAACCTAGTCCATTGCATTCAGTGCTCCTGAAGTGGTCTTCCCTACGTTGGTGAGACCAAACATAGACTCGGTGACCAGTTCACCAAGCATCTCCGCCTGGCCTGTATTGGCCAACCTAACCTCCCGGTCGCAGCCCATTTCAACTCCCTATCTCACTCCCCCTCCAACATGTCCGTCCTTGGCCTCCTCCAGTGTTGCAGTGACTCGGAACGCAAATTTGAGGAACAATACCTTATGTTCTACCTCAACACCCTATAGCTCAGGGTATGCAATATTGAGTTCTCCAATTTCAAATAACCTTCACACCCATCTCCCAGCTCCCCTTCCAGTCTCACCTCCTCCCTTCCATTCCACCTACCTACCCTCCCTTCCAGCCATTAACCAGATTCATCTTTCCCGTTGACCAACCAGGGTGTACCTACTACCGGTGTCCACCTACCACCATCATTCCACCTCCAAGCCTCACCCTCCACCTTTATCTGTGGCTCCCCCTACTCCCAAATTCCACATCCTGAAGAAGGTTAATACCCAAAATGCTGATTGCTCCTTTCCTCCAGATGCTGCCTGACTTGCAGTGTTCTTCCAGCCTCCTGTTTGTCTACCATGAGTCCTTAGGCACCCTTTCCAAATGCAAGGAAAATGAGGAAATGGCAGAGTGCAATACTTACAAAAAAAGCATTCCAGCAGCGCAGCTGAAGGTGTGTGCTCCAGGACAACTTCAAGATGCTCTCCTGCAACACTGCAGAAAATTGCAGTGAAGCCTCCTGTGTAACCGTAAATAGCAGGAAAATTCCAAAGACTACCCCATCAGTCTACTCTGAAACAACAGCAAAGTCTGAGCATGTGTTATCTACTGCTGCCTCCATCTATCTTCTTAATCACCTCTTCAAAAAAACTCAATCAAGTTTGTGAGACACAATTTCCCACACATGCTGTCTGTCACAAGCAATCCTTGCCTTTCCAAATACATGTAGATCCTCTCTCTCAGAATCTCCTCCAACAACCACTGACATCAGGCTCATCAGTCTGTAGTTCCCTGGCTTCTCCTTGCAGCCTTCTTTAAATAATAGCATCACATTAGTCGTCTTCCAGTCTTCCAGTACCTTACCTGTGGCTGTTGATGATACAAATGTCTCTGCTGGAGCCCTGCAACTTCTTTCTAGCTTTCCATAAAGTTCTGAGATACGGTACGGGCAACTAATCTACCATCATACATTTTAAAACCTCCAGCACTTCCTCTTCTATAATATGGAATCTTTTCAAAACATCTATTAATTTCCCCAAGTTTCCGAGCTTCCATGTCTTTCTCCACAGTAAGTACTGACTCATCCATACATAGATGGCCTCATTGATGCATAAGGGGCTCTATTGTCCCCCTAGTTACTCTTTTGCCTTCATTATACTTGTAGAATCTCTTTGGTTTCTCCTTAACCTTATTTGCCGAAGTTATCTCATGTTCCCTTCTTGTTGTCCAGATTGCCCTCTTAAATATACTGCAACACCCCATACTCCTCAAGGGATTCACTCAACCCCAGCTTCCTATACCTGACATATGCCTCCTTCTATTCCATGACTAGATCCTCATGTTTCTAGTCATCAGTGTGATCTATTCCTGCCAGCCTTGCCCTTCACTCTAACAGGAGCATGCTGTCTCTAAACTCTTGTTATCTCACTTTTATCCCACTTGCTAGACCTGTGAACAGCCTCCCCCAGTCAACTTTTGAAAGTTCCTGTATAATAACATCAAAATGGGCCTTGTATCAATTGAAAAGTAACTTCTGGACAGAGTATCCTTTTCCATGACAACTATTTTAAAACTAATTGAATTATGGTCACTGGTCCCAGAGTGCTCCACCATGAGTTTGTCTGCTTAGTCACTTGCCCTGCTTTGTCATTTGCCTTGCCTTATTTCCGAAAAGGAGGTTGAGTTTTGCCCCTTCTCTCGTAGGGCCAGCTACATGTTGAATGAGAAAGTTTTCTTGAAACACTTAACAAGTTCATTCCCATTCAAGCCTTTAACATGATGGCAGTCCAGTCTTGTTTGGAAAGTTAAAATCCCCTATTTTTACAATCCTGTTATTCTTACAGCTATCTGTGATCTCTTTACATATTTATAGAGTCATAGAGTTGTACAGCACTGAAACAGACACTTCGGTCAAACTCATCCATGCCGACCAGATATCCTAAATTAAACTAGTCCTGTTTGACCCATATCCCTCTAAACACTTCCTATTTATATACCCATCCAGATGCCTTTTAAATGTTCCAATTGTACCAGTCTCCACCACTTCCTCTGGCAGCTTATTCCATACACGCACCACCCTCTGCATGAAAAAAGTTGCCCATTAGGTCCCTTTTAAATCTTTCCCCGCTCACCTTAAAGTTATGCCCTCTAGTTTTGTGCTCCCTACCCTGGCCAAAAGATCTTGACTATTCATCCTATCCATGCTCCTCATGATTTTACTAACTTCTATAAGGTCACCTCTCAGCCTCTGATGTTCCAGGGAAAATAGCCCCAGCCTATTCAGCCTCTCCCTATAGCCCAAACCCTCCAAAGACTGGCAACATCCTTGTAAATCATTTCTGAACTTGTTCAAGTTTTGCAACATTTTTCCAATAGCAGGACGACTAAAATTGAATGTAGTATTCCAAAAGTGGCTGAACCATTGTCCTGGACAGCCACAACATGACCTCCCAACTCCTATACTCAATGCACTGACCAACAAAGGCAAGTGTGCCAAATGCCTTCTTCACCAACCTGTCTAATTGCAACTCCACTTTCGAGGAACTATGAACCTGCACCCAAAATCTCTTTGAGCTCTGATGAAGAATCATCTGGACTCAGAATGTTAGCTTGGTCTCTCTCAACAGATGCTGCCTAATCCTGTGCCTCAATGCTGTGATTTCCAGCGTTTTTTTTGTTTTAATTACATATTCCAGCATCTGTATTAGTTTGCTGCACTAAAATCTCTTTGTTCGGCATCTGTTCCCAGGACCTTACCACTAAGTGTATAAATCCTGCCCTGATTTGCCCAACCAGAATTAAACTTGTTCTGCTACTCCTCTGCCCATTTTCCCATTTGTTCAAGATCCCATTGTACTCTGAAGTAACCTTCTTCTTTGTCCACAACATCTCAAATTTTGGTGTCATTTGCAAACTTACTAACCAAACTTCCTATATTCACATCCAAATCATTTTTATAAATGACGAAAACAATTTCTCCTCAATGTCCTGCTGACTATTAGGGGGCATTTAGTACAATTCCATCAAAGTGATCACCCCCTTCATATTCCTCAGTTCCACCCATACAGCTTCACTGGACGCACTCAGGGATATCCTCTCTTAGTGTTGTTTCCCCAATCAAAATGCCACCTTCTCTCCTTTCTTGCCTCCCCTTCAATACTTCCTATAGCATCTTATATCCCAGAACACTGAGCTGCCAGTCCTGTCCCTCCCTAAGACATGTTTCTGTAATTGCTATAATGTCCCAGTCCCATGTTCCCACACTTGCCCTGAGTTCATCTGCTTTACCTCTCAGAACTCTTGCATTGAAATAAATGCAGTTTATTTCATCGGTTTTCTCTCATTCTCTGCTGTGCTCTTGCCTGCCTTGTCTATTTACCTGCTCTCTTTAACTTAAGTACCAGCCTCAACATTCTGCCTTGTCTCAGGGTAGCTCAGGGTCCCACCCTCCTGCCAGACTAGTTTAAACTCTTCTAAGTAGCTCTCCCTGCCAGAATATAAGTTCCCCTCCAGTTCAGGTGTGACCCATCCCTCTTATACAGGTCACTTTTCTCCCAGAAGAAATCCCAATAATCCAAAAATCTGAATCCCTGCCCCCTGCACTAGCTCCTCAGCCACACATTTACCTGCCTTATCCTTCCATTCCTACTCTCACTAGCACATGGGTGCTAGATAAAACGCTGAGAATTCTGTAGGAAGTAGCTTACTTCCTGATTCCGCCAAGCCTGTACACAAGTTATCAATCAGGAGTGAGTGCAATACTTTCCACTTGCTAGAATGGAGATAACACACAAGAAGTTCAACACTATACGTAATAAAGTAGCCCACTTGATTGTTGCCTCTTATAGCCCCCTAAAAAAAACTGCTTTCACAACTAATGTGGGCTAGAGTAGCAGCAGCATGGTCTCATCTATAAGATGCACAATAGCAACTCACTAAGACTCCTTTAACAGCACTTCCCAATTAGCATCTCTACCACCTCGAAGGGCATGGACTGCTAATTGACATGGGAACATCGCCACTAGCAAATTCTCCACCAATCCACACACAATGCTGACTTGGGACTCTATTGCCCAACATTTATTGCAGCTTGATTAAAACGTTGGAACTCCTTTTAATAACACTGTGAGTGTACCTACACCACATGGACTGCACTGTTTCCAGAGGAAAGGTCACTCTCTCCACCTACTTAAGAGTACTTAGGAATGGCTAATAATTTGGCTAGGCCACTTTTGTAGTATTGTGCAATTCTGGCATCCCTCCTATAGGAAGGATGTTGTGAAACGAGAAAGACTTCATAAAAGATTTGCTAGGAAGTTGCCAAGGTTAGAGGGTCTGAATTATAGGGAGAGGCTGAATAGACTGGGGCTGTTTTCCATGGAGCACTAAAGACTGAGGGGTGACCTTATACAGGTTTATAAAATCATGAGGGCATGGATAGGGTAAATAGGCAAGGTGAGGAAGTCCAAAACTAGAGGGTTTGGAGTGAGAGGGTAAAGATTTAAAAAGGCCTAAGTGGCAACTTTTTAACGCAGAGGGTGGTGTGTGTATGGAATGAATTGCCTGAGGAAATGTGGAGGCAGGTAGAAATACACATTTAAAAGACATCTAGATGGGTATATGAATAAGAAAAGTTGAGAGGGATATGGGCCGGATGCTGGCAAATGGAACCAGATTTATATAGGATCATATCATATATACAAAAAAATCAAATAAAACATCATAAATAGGATCAAAGAGGAAAAAATTTGCCAAAAGACAAAATTGATAGCTCTTTACTTGAATGTGCACAGCGTTCACAACAATATCAGGCTAATTGGTATGATCTTATACTCATTTCAGAGACATGGCTACAAGAAGATCAATTCTGGGTATTAAATATTCAGGACAATGGTGTCTTTTCAAAAGAACAGGCAGAAATGTAAAGGTGGTGCGGTAGCAGTGTTAGCATGGGATAGATTAATGCGTTCTCATGAAATTATCTTGATTTCCTGTGGGCAGAGGTAAGATATAACAAAGGGGAGAATACACTGGTAGGATTAGTTTATAGGTCTCCTAACAGTAGGTATATAGTGGGACAGATAACAAATGAAGAAATAATGAAGACTTGTAAAAAATGTAATACATTAGTCATGTGAGACTTTGATCTTCATATAGGTTGGGATAGTCAGATTGGCAGAGGTCAGCATCAGGAAGAATTCTTACAATGTATTTGGGACAGTTTCCTAAAACAATATGTTGTGGATCCAAGCAGAAATCGTGCTCTTTTGGATCTGATATTGCATAATGAGGCAAGATTAATAGAAAATGCATAAAATATTGCCTAAGAAACAGTGACTATAACAGAGTAGAATATAGTATTCAGTTTCTTAGGTAGGAGCTTGGCTCGAAAACAACTGTGCTAAGCTTGAATAAGGATCATTCCAAAGGGATTTTAAAATATTTGTTCATGGGATAAGGGCATTCGCCAGCTAGGCCAGCATTTACTGCCCATCCTTAAATGCCCAGAGGGAGTCAACTGCGTTGCTGTGGATCTGGTGTCACATGTAGGCCAGATCAGCTAGGGGCAGCAGATGCTTTTCCCAAAGGACTTCAGTGAACCAGATGGGTTTTTCTTGTCAATTGTTTCTTGGTCATTATCAAATAAATATTACATTAAAATTTCATCACCATCTGCATGGTGGAATAAAACAATGTGTTGGAGATAGAATATCAAAGTATGGAGAGATTACTAAAGTACACAACACACTTGTCAGACCACGGCAGGAACAGTTCTCGGCCCTTATCTAAGGAAAGATATATAGGCATTGGAGTCAGACCCGAAAAGTTTCTGCTATGACTGTGTTTCCATATTTTACTATAATGGTGTGCATCCTACAGTGGGTTCTTGCAGAAATTGTGTATAACACACTTGCAGTGGAAAATCATCCCCTTATTGTTTGCGCAATGTAGCAACATATTTGTAATTCTGCAGGGAGCTCCTATCATTATTGATTGGTCTGATGTAACCATAAGGCACTTTGGTGCAATGCATTGCACAGTGCTAACTTCACAGAATGATAGCCCACTCAAGGCTAAGACACATAAGGCACCCATTTTCAGTCTTTGTTTTATTCTTATGCTTTGTCTTATTTTTAGAGCAGTAGTAATCCTGTTTGTTTTTGCTAAGTTAGTTTCCAACCCACTTGCTTCTCAATAGCCTTCCTTGTAAATGTAGCTACAATCAACTGCGTAACACCACCCTCTCCACACTTCCCTCATCCGAAACTCAGCTGGCCTAGTCCTTGCTTGGTCCATGTTCCATTCATTCCTCACCCCTGTTGTTGCTGATCTTCTTTGGCTCCAAGACAAGCAATGCCTAAACCTTAATATTTTCATTCCTTGATTTTAAGTTATTCATTGGCCTAGACATCATCTATTTCTGTCATATCCATCAATTCCAAAACATTCAGACATTCAGACATTCTTCTAATTCTACATACCTTGATTTAAATAGTCCACTTGTGGCCATACTTTCAGATGTCTCAAACCTAAAATCTGAAATTTTCTCATTATAGCTCTCCATCTCAGTACTTCTAATTTGTTACGCAATGTAAAAACTCCCACTTTGAATGTATTTTCTTTTAAAGAAAACCTCTGGAAATTAGTTGCATCAATCAATAGTATCCTATTAAGCAGAATATGTTTCCATAAATCTAAAATGAATTTGAAACCTGCCAGTTTTTCTCTTAGGATCAGATGGTTGACACACATTTTACCAAAAACAGACTCTTTAATCCGGACCTGCACACTTTGGAGAAACTAAAGGGCGATTCAAACAAGATTTATAAGACAGCAAAAGTAAGATTGTGACGGTTTGTTTCAAGTTACGTTAAGGCAGAATTATTTTGGATGTTAGGGCTCGGGTGTTTTTCCAGAGACTAGTGAATCTTGCAAGGTGAACAATATGTGCACAAGCTAAGCACAATGAATGCTGATACCTTGAGGGAGAACTTGCCCTGTTTCTGACTGGGAAAAGATCAGCTCATACAAATGGTAGGTACTAAATGATTTTTATGTCAACCTAGAATCATAGAGCACGGAAACAAATTGTTTGGTCCAACCAGTCTGTGTCAACCATAATCCCAAACTAAACTAGTCCCTTCTGCCGACACTTGTCCTATATTCCTCAAAGCATTTCTTATTCATGTGCTTCTCTAAATGTCTTATAAATGTTATAACTGATCCCATATCCATCACTTTCTCTGGACGTTCATTCCTCATAAGGACCACATCTGCAAAAATAAACTATCCCGCATGACAATTTTAAATCTTTCTCCTCTCAGCTTAAAAATATGTTCCCAGTCTTGAAATTCTATTGGGAAAGGACAAATATTATTATTTACCTTATTTTTTCCCTTCATGATTTAATAAACCTGTATAAGATCATCCCTCAAGCTCCTATGGTCCGGTGAGAAGTCCCAGCTCTTCCAGCCTCTCCGTATAACTCAAAATCTCTTGTTCCTGGCCACACCCTGGTAAATCTCTTCTGAACCTTCTCAAGCTTAATAACAGTAACAGTAATCACTTTGCAGACTGGGCACAAAGTTTCAGAGAAAAATTCCTTCATTCTAATTGCATTATTTATTTATTTGTGCTTTCAGTCATCCAGGAAACCTTTTGGACAAAATGGCCAACGACTATGGAATAAAATAAGCGATGCTTCAAACATGGGAGCTGGGGTAGGGGGTGATGGGGCAGGGAAAGCATTGTGGAGGGAACATGCTTTCCTTAAAACTGGTCCATTAGATAACAAAAAGAAATTCAATGCACACCTACAGTCTCCTAGTTCGAGGGCCCTTTTAGTCAATGGTAGGAATGCAGTGTAGTGGCTGTTAAATCAGACTATAAATCTCATGCATGAATTCAGTAGGACAAAAAAGCAACAAATTTGTTGGATTAGCATCCTGATCCAAATATAATCATTGGCTATCAGTTGTTAGCTCAGCTCACTGCTGAATCAAATAGTTATAGCATGTTTTCAAGCTCCAACTTATTGCTTGACTATTACATCTAGGATGATTATGTACTTCTCATGGCAGTACTAAAGGAATGTAATATTTTCCAATGACAAAATGTTGCCTTAAGTCCAAAATGACATTCAAGCAATTGAGAAATTCAGCAATGATGTGTCTAAAATTCAGTTCTGATGTGAAAGCAGGTACATACCCCATACATGCGAAAAACTCATAATGGTACTGAACACAGGTCACTAGCCCACACTTGCAAATGTAAAAAACTGTTAGTTGTGATTTCACAAATGTGTAGGCATTTGTCAAACAATCATGACTGCATTAATAGGAGCACAAAGAACAAATTTAAGATAATCAGTTATCTTATAACATGGTTCATTTACACTTGCTGGAAATGAGATATATTCAAACACAGAGATCCCTTCTCTGCAAACAATAGAAATATTGCTGATGTTTTCTACCTTGCATTCATCAGGACATAAGAGAAAAGGATGCTGAGTAGTGACAAGTTCATTCTGATTGGGTGAAGCAGGGCTCTCCTTCATCCTGGTAAACAGGCCCAACGATTGAACATATTTCCCTCAAAACACAAACTTATAACAATATAACACTTGCATTTTTTCTTCAATCAGTCAGAACTAACTTGCCACTACTCAGCAACCGTTTTTCTTAAGGAATAAGCTTTTGCGATCATTTGAAATTTAACATTCTTGCATGTCCTAATGAGTGCAAGGTATAAAACATCAGCAATGTGACTCTTTTCAACAACATTCAAGGGTTACATTGTTATAAGTTCATCTTTTGATTTAGATGCAGCCTTATTTGTCTGTTCAGGCGAAGGTAAATGTATTGAGTGTCACAAAGTTCACAAACAACCTTCTCTCAAAACAACCTCTCCTTAACCAACATCATGGTTTCGGCTCATTTTTCCAACAAGAGAAAATCTAACCATCTAGATATTTCCTAATATTAACAATACATTAAATTTTACTAATATTTACTAGATTTTACTGCGTATTTAATTGTATTACCATCAATTAACCCTCACTTCTTAAAATGCTGGTGTTGCCTGTTGACTAAAAACATAACAGGACCAACCACTTAGACACTCTGACTATAAAAACAGGTCATGGTTTGAAATTCTGTAATGAATAACTGATATTCACATTCCCCAAAGACTACCCAACATCTTCAATGCATTAGCTAAGACTGTAATAGAATATCCTTCACTTTCCTGACACCATCCAAGAGAATGCAACACTCCTGAGTGGAACCCCCTCCACTACCTGAAACATTTACTTCCTCCATTATTGATGCACAATGACAACAGTGTATAGCATCTATAAAATGCACAACAGCAACTTGCCAAGGACCCTACAGTAATGAAGTCTCCATCTTCCACAAGGACAAGTACCACAATTATATAGTAGCATAAGCAACTGAAGATTCCCTAATTAAGCATTCTGACATGGAATTATATCAACGTTCCTCAGTGTTACTGGTTCAAAATTCTGGAACCATGGGAAATCCAAGGTAACTGTTGACTTTTCATTGGAACCATTGACTTGGAATGTTAAGACTGTTCCTTTCTCTGCACTGCTGTCTAACTTTCAAACTATTTCCAGTGTCTTCTAGGTTCATGCCATTAATTGTTAAACAATTGAGAACTCAGGAGCCACATCCCATCACGTTCTCACCCAACGCATAGATGTGAACTTTCTATGAATAGTAAACGTTGAATGTAATGAGGATTTTGAAGGATTTGAAGAATATCAATGGAAATTTATTAGGAACAAAGTACAGTCAAAGTGTTCCAAAGTGAAAAGTTGCAGGGAACAATACTATCGAGCATTTTCAATTAAAGATAATTAATGATAAAAGATAAATTAGATATAAAGAGTAAAGATGAATTGTATAACTTTGTCACAATCAAAAGGAATGCTATTTTTAATCCACACCAGGTGTGAGCAGAGTACAAGTTTGATTCAAATCAAGGTCTTTGGGGTAATTAGAGAGTTCTGAAATGATAATGTGTTCAAGGACTTTAGAGAAGAAAAGAAAGTTAGCACTATGATAGCAACAATGAGAGACAAAAGCAGAGATGATGGCACACCTGAGAAATTCGATGACAAATGACACAGTTAAGATACCTCTTGTCAAACCCATCCCTATATCAAAGACAACTATTTGCCTAAGCCACACCTTACCGAAGTAGAACTGGAAGCTCATGAAGCAGTGACGGGGAAACAGGCATTAGTTAGTGATTATGTTTGCCTATCTTCCCAGTAAATCAGTTTGCCTTATACCAGATGCATTGCGAGTGCCATTCAATGCACTACAACTTGTCAACGAAACACAGAAAAGCATGTGACAGTATTAAAATTCCTCAGTTTCATTATTTTCACTGTTAATTCTAGGCTTCTACGCAATCAATCGTGGCTACAATCAAAGCCTCAATGATTTACAGACTTCATTTCTGAGCCCACTTATTCAAATCCATTGACATTCCTGTATTCACTCATTCTGCCAAACTACATTCTGAATGATTGCCAACAGCCAGTGGTGCATGCAAAACAGAGCTGTGTGTGAAGAAATGAGTGGTGACAAATCTGGTATTATGTTCACAAAGCATTGCCACATAATTGACAAAGTTTCATTTAAAACCTGACATTTGCTGGGACCTTCCACAGAACATGGCTCTTGACTCTGCTAAATTATCTTTGTTCATTTGTGATATGGAGATCTTGTGTTGGAATTTATTCTTTTCATTTCACATCATTGTGCTTCCTTTCTTAACCTGAGTTCAACCCTTCCTAAACAAATTACAAAACAAGAATCCATGATAGTAATTTATTAATTCATTTTACGTAATTGCATGTTAAATTTATGTGATTTTTTCTAGAGTAAAGGAGATTTTTATAGCCAGCAATCATATTAGTAGCCAATTTGTTCCTCTAGTTTATTAAGCATGCAACAAAATTCTTGCATGATTTTACTCTTCCTGATCCTATCTGCTTGTGGAGGACTTAGCAGGAGAAAAAACAATGAGACAATAATGCTTAAACTTGATATATTGGTAATTATAACATCACATGTCAGATTTCTATGGTGGGAAATATGACTGCCTCTCTAGTAGAACGTAAATAATGCGCTTATGATCGACGTTTCACTCCTGCTTCCTAGGGCTAAAATCTTAATGCTTTAACACACTATTAGGATGTAATTGATTTAGTTTTGCTGACTAAAAGCAGCCTCAGCCATCATGACAAAGCTGGTTATGTCAATGGATAGGCAAATCATGCTCCCTTTCGTCATTTGTGGTTAAATTACATCAAAATAAAATTTTAGCATTGGGCAGTAACTCCTAACCTTCATTCTGCAATCATTTGTATCTACAGTGGAAGTTTTGCTTCAAGGTGCGTAAACAACAAGGTGTTGCAGTATAGCATTATTGAGTAGTATCTTAGGTTTTGCCAAAGTGGCACAGTTAGGGAATAAGGCAAGAATTAAGCAGAATTATGGTGCAGAAACAGGCAGTTTAGTCACTGGATTGCTTCTCCCCACTTGAGCCTCCGCCCACGCAATGCATCAACCGTTTTCAGCATCTGCTTCCATTTATTTTCATATACTTATTGCTTCCCGTTAAATTGCTATTCACATCAACCACTCTGTATAGTAGTGAATATAATGGAAAAATATTGCATGAGTTAAGTGTGGAAATTTTGATAATCCTTTTCTGTTTTGGTTCTATGTTAAATGTAAGGGTTTCAAATTACCTCCTGGGTGCAAAAGTCACAATTCATGACTTGCCCGGACCCATGCATATGGAGTTGAGCAACATTCAAAACTGGGTGCCTCAGTCTCATTTACCTAATGAGGCTCAGGTTCAAGAGCTTAGTCAAGGTTACCACTACTGGGAAATTAGGATATTCCCAACTGGAAGCTGAAACTTGTATACTTTTCCAAGGGAGAAAAGATACTGGTGTCAGCAAACCAGAAGTGGTATGCTACCTGGAATGACCTGGCCCTGAGCCTAGTGGTGGATTTAGTCCTGAGAAGAAGGATTTGTCACAGAAACCGTGCAGAAATACACCCTCACCTGTCCAGGAGGTGGGAGTTGTCCATATCAGATGAGTGTTTATTACGGGAAATGAGAGCTATTATCCTTCCCCCAGTTATGAGGAAAGGCTGAATCAAGGGCACCCAAGCATGATGTAAATGAAAGAAATAGCCAGGAGCTAGTTTTAGTGGCCTCATGTGGACATCCAAATTGTGGAGAAAGTGGGATTACGTGAATCCTACACATTAGAAAGGAAAACACCGCTATTGTCAACCCTTCACCACAGGAATGGTCTCAAACACCATGGCAGCAGATTCACCACAATTTTGCAAAACCAGTAGAGGAACGGATGTTACAAGTGGCAATGGGTGCCTACTCCAAGTGTCCTGAGGTGGTGGTCACCAAGTAGGTACCAGCAGAAGCAATGTTAGACCAAATGGATGAAATATTTGCCAGGTTCAGGAACTGCAACAACTCATGAATGACAATGGTCCACAGTCTGTGGCACAAGGATTCATGGAGTATCTGGAAAATTACGGCATCAGACATGTGAGATCAGCTACATATCACCCAGTGATGAACAGCCAGGTGGGGAGATTTGTTCAAACCTTGAATCAAGCTCTAAAGACCTCAGGAGAGGTGGGTTCACTTGGATAGTGACTCAACAACTTTCTCAGCATGTGCAAGAACACATCATATGCAACAACCCAGTGATCACTGGTATCCTTAATATAACCACCAGTAAGAACCATTTTTGACTTACAAGGCTGAAATACACCAGAGAGATTGTAGAGTGAAATCAAGAAGGATAAATGGTCAGAAGAGCAGGAGCCTTGTGGTCAAGGGTATTCCAAAGAAGAGAGACTGTGTTGGCCCAGAAATACACGTAAGGGGTAAAATGGATCCCTGTGGTGGTTGTGGCCTAAACAAAACCATCATCAAAAATGGTATAGACTAGGTATGAATTGATCTGAAGAAGGCACATGGACGAGCTGGTCACTGTGCCTCACCAAAGGGGTGAATTTCCCTCAGAATACTTAGCTGGTCCAAATGGACCAGGAGTATCGAACAAGACATGTGTCTCCAAACCAGGATTGGCCATACCCAGGGACGAGTCAACAGCAGCATCACAGGGCAACAACAACTATTCAGAGAGGAAAGTATCTGCGGAACAACAGGAAGCCTGGGAGACAATACTAGGAAAGGTTCCTGAAATGAGGAGATGATCTTCAAGGAATCACCATCCCCCTCAGAGACTGATCATGTCAATGTTGAAGGTTTGTTTTCTTTTTCCATGTTTTTATTGTAAATATTCCTGATGGTGTACATATGTTTGCTACAATGCTTGTATAATAGTTGTAATTATTGGATGTCTATATACATATATTGTGAAAGGGAATATTAAAATAAGACATGTTACATATGTGTTGGGTATGTGTTGCCCCTTTAAGAGAACAGATCAGCAAGTGAAGGTGGCCTAAAACTGACTGTAGAGCTGAGAGGGTATAGAATAAAGTATTCCCTGTTCAAGTTTACCTTCAGTCTACCTCATGTTCTATTTACAGTTTTTGTGAACCACCAATGTAACAACTATTCTTTAAGGTTGTACTGTTGCATTCATTAATGTTGTTTCAGATTCTTTTTTCTCTGATAAACTCTCTATTGTATTTTGTCTTTTGCCGGTCCTTTTAAACTCTATATTGCTTCAAGAGTGTTTTAAATTATTTACTGCAGCTTCAAATTGTGTTACTAGCTGTTCAGTAGTGAGTTACTGCTTTTGAGTTCTCAAAACTCTGAATCGTTGCAATAGTGTATCTTTGCAATGCTTACTGTGTTTCCTAGCTTTTTTTAGGATTTTTCCACTTTTTCAAACAATCAGGATCATGCCTTTCCACCTCTCTCAGCAATTTCCTGTCTTCTGTTGCAGTAGTTTCCTGATTCTTCACAGCAAAAAGGCTATTTGTCTGCCTCTCACAGTCTAAAATATCAACAACTTACTCCTGCAGTTTTAAAAAATAAAGTTCACTGCCTATCATGTTTACAAATTTTCCTGCCAAAATTACAGTTTAATTTTTGAGTTCCAGACCTTTTAAACCTTAAATTTCTCATTCTTCTCCTTCTTCTGTTGCTAAACGGGTGGGAAGGGAAATAACGTTTTCGTGGTGGGGTCTATCAAGTCGCCTCACCCCTGATGCTCGAGTGAAAACAATCCAAATTTATCCAAACTCTCTTTTTAGCTAATACACTCAAATCCTGGCCACATCCTGTTAAACCCCTTCACACTCTCTCCAAAGCCTCTACATCCTTCTTATAGTGTGGTGACCAGAACAGAGCTCAGTACTCCAGGAACTGCATCCAATTCATATGATGCAGTCTTTTTTTGAGATTGTTTTTACCATAGTCTGGGATTTGTGTTGAATAAGTCCCCAGGCTTCTTCTCTACTTTGTATAAGTCAGTGAACTGGGCTTTTAAAAGTTCCTGTGATACTGGAAAACAGTACGTTCTCCTTGCTGAAAGTTTCAGCCCTGGCAGGTCTGCCAGCTTTTTATCACTGACTCGGAAATTTGTAAGTGTTCTCAGGCTACTTTGCAGTCTCTCGAGCATCAGTATCAGAATTCTGTTATGTAAACTAACATGGAGACTTCTTAAATAAAACAAAGAACTACAGATACTGGATCCAAAACAAACAAAAATACTGAAATTGCAGGAAAAATTCAATCGGTCTGGCAGTATCAGTGAAGTGAAAACAGAGTTAATGTTTCAAGGCTGATGACCCATCTTCAAAACTAATAGCAGCTAGAGAAAGAAGATATTTGTGCTCACAAGTGCAGCAGGGAGAAGGAGTGAGTGGATAGTTGGAGAGAGAGCCCAGAGAAAGAGAGAGAGAGAAAGAGATAAAAGGGTAAGCCGGCAAAGAGATTATTGTTCTTTCAACCGTACTAGCCAAAAATTACCCACATTGGGAAGATAAGGATCCAGGACTTACTTTCTGGAAATTCTGCAATGGTTTCTGTTATTTGCGGATCTGACAGCATACCCTTACTATTGACAACGTGCCTGAGGAATTTAATGGACATGTTGTAAAATACACATTCATTGCTAAATGTGAAACTTTCTTTCTGCAATTTATCCAAAACAACTTTCAGATTGACTGATTCACCAAGGAATAAAATTTTGTCAATGCAACAGATGATTCCACTAAATCTTTGAATCATTTTTTATAATGTCCTTTGAAAGATCTCTGGTGCTGATATGATGGCAAATGGTAAGCATAACCTTCCAAATGTAATTAAAGTTGTTAGCAGTTAGAAGTGTAAAGATTATATCTTTTTAGCTATGTTTCTTATAAAAATTATGGACTTAAATGAGAAAGAATTGTTTAAGTACCAAGATTCTAAAGATTGTTATTTCTTTTTTTTGAAAAGCAATTAACTTCACACATTGTAAACATTGTAAGCTGCTTGATCAAGCAGCAAATAGAGTTTTGTTTGCCAATGAACTGTAGCCAACAGTTTAGGTACAGACGGACCATTTTGGAAACAAGAAGCTGGTCTTTGGACTAGTGACTAGCTATTAATGAGAAAGATCTGCCCGTCAACAATCATCTGATTGATATTTAGGTAGCTGAAGAGGTTGAAGCTATGAACAATATATAGACAGAAATACTCAGAACAGCACCAGCCCAGGAGCACTCTCTCTTTAATCTTTAGAATAAGCTACTGTAAGCATAAAGAAAAACAATTTATCTTTTCTTTGGCAGCTGTTGTAAACAGTTATTTTCAATTAATAAGTCAGTGACCTCTTACAAGTCCAAACCTATCATCCTGTGCCTCCTGCAAACCAGTGAAATCATCCAGGGAAGGAAGACTGAGAAACAATGTTCTAGCCAATGCAAGAATCATAACCTCAGCAAACCTATGAATAAGAATTATTGATCTGCCTTCCAGTTTTCTGCCATCCATAACCTATTTTCCCTCCCTAGGTTTGTGTGTGTGTGTGTGTGTGTGTGTGTGTGTGTGTGTGTGTGTGTGTGTGTGTGTGTGTGTGTGTGTGTGTGTGTGTGTGTGTGTGTGTGTGTGCGCGCGCACGTGCACATGCATGCGTGAGTTCATAATTGTTTGCCTGCAGCTAGAATCTAATTACCTGTAATGATTACTATCTTTTGTTGAAGCCAGAAACCTGGCTCATGCCTTCTGTCTACTTGGATCTAGAAGACTGGTAAATTGTGGAATTTAACAAACTTTTTAAAAATCTTTAACTTCTGTAACAACTCTAGGAGTAGTGGAGCTTGAATTTTAGCTTGTTGCCTAAGTGACCTGTGACAACAACTTTGAATGACTACTCAACCGATCCATCCAAAAACCACAATTTGCATTAAAATATGTATAAATACTTTACCCTTAAAGAATGTTGCCAATGTTCTGTCTACTATGGACACAGTGTGTTTTTCTTGTTACCACTTTACTCAGTTCTGTTAGTGTAACACCAACACAATTGGGTTGGAGCAGTGGGACCAGGTCAGAACGCTGCTGCATTGGTATGTGACTGGGAAGTTGACATTTATTCTTGCCAACTTTTCCAGTTGTCTCACAATTTGCTTTGTAAATGATAATGGTACTTTTCTAGGTGTACAGAGACATATAGGTTTAGCACCTTTTCTCAAGACAATACTGTATTCATTCTTTAGACTTTTTAGGCGGTTGAACAATTTTAGGTAGTCCTTTTGAAAGTGATGAACTTCTTTGACTTTGTGAGCAGGATTCAGGTTAATATACACTCTTCTGACGCTTCATTAATCCTTTGTTGAGTAATTACATTGTCCGTTCTGTATTCCATTGGAAGCATAAAAGTGCATTAATGTGATCTGGATCAGTCTTGCTGTCCAATTTTGAAGCAACTCTAAACCCTGTAGTTCTGGTAGGATGAAAGTCTTATAATTTTGGCCCAGCACAATTGAAGGAACAGTGATGTATTTCCCAGTCATAAAGGTGTGTAGCTTGAAGAGAAACTTCCATGAAGCACCTGCTTCTCTTATCCTTAAGGTTGTAGAGTTTGCAAGTTTGGAAAGAGAGAAGACCTGATGTGTTGCTATGTGGTACAGTTTTTTTGCCAATGTGTGATGGTGGAAGACAGAGCCAATGTGGAAGGTAGTGGAAGGGATGCCAAATAGTCAGGTTGCTTTATCCTAGATGGTGTCAAGCTTCTTAAGTTTGTTGGATCTATATCTATCCAGGCAAGTGAAGCATTCCATTACATCCTGACTTGTCCCTTGTAGACGGTAGACAAAATTTGTGAAGTTAGAAGATGAGTTTCTCACCATAGAATTCCTAGCCTATAATCTATACTTGTAGCCACAGTATTTATATCATTCTTCTAGTTAAGTCAATCATTGGGGCTGCACAGTGACTCAATGATTAGCGCTGCTGCCTCACAGCACCAGGAACCCAGATTCAATTCCACCCTTGGGTAGCTGTCTGTGTGGAGTTTGCACATTCTCCCCGTGTCTGCAAGGGTTTTTTCCAGGCACTCCAGTGTCCTCCCACAGTCCAAAGATGTGCAGGCTAGATGGATTGGCCATGCTAAATTGCCCATAGTGTCCAGGGATGTGTAGAATAGGGGTATGAGCCTGGGTGGGATGCATTGAGTGTGGACTTGTTGGGCCAAAGGGCCTGTTTCCACTCTGCAGGGATTCTATGATAAGCCCCAGGATGTTGGTAGTGGAGGATTTAGTGAAGGTAATGCTATTGAACATCAAGGGGCAACATTAGATTCTCTCTTGCTGGAGAAGGACATTGCCTGACATGAATATCAGTTATTAATTGCTTTGGGGCCCACCTTCTCAGAAATATATACCATACTCCTGTACTATCATTACAACTTTCTGACGAGAGGTGTGTGAACTAATACTTTTTAAAAATTCATACACAGGGTCGGGGTGTGACTGACTAGGCCAGCATTTCTTGCCCATCTCTAATTGCCCAGAGGGTCAACCACATTTCTGTAGGTCTGTAGTCACATGTCGGCAAGATTAGTTTGTCCTGACAATTCGTAATTGTTTCATGAGCATCATCAGCCTCTTATTTCCAGATTTTTATTGATTTCAAATTCCATCATCTGCTAGTGGCAGGATTTGAACCTGAATCGCCAGAAAGTTACTCAGACCGCTGGATTAATAATCTAGCAATAATACCATTTGACCATTGCCTCCCTGAAGAGGAGCAGTAGCTTCAGATATTTGGTATGTGTGCTTGGCTGAGGACCCAGAGGGGCAAATTAATAACTTGAAATAAGGATATTTGCAGGGACGTTATTTTGTTGTTTTCAAGTTTTGTTTTATTTTTATTTACTTAGTAAGATTAAATTTTGCTCAAATGTGCAATGGAAAAATGTGTACTCTGACCTGAAATGCAGCCCACCACTATTACTTTAATGGACTTTGTGTGTGCTATCCTGACTGAGTTTAAGTTTTTATTAAGAAAATAATTATTTCTTGACGACTGCTGTGGCTGGTTTGGCAAAATTTCAATTTGAAGAAATAAATCACCCAAAAAAATTCTTCAACTTTCTGAACATCTTTTGCCAATACTGCACAAATACACACAGAGCATTTCGATCGCAGAAATAAGTACACATCATGTTTAGGTTGCATGCCAGTCTTCTCCCAGCTTTCATCATCTTAGCCATGAGTGTTGGGGCTTTTTTACGATAATTTCCTTAACACAGATTTACCACACCTAGACTGGATAGTAAGTAGCATAGAAAGTTCACTTAGAAGGCAAACTGATGTCTTGCTGTTACAGAACAACTAATCTATACACCCTCGGTGCAAGGTAATGATGCTGTTCGGAGCGCTTGTGACCCGTGGCCATGTGGTGTCACCCTGTTCATAAGCATAATATCTGCTTTTTACCCAAGATAAAAATCAGATTTACTAACATTAAAAAATATGCATATATTATCTGTTGTGCTATGTCTTACAGTAGATATACAATATCTTTAAGGGATATGCTAATGACGTATTCACCGTATCATGGCGTGTGACTTAATGATATACAGGTCTCAATCTCTTATCTTACTGAGTCCTTTCACAGCATGATAGGTTGAGGAACATGCTATGTTACATGCCGAGCTTGAGCTCAGATACACAAATTCCTATGATTATAATAGATATACGTTGTGACAAAAGTTCATTGCATTCTTCAGTACTACATGACCTACGCCTCATTCATATTTATGCTAAGGGAACTAACAAGTACCATGTTATGGTAGTTAAAGACCATCAGCTACCAAGTCATAGCATATCTTTTATTGACATCAGTAATTGCAAAACTATTCATACAAAAATAAGAATTGTAAAATTGTCAAGTTTAAGAGTCTAAGAGTCTATGTGTAGAGTTTAACAATTTTAGAGCATGAACAAGTTCCTGGTTCCTTATCTATCCCCTCAACCCCAGGCCCTTTCATGGAATGAATTGCTTTCAGCACAGTCAACCTGCTCATCGTTGCCATTATCACCTATCTAGCTTCGATTCTTCCCTTGGTTCCAATCAACAATCTTTTTGTCTGCCTATCCTTCTTTCTCTCTCTCTCTCTCTCTCTCTCTCTCTCTGGTCTCGGACTTCACCTATCTGTCACTCCTTTTCCTCCCATCCCACTCCTCATCATCACTATAAATATGGCCTTTCCCTTGCTGCTCTTTGTCCTGAAGAAAGGTCACTGGATTTGAAACATTAACTCTGTTTTCTCTCCACAGATACTGCCTGATCTGTTGAGTTTCTCCAGAAATTTCTGTTTTTGTTTGGTTCAGATCTCCAGCATATGTAATTTTTTGTTTTATTTGTCTATATACCATTTAATGATTTGACAATCCTTCTAGATCCCAGATGGTATAAACCTTCCAGAGATCCAGACTTCACATTTCATTGTTCGTGGCCTCTACGTATCTTGGTCTCTTGCATGTTGTTAGACTCTTGGTTGTTGTCATATTGACCTTCATTCTCCAATGTATCTTTATATATGTGTTGTATGTATATTTGAGGTGTTGTACATTCTTCAAGTTGGCTTGTGTTTCTCCTCAGCGTTACTCCAGGCGCTAGCATCTAGGCTCCATGGACATTTTGGATGCCTCTGTGCTAACCGTGCTTCTACCACATAGCAGGGGAGGTTATAGAAGCAACTACGACAGTGACTTTTAAAAGGCATTCAGACAGACACATGAACAGGTGGGGCATAGAGGGGTATGGGCCCTGTGCAGGCAGATGCGATTAGTTTAGAATAGCATCATGGTTGGTGCAGACACAGTGGGCTGAAGGGACTGACCCTGTGCTGCACTGTTCTGTGCTCAATTGAAAGGGGGGCAAGGAGGAAGTGATCTGTCCCGTGGCCTTTGATCTAGAAGGTGGCAGTAGCAGTGAAGATGAATTGGAGGAGATGTGAGTGAGGTCCACATTGAGTCCTCTATTAAATAACCATTACAGAGTTATGTAGACTCCTTACTCTCCACCTAGGTGCTGAACAGTAAGCAGATTTAATGAGAAAGCTGTCTGCATCTAAAGGTTGATGCCAAGACAAACCAGGCTGTCTCACCGAGCTCTACGTGCGATGGATATGAGCGAGGCCTCATCTCATAAACAGCATCCTTATCAGCTAAGCCCAGAAAAGCTGGCCTGTGTTCAGGAGGAGATTAATTACAGACTGGAGCATCAACTAATGGAGCCTGGCCTGTTGTGCTCACATCCAAGCGGATGGCTCCTACAGTTTTGGTTAGACTGCCAGAAAATTAGTGCAGTGATGAGACCTGTCTCATATCTGATATCCCAGATCGAGGATTACATAGGCAGAGTTAAAAAAGCATCTTACATTGCTAAGATAGATTTATTCAAAGATACTGGTAGGTTCCTTTACCTACATAAAGAAATTATCTTCCCTTGTATCTCCAGGCAGGCTATAACATTATTGAGCCATGGCATTCAGAATCCAAAACTCCACAGCCCCTTTCAAAGGCTGATGAGTAGGATAGTGGCTAGCTTATCTAATTGTTTACTGCCCCAAGACAGTCTCCTTGTGTATTAGAGCAACAGAAAATGCAATTAGTTGACCTACTGGTCAATCTTGCAAAAATGAGTTCACTAAGACTCATACTGAGGTAAGCATGGGTGCTACACAGGATGCAAAGATATATGCAGTAGCACAATTCCATATTCCCACAACAGAAACAGGAAATCATGAATTCTTGGGAATTTGTGAATTCTACCAAAAATTCAACTCAAACTTCTGTACAGTAGCCATGCCTCTGATAGAACTACTATGGGAAAAATAATGAAGGTAGAATGGAGAGAAGTAATGCAAAAGTAGTAGAGAGAGAAGTAATGCAATAAACATTTTATTGTTAACTGTGCCTGACTTTCAAGATCTCTACAAACCGAAGTAAAGAGGTTGATGACCCTCACCCAGCAAAGATCACAATGAGTGGAGAGCAGAGATTATAACAGAGCCCATACAGTTGACATTATTCTGGACCATATCATAGCCATCTAGCCAATTCCACTCCAAATGAATCTAAAATGCCAAACTTACAATGGGATAAAGACTTTTCTGCATTTGGCACCCTGCCCATGTTCATGTCCATACGTCTATGTATATACAGGAGACATTCATTCCCATTCCCAGAACTGTGCAAGAAGAGAAAAGAGGAGCTGTCAATCCAGTTGCAGCTATTCTCTGAGGAGTCTGATTCAATGAAACAACTCTCGCTGTATCTTCAATACATTGGGCAGAAACCAGCAATGATGATTCAGATAAGAGAAAGAAGTATTAGCAAAGGTCTTATCAGCAACAAAGCTAGCTGTCCAAAAAAACTTCATCAAACTTAACAGATATTTAACTGGAAAAAATAATAGTGATAAAATGTAAAATAAAAGAGTAGACAAATCAGCCATGGAACATACTGCTAAGGATAAAAAAACTATTAGTGAAAATATAATAGACGCAAAATATAACTCAAGAACTTTGTTAAGGAAGCAGTGAAAGAGACTCAAAAATTGTGGAATCAGATAGGAAATATTTGAAGTATCAAAGTATTACTGCTTAATCCAATTAAAGCAATTTGAAAATTAATTAGCGTCTCCTTATCTGTCAACATGTCTGTTTGAATGTGAAAGAAAAATACTGCAGATGCTGGAGATCTGAAAAATAAACAAGAAATGCTGGCAGTGAGTATCACCAACTTGAAATGAAACTTAGTTTCTCTCCCTCCAAATGCTGCCAGGCTTTTAGTGTGCTGCTGTAATTTCCTCTGTGTTTAAATATCTGTCAATTTGGATTTACCTCCAATGAATATGGAGATGGTGGCATAGTTTTGAACATCAGTGGATTAGTATTCTGGAGGCACAGCCTAATTCACTGGAGGGGAAGCATGGGTTAAAATCCCACCACAGCAATTGATAGAATTTGGGCTCAATTGAACGCTAGTCTCAGTGTTGTTGGTCATGAAGTTATCATTGATTGTCACTGGTACCCATCTGATACTTGGCATCATTTAGGGAAGGAAAGCTACCATTTTTACACAGACTGGGCTACAAGTGACTCCTGACCCAGAAAATATGGTTGACTCTTGACTGCCCTCTGAAATGGCCTGGCAAGCTACTCTGTTGTACCAGACCATCATCAGTTGGAGTCCAGTGGTTCATCACCAACTTCTCAAAAACAATTAGAGATGAATAACAAATATTAGCCTTGCCTGTCTTATCCACGTTCTGCATGTTTTGTTTTAAATCAAGCCTTGTCAATTATTACATTCAATGTCAGATAGAATGTTCTCTGGAAAGTAATACCCTGAATCTAGAAGGTAGGAAATGAAGGAGAACACTTGTAATCAGTTTGCACAAAAGGCTTTTCCAGATGTTAGCCAGTGCAGAGGATTGTCATTGATGGCTCTGGGACAGCTGGTCAAACAAATGGCTTTATTCTCCTTGTGAGAGCATTGAGAGAAAAATGATTTAATAAAAAGGTGTAGTTAAAATAAATTGTCTGAAAAACATCTGCTGCTATGCAAAATAGTTCTGAGAGTATTGCTGAAAACAGAATCATGCTGTGAAAGCTTTTAATCTTGCACTCACTAGGACAGATACAAAAATGCTAAATTTTTAAGCTAACAACAATTTTTGATTTGATTTAGAGGCAGTAGGAACTGCAGACGCTGGAGAATCTGAGATAACAAGGTGTAGATCTGGATGAACACAGCAGGTCAAGCAGCATCAGAGGAGCAGGAAAGCTGACGTTTCAGGCCTAGCCCCTTCATCAGAAATAAAGAGATAATAAATTTCTAAAGAAGGGTCTAGGCCCGAAACGTCAGCTTTCCTGCTCCTCTGATGCTGCTTGACCTGCTGTGTTCATCTAACTCTACACATTATTATCTTTTGATTTGATTTGATGTGATTTATTATTGTCACATGTACCTAAGTATAGTGAAAAGTTTTGTTTCAGGTGCAGTACGGGTAGTTCATTGCATACAAAGGATGATTGAATAGATTGAGGAAGACCAAGTTATGACTGCAAAGGAGGTGCACAAATAGCAAAATCAAATTTGATTTGAAATTTGAGAGGGCCATACAGAAGTCTAATGACAGTGGGGAAGAAGCTGTTCTTGAACTTGGTGGTATTTGTGTTTAAGCTTTTGCATCCTCTGCCTGACAGAGGAGGTAGGAAAAGATTATAACTGTGGTTGGATGGGTCTTTAATGACATTTGCTGCATTTGCAAGGCATCAAGAAATATAAATGGAGCAAAAGGGTGGAAGGTTGACTTGCGTGATAGTTTAGGTTGTGTTCACAACTTCCTGTAGTTTCTTATGGCCAGGGACAAACAGTTGCTATATGAAGCTGTGATGCATCTAGAAAGAATGCTTCCTATAGTACATTTATAAAAGTCGGTGAGAGTCCTTATGGAAATGTTGATTTTCCTTAGCCTCCTGAGGAAGAAGAGGTGTTGTTGCGCCTTCTAGATTGTCGCATCAATGTGCATAGTCCAGGACAGATTGTTGGTAATCATCTCTCCAAGGAACTTGACCTTGACCATCTCTAACTCAGCACTATTGATGTAGATAGAGGTTTGCCCTTCACCTTGCTTCATGAAGTTAATGATCAGCTGTTTCATTTTGCTAACATTGAGGGAGAGATTATTATCTTTGAACCACATCACCAAACACTCTATCTCTTTCCTGTATTCTGTCTCGCCATTGTTAGATATCTAGCCCATAATGGTGGTATCATCGGCACACTTGTAGATGAAATTTGGACAAAATTTGGCCACTCAGTCATGAGTGTACAGACAGTACAGTGGGATCTCAGTATGCATCCTTGCTGGGCCCCAGTGTTGAAGAAGATTCTCATGGAGGATATACGGTTGTCTTTCTTTACTGATTGGATTCTGTGGGTCAGTAAGTCGTGAATCCAGTTGCAGCAAAGGGAGCAGATTTGTTTGGTTGGGATTATATTGCAAGAGAAACAAGCTGCAAATTGATTGGCACATGGTGTCTGATTTGACAAGGCAGTGCCTTAGAAAATACACCAGGAAAAAGTTACTTCAAAACTTTTGTTGAAATTTTAAGATGGGAAGTTAACTTTGATTGATTGAGACATGCCACAAAGAATACACCAAAGACCAGCGTCTCCAAATTTTTTGTTTACTTCAAACGATGCAATGCTTGAACATATTCCTCTTGTCTGCAGTGAACCATGAATTGTATTTAAGTAGCATTCAATACCAGTACAATTCTCATGGATGTAGGCCTTACATCCCAATGACTGACAAATCATATCAAACTAGCATTCAGCTATTCACAACACACAATACCAACAGTACTCAACCAGCCCTTAGCTGTAAAACTCAGAATATAGGGCTGAATCTTATCCAAAATCTTCTAAATGTCACTTTCAGTAAGTTTCATGGAGGGCTTCTCTCTGCAAGGTCTAGTGAGTTTTCTCATGCTATTGTCCCGAACACAGCTCATGAGCTATGCAGCAGGCATCTATGATGCAACATTCATCCTGTTTCCCACTTGACACATGCAGAAATGTCCCTGACTATCAAAACATTCCAGGATGTCTGGCTTTGGAGTCATATTAAAAAGACCATTGTGCAACTGGACAAGCGCTGCCAGACCACATTGTCCCTGTGTAATTCAATTCATTTACTCTACACATGGAAGACAGGAAAACTGACGCCTATTTTGAGTACAGGGAGCTGGAGGATTGTGTGGATGGGGTGGTGCAGAAGAGTGTCTAACTTGCACCCAGACTGGTAGCCTGTCTGGCTATGCTACCTGGGTCATTGCAGCCTTGGGTGACTTCTGTTGTCTCTCCCCATCGTATATGGGTTGCCAACCTTCACAATTATGATCTTCTCAGCATTCCAAAATGCTGTCTCTAATTCCCACAAGTAGGCTCCCTAGCTTGGAGCATGCAGCAGTCGTCCCGGTTAAGCTCCCCTTGATGGTGATAGAATCATACTCCTATGCGACTGATGCTAGACCCACAGCAAATGGCTCCTTTCCATGAGAAAAAGGTCATATGTATCACCTTGAGACATTAAGCCAAGGTACTATGGCATTAACCAGATAAGCTGTTGCAATAACTAAGGAATAGGTGCTCCTTTAAAGCAAGATTAAAGGCATTTGATATGTTTTTTTTATTGTCACATGTACCAAGACACAGTTTTGTGTGCTATCCTGATAAATCATATCTTACGTAAATATATCAGGGTAATGGAACAGAATGCAGAATGAATTTTTCTGATACATGCGATATCCATTCATAAGTCTGATAACAACAGAGAAGAAGCTGTTCTTGAATCTGTTGGTATGTGTTTTCTAACTTCTGTATTTTCTGTCTGATAGGAGAGTGTAAGAAGGTATGGCTAGGGTGTGAAGGGTCTGTATGTTCAGAGATAATGGGAATGCAGACGCTGGAGAATCCAAGATAACAAAGTGTGTAGCTGGATGAACGCAGCAGGCCAAGCAGCATCTCAGGAGCACAAAAGCTGACGTTTCAGGCCTAGACACTTTATCAGAGAGGGGGATGGGGAGAGGGTTCTGAAATATATAGGGAGAGAGGGGGAGGCAGACCGAAGATGGATAGAGGAGAAGATAGGTGGAGAGGAGAGTATAGGTGGGGAGGTGGGGAGGGGATAGGTCAGTCCGGGGAGGATGGACAGGTCAAGGAGGTGGGATGAGGTTGGTAGGTGGGAAATGGAGGTGCGGCTTGAGGTGGGATGAGGGGATAGGTGAGAGGAAGAACAGGTTAGGGAGGCGGGGACGAGCTGGGCTGGTTTTGGGATGCAGTGGGGGAGGGGGAGATTTTGAAGCTGGTGAAGTCCACATTGATGCCATTGGGCTGCAGGGTTCCCAAGCGGAATATGAGTTGCTGTTCCTGCAACCTTTGGGTGGCATCATGGTGGCACTGCAGGAGGCCCATGATGGACATGTTGTCTAAGGAATGGGAGGCGGAGTTAAAAAGGTTCGTGACTGGGAGGTGCAGTTGTTTATTGCGAACCGAGCGGAGGTGTTCTGCAAAGCGGTCCCCAAGCCTTCGCTTGGTTTCCCCAATGTAGAGGAAGCCACATCGGGTACAGTGGATACAGTATACTACATTGGCAGATGTGCAGGTGAACATCTGCTTAATATGTGAAGTCATCTTGGGGCCTGGGATGGGGGTGAGGGAGGAGGTTTGGGGGAAAATGTAGCACTTCCTGCGGTTGCAGGGTAAGGTGCCGGGAGCGGTGAGGTTGGAGGGGAGTGTGGAGCGGACAAGGGGGTCACAGAGAGAGTGGTCTCTCCGGAAGGCAGACAAGGGTGTGGATGGAAAAATGTCCTGGGTTGTGGGGTCGGATTGGAGATGGCGGAAGTGTCGGAGGATGATGCGTTGTATCCGGAGGTTGGTGGGGTGGTATGTGAGGACGAGGAGGATTGATGCATTGTATCCGGAGGTTGGTGGGGTGGTATGTGAGGATGAGGGGAACGAGGGTCTGTATGTTGGCTGCTGCCCTAAAGCAGCAGGAAGTACACACAGAGTCAACGAAAGATAGGCTAGTTTGTGTGATGGGCTGACATTCACAATTAGCTTCTGGTCTTGGGCAGAGCAGTTGCCATACCAAGATGTGATATGTTTGCATAGGAGGCTTTCTATAGTACATCTATAAAATTTGGTAATAGTCATTGTAGTAATGCCTGAAGTTCATTAGCCTTCTGAGGAACTAGGGTCATTGCAGTTAGCCATCTGTTTACCTTCCCCTCTCGTTCACTGAGTTTGCCCTGATGTTAATTTCTTCTTTAAACATCATTGGTGGTATTTGACAATGACTGCATGCATGGAACCATCTGTATTATAAGTGATTGGTAGATTTAAATAATGTAACATCCAATGTAAAAAGTAGTATAAAATCCGTGTTTTCTAACAATTTGCAGAAATCCATTTTTCCCATGGGAAGGGTCTATCTACCTTGCATATCCATTGATAAACACCAGTGAAGATTTCAAATGACATTGGATCATAGAGTCGTTGGGCTGTACAGCATGGAAACAAACCATCCAGGCCAACTCATACATGCTGACCAAATATGTGGTCATCTCCCAGCACAGTGCAATGATCTCCCACCCCAGTGTGACGGTCTCCCAGCCCAGCATGGCGATCTTCTAGTCCAGCATGGCGACTTCTTGACGTAGCATGGCGACCTCACGGCCCTCCCCAATGATCTGCAATGCTGGGCCTTTTATTTCTTTATTTTTCTAATTTTTTTTTCCCCAAAGCACCTGTACTGAAGAATCTGTACCTAGGTACCTTATACCTAAGATAATAGAATTTTCACTGCACTCATTTGAGTACAAATGATAATAAAGTTAATTCAATTCATACAGAACCTGAATAGGGCATGGAAGGGAATGCAAATTTGCCTCTTCTTTGTCGATATCTTACTTAAATTCTCAGAAAAACAATTTCCAACTCTCCCGTAAACTCTTCTATTATACAAATGAAAATGATTTATTTTTAAATGCTGCAAGTTCAAAATCAGAAATGTTGGATTTTCCATTGACTGAGACAATCAGAATGATCAACCCTGAGGTAAGAAAATTTCAAATTTGCCACAGAGCAGAGAGTTCAGTGTTTCCTTCAATAACAGAGCTTTCTGTTTTACATCAAGATAGAATAAATTCTGTGAAATGAATTAAAATCCACTGGGACACATGAAAAAACTTAATTATTCAATGGTTGGTGCTGAACATCACCGGGATACTGAGTGCGCTTCTGCCAAATGTGGTCTCAGAAATTAGGTTCCTGAAGATGATTTGGAGTTCATTTCATGAGGCTGCAGCTTCTGGTATCCAGTGGGATGAGGATACAGAATGGGATGTGTGCTGCCCTGTCACTTCTACCCCCACCTTACCACCACAGCAAATTGAGCTTTGATGGTTCAAGAGTGGTCATTAGTGAAAAGGCTGACCAATTAGCACTCCGAAGAGAAGCTCCACGCAAAATCAGACATATTGGGTAGGAAACTTGGCAGAAGAGGGATTATGCTGTAAACAGGATGCCAACCATCACATTGCTACTCTGCTTTAGTCATATCTGGAAGTGTGGATGATAGTCACGGTTTTCAGCAAACAGCATCTTTGATTTAAACATGGTAAATACTCATTATGTATAATCTGCCACAACGCTGCCAGACAGAATCATGTGAGTGGCATTACTTCCCAGTGATGTTGATGCAGACGATCTTATTGACATATGTACATAAAATAAGTAGCCACTGTATTATAAAGGGTTAAAAGCATACTGGCAAGGTGTTTGTGTCAAATTCAGAAAAAAAATCCATGTTTTGTGAAAGCCCTTTTTAAGAAGATCACATCCATGTTTGACACCAAAAGAATGGAGCAGCGACAGCTCCCTCACCTACTTGGAGGACCACAGGGGACACTTGCCCATAAGCAGTTGATCTCCTGTGTCTCTATCTCCTTACTTCCATTTCACAGGAGGAGCTTTTTCCAGGGTCCACAATCCCCATGGAGTTGCAAATTCCTCTTGTGGAGATTTCATCTTCCAGGATAGTCCTGCTCCAGGCCCTCTTCCTTCTCCACCTGTCTTTATTTGTCATGCTAACCTTTAAAAACTGAATAAGCCCACTAACAGACAAATGCTAGCATCACACTGTGCTACATGCAGCCGTGGTTTTGTTTACAGGTCTTTTCATCTGGCCTCGTGCTGTCTCCTCACTCTTTGTGTAAATCATTCCCAATAATTTTCCATTGCAAATTTCAAGTTTGTGGTCATAATTGAAGACCACTGTGAATTTTGTGTTCTCATTGCACCATTTTCAATTTTGATATTTTTATAGCCACCACCAATAATGACAGTCCAATAAACAATGAGATGTCTCTTAACCAAAACGTCTCTGCAATGGAGAAAGTTTAGAATATTCATAAGGGATAAAACTCTTAAGGATGTAACAAGTTTCTGTGTGTATGGATAACATAGTGTGGAACCGGAGGAACACAGCAGGAAAGCTAACATTTCACATGAGGACCTTCTTCAGAAATGTCAACTTTCTTGCCCCTCTGATGCTGCCTGGCCCGCTGTGTTTCTCCAGCTCCACACTGTGTAATCCCTGACTCCAGCATCGGCCGTTCTTACTATCCATATGTGTATGGATATGTTTTCTGTTTATAAATTCCATGCCTATCACTGCTTTGGGATCCTTCAATAAATTAAAGGTACTATATTGGTGTGTGTAATTTATATAACATATTTATATATGCACAGAACTACCTATATATACATAACCTTTAATTTAGTAAAACACCCAAAGCAGGTTGGAATGGAACCCAGGCCCCTGGTGCTGTGAGGTTGTAGTGCTAACCACTAAGTCACTCTACAATAAATGGCTCAAAACAAAACTAGGTCCATTTCTTATATCCAATTAATGACATGAACAGTCCTTCATGTTAGAAGAACTTGCAAAGAGATATTTATAGATTTCCATGATGCAAGAACAATCGTGTTCTCAGAAGGGATTAAATAACTTGATTAGCCGGAAGCGGCATCAATCTCTGTAGATGGCTTACTTTTATCACTGTGTGTTTAAGTTAACCATAGACTTGTATGGAATCTTTACAATGTGACAATTTATCTTTTGTAGTCAAGTTGTTTTTAATCAGTATTTCTCTCCCAAAGCTTTGTTTTATGCGGTGATAATTTGTATCTTGTACACATCCTCACTTCATGTATAGTTTGTGCTAATTCTACCTTCTTTTAATTTCTCAGTTTTGTTGGAAGAGGGATTTTAATCTTCTTCTTTGATATCACAGTGTTTTTAGCATCAATTGAAACGTTTCCTGTGCAATTATTTTTTTCCAGCTGCTTTTCCAAACTAACATAACAGAATGGAGAGAATTTCAAGAGTATTGCAGATCATTTCGAAGTGAACACTTTGCCCAGGTTCAGACATCTTACTTTCAAAAAGGCATTAGGGAGCTGAATGCAACGGCAGATGTTTCAGTCCTTGAAATTGATGAAAAGAACTGATAGCATACACACAATACAGTGGCTGCAGCAAATCTCAAAGATACAAGCAAAAGGTCATCTTTCCACACAAGTCATAGACAGACATTTCAGGAAGTTAATGCTATAGCTGCCAATGCCTTTTAAACAAGGTCTAGCAAGTGATCACAAGAGCAAATCTTGACTAGTTAGCGCACAGAAACAAACGCTATACAAACATAATGAGCTAAACGGCCATTCTGGTGCTATATCATTCTAAAAAATTTGGGTTGTAAGATTGAACACTGTAAGACTAGGCATCGATCAAACCCCGTTTGAAATTTTGAAAAGATCATTGAAATGTTATCTGTAGTATACACCAGAGAAGTTTGCCTTTCCCCTTGTAATCTGTTAAAAGATTAATTAAAGGAAAGAAAACTCCTGATCTCCACTTTATAAGAAACAAGTAACCATTTATTGATTAAACCCCAACAATGATCAAATTAACAGCTTCCCCCTAAGTACTAACTAATTCCTAACTGAACTAAATTCAATTGAAATACTGTTCAAATAAACACAAGACCAATTTATATAAACCCGGTTAATAAGAAAAAAATAAATTAAAACTTCATCTCTCAAAGTTTGCATAGACAGTGTCTCCTGGTACACTTTGCCTTCTCCAGCCTATCTTCTGTCGATCTCAACTCACAGATGCCTTTCTTCTGCACATCTTGCTGTCGTGGATGTTTTCTGTGAGCCAAAATAAATGCTGTGGTACCTTTGATGGTGCTTTTTATAGAGACCCGAATTTTTTTTTGTGAGAACCAGGTTTATTTCTCAGATTTGCTTTCACTTAGGGTGGCTGTTGGGTCTCTCCTGATCTTCAAAAAAATCTTTCTTATATCCCCTATGACACATCAAATTCTTATAATATGATTGGTTTCAGGTTGTCAACACCATAAGTTTTTAAATTCAGTTAGCTTTGAATCGCGGAGTGCTTGGATTAAATTAATTGGCCAAATGCAAACTTGTTATCAAAACAAGACTGCTGTTATACCTGCCAACTGTGGGGCTTTTTGATATTACAAGGTGTAGAGCTGGATGAACACAGCAGGCCAGGCAGCATTATAGGAACAGGAAAGCTGACGTTCCAGGTCTGGAACCCTCTTCTGACTCAAAACATCAGCTTTCCTGCTCCTCTGATGCTGCTTGGCCTGTTGTGTTCATCCAGCTCTACACTTTGTTATCTCAGATCCTCCAGCATCGGTAGGTCATACTATCTCTGAGTGGCCTTTTGAGATACTTATTTCAATTTTTTGGGCCCCCTGTACAATGCTTGCAAACATCAAATCACAGACAAAGCACAAGCTCTTAAAAGGGACCATGCACTGTTTTTCAATTCATGAGTATTTTACACAAATTCATAACACTGACTTGGAAGCTTTACTTTGAATTTGCACCAACTTCAACCTGCTGTGTGATCCTGTAGTTTATGGTCCACAGTGATCAGCATAATGGCCCCATACTGAGTCCGAGTTTCTATCGCTTTGCAACTGGAAACTGGAGCTGAATGAGTAAATGGAACTTATTCACGTGGGGCAAAAATCACTCAAGAAAATAATTAATCTAATTTTCACTTGATTGGTCAGGACTTGAGTATTGCTGAAAATAAGGATATAAAGAATGAAATAACTCCGCATAGACTAGTATCCTATCATCAAGTCACCCTTTATTTACACATCCACAGTACATGATATTGACACAGCTTGCAAACAGCTGGCTTCTACAGTGAAGAGAGCCTCTGACACTCCTGCTTATATCTATCAGCCAAGGCTCCCTGATTGGACATGATTAACAGTCCCAACCAGGGAACTGATATTCTGAGGTCCACTTGGCTGTCCCCTTTACAATCAATACAATGTCAAAGCTTTTGTCTCTCATCACCAAGACAGACACAAGAAAGCCAAAGGCAGCAAAAGTTTATACTACATGAGAAAAGAATTTCAGTTGTTGGATAATGACAGCAGACTTGTCAACCAATCAGCATCGTCTTCTCATACGTAGTATCAAATCTTGTTCCCTCTGAGGAAGATTTTGGGGTGGCACGGTGGCTCAGCGGTTAGCACTGCTGCCTCACAGTGCCAGGGACCCAGGTTCAACTCTACCCTCAGGCAACTGTCTGCATGGAGTTTGTACATACTCCCCGTGTCTGTGTGGGTTTCCTTCTGGTGCTCTGGTTTCCTCCCACAACCCAAAGATGTGCAGGGCAGGTGGACGGCCATGCTAAATTGCCCATAGTGTCCAGGGATGTTTAGGTCAGGTGGGTTAGACATAGGGAAATAAGGGGTAGGAGAATCAGTCAAGGTGGGATGCTCTTTGGAAGGGCAATGTGGACTTGTTGGGCCAAATGGCCTGTTTCCACACTGTAGAGATTCTATGATCTATGAATTTTGGCATTCTTGCATTTGTCCCGATGGGTGAAAGACCAAAAACTTCAAAAACATGTTTTCAGCAATTCGCGAACACAACTTTCATCAAAGTTACAATACATTTTTCAATGTTTCAGTGTTTATATGCTAGTTGCAGGAGGGGAGCTCTAGATTGTAAATGATGTCCATTTCAATATAATATACAGAGACCACAAAACCATGCCCACTTGTCTGGCCGCACAGTCTCTGCAAATGTAGTCCTTCAATTATTATGGAGCTGTTCCAACACTTTATTAAAAACGCTAAATGATAAATAATATCAAAGCAAGGGGAACATCACAATGTTTCCAATATATCTGTTTCATGGCAGCTCTCTTGACATATTCACTCAAATGCAACAAGGATAAAATATCAGCTACACAGCTATATCTCATAAGTTGCAATTACAGAACCAAACGTTAATTGTTCAGCCCACGGAAATATCAAGTCATTTGATTGAAAGACTCCTTGCTCATGCTCATCTGATTAAGCAGTGCAGGCACATATTAATAATTAGATAATGAATGTCAGGCTAGCTTAAAATGAGGTTCTCGTAGACTCACAGATACCAATCGATACCATAAAAATACTGTTAAGAGAATTAGGGCTCTTCTGACAGAAATTATACAAACAAAGCTCTAGATTTTAAAGCAATTGAATGAAATAAATAAATAAATAAATAAAACAAAAGTGCTGAGAACACTCAGCAGGTCAGGGGCCATTAGCAGAGAGCAAACAGAGTTAACAGGCTGGATTTGGCCATCAAGGTGCAGGTGAGATCGATGGCAACGGGAAGATGGGAAAATTAGTCAAGCTGCTCCACAAAAATATGCAGCCAATTAGTGTCCCCGTAGGGTCCACTTTCAGAACTCAGTCACATATTTCTCCCCCAGGCCTTCTGTTGCACATGGATCTCAAAGAGTTAATGCTAGTTTGAGATCAAAAAGTACTACTCATTGTGTTACCGTCACAGGGGATTTGGTCAGAGTCAAGTAGGGGCTTGTGGGAAACAACCCCGAGATTAATGTGCTCCTAACAGTCTCTGTAGTAATGTTGGTCATTTTCATGTAACCTGTCTACTGTTGCAGTAATCTGATAAACTTCATATTGCTCAATCAGCAGACTCTTCTGGTTAGGCCAGAAAGATGGATATCCTCACACAACATGATGGCAATAGTGGGCCCTTTCTACAACATTGTGAGAATGGGTGACCAGCACTATTTGTAATTGGTACCAACTAAGAGAAATTTAAACTTGGGCCTTCAAAAATAATGAAAAGACTTCTTGGTGTCTGAGGAGGCCTTAAGAGAAACAGGTATGACTGATTGCTGACAACAATAAAATGCTCTAACTTGGTGGCAACAATCAACACAGAAGCAATCTTCAGAAAACAACATTTCAACCTGACAGAAGATGCACAGGAACAGAAGAAAGCAGGAATCACCAAGGCAGAGATACAGACTGTATCACAAGTGGAGGTTTTGGGATCAGACCTGAATCAGTGTTGAGTCAGTGAGCTAATCAGTAATCAGGGATCATTTGATTTAAATCCAAAAATCCATTACACCAGAAGGGAAACCCTTAAATAACACCATAATTTGCAGTAGAAAGGCAGCTTTAAGAATAAATTACAGCTCTGATTTTTAAAGTGGGAATTTTTTATGCATCTAAAATTCAACTTCTATTGATTGTGCTTTGTCAGCATATCATATACCTCATTGGACAGGAGAAACAAAATTACAGGAGCTCAAAAAAAGAAATATCATATATCCCAGGACCAGAAAGTCAGGATCATTGCAAACCAAGTCAAGTAAAAGTATTTAAGTATTGAGCAACTTAAAGCGGTCTCAATTCTGATTCATTGCAGAAATATTTTTGGGAAAGCAGGAGAACACAGTGAGAGGCATAGTGAGGCTCTGAAATATGGGAAACTCTTTGTTGCAGTTGTGAAAGGTGAGAAAGCCCACCAGGACAGCAAAGCTAGAAAGTTAGGCAATCAGGAACTATGGCAGCAAGGTCTCCAGGCCTGCAGCAATATGCTGGACTCTTAACTGCCCTCAAGGATGGACAATACATTCTGGAACAGCCAGGAATGCCCACATCTCGTGGATGAATAATAAAAATATAATTCCCGCATAATTATTTATCAACTAAGGTCAATGCCTTCTAAGATCTTTGCTTGATTGAGTTACTTAGTATTAGTTCTGTTTGAGTTTCTAAAACTCACTGGAAAATTCAGTCAAATATCGCAGAATGGTGATTTTTGCTCAGAACCTCTCTTACGCTTTGTTTCTCGGTGAGCATTTTACTTTGTAGTTTGCTTTTGTTTCCAACTGGAAAATGGCAAGCTGATTGGATTGTACAGAAAAACAGCACCCTGCCGAATAGTTTGACAGTCATTTTGTCCTGCTGTGGGGAGGTCAGCTAACATTGTTTAATCCCATTCACCCAATGCATTCTGAGTAATTATTCACGGTGGCTACTTTGGCTGCATGTAATGTAATTTTATACACAGAATACAAACTATTTTTACAGTTAAATAGCTGCCTGAAAGCCAACTGTGCATTATTCATTAATTAAATAAATCTGCAGGCAATTTTTTCCATGTTAGATTTGTTGTCTTCCATTGAAAGTTCAAACCCAGAGACAAATTATTTGTGAAATATTGATCATCAGAAACAGTATGTTTACAATCTAAGAAAACACTGTAATAACAGAAGCTGAATTTTAGATGGGTAAAAATTTCCCACTTTAAAAATGGTTGCAATTTTATGCTATTTTGTATTAATTGCATAACTTAATTACGGGAAAAAAAACTCAGCATTCCTCAAAAACAGACAAGGAAATTGTAATGTTTGATTCTCCTGTGCTCCTTCCCAACAAAGTACACAAATACTAAACACACTGTTGAGTGTCTGCATGCCTGAGTGGGGCCACAATATCATAAGAGGTTAACACAAATTCAATCTAGCCCCCACTACAAGTCAGTCTGCACTGCCTAAAGGACAGTGAAATAGGAAGATTGTACCCACCTTTGCTAAACTGGCCACGACTGAGATGATATTTGACAATGACTGGAAGTTTTGAAGATCAAGCAAAACCAACATATAATCCTCTTTCTCAGATCCCACTTCCCTCAACCATCTCTCCCTCATGACAGCCTCTGCTTTCCCACCAACCCCACACTTCCTCAGCACAGCACAAGCCTGTGCTTTTCTACTTTCAGAGTCTGCAACCTCCTGATAGTGTTGCTGAGGCAAAAAACAGAAGTGGAAGAGAGGAAGGCTGAGGAAACTTTTCATCACTGGCTTTTGCATTCACATACCCTGTAAAAATCTTTCATGCTTGTGTTGATTATATTCTGCTCCTGGTATGCATTGTTTGATAGTTCTAGCAAACTTTTCCCTCTTCTCAAAGTCTCAAACTTAGAGAATTCAAATGAAATGCTAATCATTGTTAACTTTTAGTTCTCTAACCATCCAAGTCAAATGCTCATTTATTTTCAAGCCAAGTGCTCATCCTCTCAACAATATCCCTCTCCTCTATCCTTCTTCCACACCCTTATCTCCTGATGCCATCTACATTATGTGGGTGAAAGAATAGTTTGTTTAATTCCTTGAATTACTCTTGGACACTAATGGCAAGTGAGGCAAGGACAGAGAGAGGGGGAGGGAGACAGGGAGATGAAGAGAGAGTGTTGGGTTGGTTGAACCTGCATCCATTGGAGTTTGAAAAATGATAGATGATCAGAAGGCCCTGAGATGGTTGGTACAGGACATTGGTTAGGCCACTTTTGGAATGCTGTTTTCAGTTCTGGTTTCCCTGCTCTAGGAAAGAAGTTGTTGAACTTGAAAGGGTGCAGAAAAGAGTTCCAAGGATGTTGACATGTTTGGAGGGTTTGAGTTAAGGGAGAGGCTGAATAGGCTGGGACTACTTTCCCTGGAGAGTCGAAGGATGAGCGGTGACCTTATGGAGGTTATAAAATCATGAGGGGCACGAATAGGGTGAATAGTCAAGATTTTTTCCCCTCAGGTGGGGAAGTCAAAAAGGGAAGCAGGAACGTTAAAGCCATGATCAGATCAAATGTCATCTTGCAAGTGATGGAACATTTGAGGGACTGAATGGCCTACTCCTGATCCAATTTCTTGTCTTATGATATCTCTTAAGAGACTCCATTTAATAATCCCCCCAAATCCCATGTAGACATCTACTCACCACTCAGCATCTCCATATGCTGCACCGTCAAACTCTGGATTTGACCCGAAATGTTTCTGCTAGGCTCAAAACTTCCTGCCAACATGTTGCATAATCAAGTTTAATAGTAAAAGCAATTGAACCAGTTTTAGATAAAACTTAATTCCAGATTTGCTGACCTCAAATTATGGATATTACTTATTGCATCACGCTGCATGTCATCCAACAAAATGGGTAACTCAAAACAGAATTTCATATCAATGGTTGTGTTACTGCAGGCACAGTCTGTTCCAGCAGTGTGTCTGGGGAGAATAGTAATTTGCTCTGACAGCCTTTGTACTGAATTGACCTCTCTATACAAGATTGGGTCATAAATCAAAGAGACATTTATTTTGAAAGTACAGCAAAATATCTTAATTAAGAACCCAGTTGCTATGACAACAGCCTTACGGTATTAATATTTGCTCCTACAAATGCTGCGCGAGAAAATAATTTAGAACCGACCTGATATGTAGAGCCAGTGTAAAATGTTTTAGCAAAAGCAAATAAAATAAAACACAAGCCTCAAAACTACAGTGCCGTTTGGTAACAGTTTCATGGTTCAGCTGTTTGCCTGAAACACTTCCTTAAAGATAAATTCTGACTGGTTTGAAATAACTGGGCTTAGGTTTTCACTTAAGCAGAATGTAGGGCTTTAAAGAAAGTAATTAGTCTAGTTCAATTAAGGCCAATTAAGCATAAACACAATTTTCTAAATTAGAACTGTACATATCAGTCAATTATAGTTGAGTTTAATTTTTCTCATGACCATTTTTCAGTTTCCATTATATCCGGTCAGCCCGTGAACCATGTTGTTTTGGGAATATTTTCGCCTACTTTGGATGATGGACTACAGTTTAGAAGGACTGGTACCAGTTTTGGTTTGGATTTTGCAGCAAGGTTTTACATACTATTGGCTCTGAGCATTATCTTATCATTGTCATTACAACAAAAGGTATTTGTTACGAACTTGTGTGCAGTACTAAATCGTTCAACTAAATTAAACAAACAGCTTAGAAGGCCTTGATATTAATTGATAAATAATTATGCAAGAATCGTATTTTTATTTCTCATCCACGGGATTTAAGAGTTGCTGGTAAGTCTAGCATTTATTGTCTGTCCTTAAATGTCTGGACATCCATTACTAATCAGTCACATTGTTATGCGTCTGGAGCCTCGGTAGGCCAGACCAGATTAGGATATCAGGATTCTTTCCCTGAAAGATCCAAATTTGTTTTTATAACAATTGACAAGGGTTACATGTTCACCATTACACTTGCATTCTTTTAATTCCAGATTTTCTATTAAATTGAATCAAAATTTCACCACTTATAAAAGTGTATTTAAATTGATGTCCTTAGAACATTGGCCTGGATTATTAAACCAACTAACAGGCTCCAAATGAACATGCACAGACCATTCAAAGGTTGATGGAGATTGTTGATATAGATAGATGTTTAGTGGTGATCAGTCTAAGAGCAAGTTCTCTTGTCTTCTATCCACATCTCATGCTCTTGCTCCTTCCTCTTCTGTTTCTCAATGGCGTCTCCCTTTTCAATTTCAATTTCCATAGAACAATGAGCGTTACCGCTAGAGAAAATAATACATATGATGGTTTGCTAGAACCATGAAAAAGATTCAGCACAGGGTATCTGCTGAAGATTAATATACTGGCCACACATTCTAATGCCACACCCCAGCACATGATCTATAGTGTTGCAGGTTACAGTAGACAGTCTATGGATCAATTATTATCTTTCCTGTAATGTGGTGATCAGAACTCTATGGAAAACTTCATCTGTGGCCTAACCAGTGTCTTAAGTTCTTCCCAGATTTACATTTCTTGATGCCTTACCCAGTGAAGGAGAGAATCCCATAAGCCATGCATACGCTTTATCTACATGTCCTGTAACCTTCAGGGACCTGTAGAAATACACTCCAGGGTTTTTCCTTTCCTCAACGCCTCTCAATGCAGTTATTGTCTATTTCATTGTTTTGTTTGCTATTCACTTCTCTAAGTGAATGACATTGTACTTCATGCGTCCCATATCTTTATCTAAATAATTAATATGTGCCACAAACAACAGCGAACCTAGATTTGAGTATTATGGGACATCACACAGAGACCACTATACATTCACAAAAACATCCATCAAGCATTACTTTTGTTTCCTGTCACTTGAGTCAATTTTGGATCCAAACCCTCACATTCTCCTGTATCGCATGGTCTTGAATTTTTCTTATCTGTCTGACGTGTGGGTTCTTTTCAAACGTCTGTTTAAAACGTAGACATCATCCATTGTTTGTATCCTCATCGGTTCTTCATGTTAGCTCCTAAACAATGTCAATAACATTTGTAACACAGGACCTTCCTTTAATAAAACAATCAACGATCCCCGACTATTCCTCTTCAAGTATTACAAGAATCCTATCGCTCAATATTTATTCCGGTAATTTAACCCACTCTATGTTTAGATTGACCAGCCTGCAATTATTTAGTCTATCCCTTGCTTATCATCAAGCTTATTAAACCCTGTGGCCTCTCCTTATTATTTTGAATAATATGTGGTCTGAAAACTGTTAACTAAAGTGAACTGACTTCTTAGACTATTGGATAGATCAATAGAGACACAATGACAGATATTTAAAGGGATATTTCAGAATAAGAATGTTCCTCCAATAAAGGAAAATGTTAAAGGAAGCATCTCCCATCCGTGGTTACTTAAGGAAATTAGGAAAAGCAGAAAACGTAAGGAACATTTAATGGCATAAAATGTTAGGCAGGAGGCTCAAAGGTCCTTGGGGTAGATGGGAATATAGAATTCAAAACAAAAAAAAATTATCAGTCATGTCCTTATTGGATGGTGAAAGAGGGTTGGGTGGGGAGTGCAAATAGTCTTCTGTTCCTATTCCATACTTTGTATGTTCTTATGTTTGCACAATTCCCATTGTCCTCTACGTCACCTGTATCTAGTGAGGATTGGAACAAAGACTGAAAGTTAAAGTTTTTGAGAAGATTTGTAGCCCAGGTTGTGGATGAGATTGTACACAGGCTCACTGAGCCGGTGCGCTTGGTCGCAAATATTTCATCACCCTGCTAGGTAACATTGTCAGTGGCCACGAGTTGCTAATTAAAAGCTATAAATTATTAAATGTATTAATAATGATGGATTTTTGTCACATTAGTATTCAGCTTTGTATCTTACCAAATGGGCCAAACAAACCAGACACTGAGAATTCACAAATGGGATGTCAGAGATGGTACCGAGCAGCTCTCTGCTGAAAATAACCAGCCTCCATGTTGCTGACCACCAACAGCATCTCAGAAGGCCATCTCTTCATTCCTCATCCACAGTCATTGACATTCCGATATTTTCCAAATCCTCACAACCATCATGACATCTCAATTTGCAGAACACTTAGGAGGCACAAAATTGCATTGCAGGGCACTTAGCCAATTAACATTGAAAAGGATATTTTACACCCAGGGAGAGGCAGCTGGCTTACAGATTGGACGAGTCTGCATCTCAGGACTACTTGCTTGCTCTTTTAGTGCCTCCCTGCATGTTCACATCATCCCTGCCTTGCCATTTCATGCCATGGCTCTCGGCACTTCAGCCCGAGATAGTGTTTATCAGCATTGCTGCATTGACCTGTTCCTTTGCGCAGACACATTTGGGCTGTCTGTTGTTATTTGAGATCTGCCTGGGGGGTGAGTGGGTGAGGGTGAGGCCCGTGAGATGTCAACCACAAAATGGAGGTGTTATTGGCTGTGACCACCACTGTGACTTACACAGGTGGAGTATACAGGTCTAGAGTGGGCACGATTAAGCTGTAAAGTCAGGGTTCATGGGGAGGGGGTGATGGGGTGAGAATAGTTGCTGGCAAAGTTCATTGTGGTGGGTCTCCACATTGAGAGGAATGGGTTGTCAGAATAAAGCAAGATAAAAGACATGGAACTTTGGGGAGGGCAACCTGGATACCTGGAGAACAGCTGTTGTGCGCCTTTAGCTGTATTTTCTGCCATCACATGCTGTTGCTGTTCTTTAGTACTGAGGTGCAACTGGGAAATGGTTGGGCAATGTTCAGGATTAACAGTGACTGTGTCAGTTTGATGGGCAAATGCGTAGGATCCAAGTCTGCTGGATGCAAGAACATTGGAGGAGCAAACATGTGAAGCATACATTTGGAAACTCCAGCCACATATAATATGAAAACATAGAATCATAGCATCCCTACAATGCAGAAGGAGGCCATTCAATCCATTGAGACTGCACTGACCCTCCAAAGAGGATCTGTAACATTGCATTTCTATGGTTAATCCATCTACTCTGCGCATGTCCTCATCCATTTGCAATGCACGCGGAGTGGATATACTTTGTTTTCAAATACCAGTTAAAGGTGATTTAAACCATGTTATGGGCCCTTGCAAATTAAATATTAGCATCTCAATGCCTCAAAAATTAACAGCAATTTCTTAAAAGGAGGGCAATGCAGGCCAAAAGTAGCCTGTCATTTGTGCAACTTCACGGGGTGTGTTGGGAGGTCATCAGCTTTAACAATGGAAACCAAAAGAACTGCGGATGCTGTGAATCAGGAGCAAAAACAAAGTTGCTGGAAAAGCTCAGGAGGTCTGGCAACATCTGTAAAGGATAAAACAGAGTTAACTTTTCTGGTCCGGTGTCCCTTCCTCAGAACAGACCTTTCACAGTGGTCTGTCCTCAATTCAAAGAAACATTGAATGATTGATGTGAATCTGGGATGACATAGGGCTCAGAATGCAGTAGGTACTCCTGTTTTGTTGTAACGTATTGGTCATTTAGCTGGTGTGGCACCTTCACCAAGTTGGTGAACATACTGAGACTGAATGAACAATGGAGACATAGCCCTCGGGAAGGCATTAGCCTAGTGGTATTATCTCTGGACTGTTAACCCAGAGACACAGATAATGTTCTGTGGACCTGACTTTGAATCCCACCAAAGCAGATTGCGGAATTTGAATTTAATAAAAAACAACCAGAATTAAGAGTCTAATAATGACCATGAATGCATTGCCAATTGTCAGGAAAATCAGAGTGCTTCAGGTCTCACGGTATGGAGACTGAGGCAGCGCTCAACTGCAGGGTACGTCAACATTGCGTCTTCTGAGCCCTCAGAACCTCGTTTGCTCCTGCTGTCCCAATGTCAGTCACTTCCAATGAGAGCAATGACCCCAGCCACTGGTGGGATGTTGGCCACTGTAACAGCCTTCCTAAGAAAGTGAAGGCAGATACAGTAGGACCAGTAAGCTCAGAAGGAGCAGCTGGTGTCTGTGGAGGAGAAAGAGCAGTCATCTCAGGGAGAAGACACTGCAGCAGGCCACCTTAGGATGTATGGGGTCTGCAAGAGACAGAGAGAAGTTCAGTTGTGATTCAGTTTCCCAAGGGCAAGCAAGGCACATTGGTAAGACCGCTTGTAGAATACTGCGTCCAGTTCTGGTCATTCAGTAATAGAAAAGATATTATTAAGCTAGAGACGGTTCAGAAGAGGTTTACCAGGATATTGCTGGGTATGGAAGGTTTGAGTTATAAAGGCTGGAAGTATTTTCAGTAGAGTGTACGAAATTGAGAGGTGACCTTATAGAAGTTTGTAAGATCATGAGGGGTATTGATAGTGTTAATGGTAAATGTTGTTACCCTAGGGTGGTGGATTTCACCACTGGGGCATATTTTCATAGTGAGAGGAGAGGGATTTAGAAAAGACACAAGAGGAAATTTTTTAATGCAGAGGGTGTTTGTGTATGGAATAAACTTCCTGAGGAAGCGATGGTTGTGGTTACAGTTATAGCGTTAAAAGATATTTGGATTAGTACATGAATAGGAAGGAATTGAAGGGATAAGGGTCAGAAGCAGGCAGCTTGGATTAGTTTAGTTTGGGATTATGTTTGTCATGTGCATATTGGACTGGCGTGTCTCTTTCTGTGCTGTGTGACTCTGTCTGGCTGCCTCACGCCTGTAGATTCTGGCTTTCAGCATCTGCAGTCCCTGTTGTCTCCAAGCTGGGGAGGCACCCATTGCTTTAAACTTCTATGTGACTGGCTCCTCCATTGCTGATCACTCCAGCCATTAATTGATGAGCAGAAATATCCCCTCTGCTATTAACTTCCACCTCGACAGAAACTCTGATCCATTTGCAGTTCATGTCACAACCCAGAAATTAACCCTCCTCCCAATTCCCACCTTCTCCACACACATTCCTCTCCCTGTCACCCCCCCCTCATTCCCACCCCCTCCCACCCCCCACTACCAACCTACCCTGGTCACTGTTTGAAGAGGAACAGTAGCAATCAGAATGCCATGTCACTTCCTTAATGAGTCCTATCACTCATTTAATATTAATTTAAATGTTTAATATGACATTAACTAGCTCACATTGTGACAAACTTTATGTAAATAAGCTGTGGTCTATACTGGAATCCATTATAGAAAGGTGGGCTACAGCAACAATCTGCGGAACAACAGATTAAGTGGAGCAAAAATACAGGGAAATGAAGCAATTATATTTCAAGGTGAAGAAATTAATGGAGCTGCATGAAATTGTTTCAAAGATCCATAGCCCACAAACCAATTGAGAATATAAATATTCCCAGCTCTTCCTTCTCAATTACCAGTTAGGCATTAGTCATAGTTAAGTGCATCTGGGAATTCTACAACTCAGGGAAGTTCACCTCTCAATTACACATGAAGAGCAAATGCATGAAAGTAACTTGAGAAGGGACAGTAAATTAGAATGTTTATTCTCAACCACAAAAAGGTTAATAATATAATGTGGTTGAATTGTTGCTGGCAAGCTGAAATAATGGGTGACTGCAAAGATTCTTGTGAACAAAGTATGTGCAACATTCAGGAATCAAGACAAATCTTCATAACTACAGCGTAAGCTGTGCTTCAGATAAAAAATATATTTTTTCCAAACTCTGATTGCACACTGATAGGAAGAGTGCTATATCCAAGCTAATTGAAAAATACAGTAGGTCCCCTTTTCACATTGCCCTGTTTTAATCTGATCGAATAACATTGAAATGAAATGAGGCCTGTAATCTCGTTTGGGATGCCAGATCTGGTTTTATATTAATCTGAGTTGGTATGACGTTGGACACTGTGATCTGATCAGTGCCATTTTGATGGTCCTTTTGATGCGGCGTCTACCAGCACTAGAAGTGGCCTTTTACCAAATCTCCCACTGAGCAGCTCCGCTGGTTGCCTTTTCCTTCTACTGAACACTCACTGTGAGTGAGGGACCTGTGACAATGAGAGGTATCAGGGGATACAACTGCAGTAAGGATATTGATTTTTTTTTCCTTTATTTATTCATGAGATGAGGGCGTCTCTGGCTAGGCAGCATTTATTGCCCATCGCTAATTGGCTAGAGGACGGTTAAGAGTTAACCACATTGCCGTGGAGTGACCTCTAGGCCAGCCCAGGTAAGGATGGCTTTCTCCTTCCCTAAAAGACATTAGTGATCCAGCTGAGTGTCAGAAGCTAAGGAGTGGGTTAAAAAGTAGATGAGAACATAACTCAAAGTGCTGGCATGGGAAAGGGTCAGAGACCACAATGTGTGGCATGTAGGAAGTTCAGTGAGCAGGCTACAAGTGGGAGGTAAGTAGAAAGTTAACTATTTGTTTTGTTGTATATCGTTAAATTTATTTTACTTCAAAAAAAATTCTTTCTCAGATATAGGGATGCAAAATGTAAAGCATTTCATCTTGCAGGGTAGAATATATTAATTGTTTTTCTCTGCTAAGAAAGGTTCGACAGTCCCGAGTGACAGCTTTCACATTGGTTTTAATGGAAAAATGCGATTCACTCAAAGTTGTGATTTTCAGGAATGAAATCACAACGTTGTACAAGCACTTTTCAAACCATGAGTTTGATCTGATTCAAAGGTTTGTGATTTTATTGTACCCATGCTTATAAGTGAAGTGGTGCCATGGAGACCCAAAGGGGTACGTTGTGGTTTTTTTGCCTTTTCACATGTACCTGAGGTTTTAAGTAATTCCCCAGTGAATTCCTTGCATTTACAATGTGGCCAAGCCAAAACAACAATTTAGAAGTTCTATTTTCTGCTTTACCATGTGCTCTGATGATATCCATATAAATTAGGATAGTGTAATAGTGTAATCGATACATGGCATGAGAAAAAGAGAAGACACCAGTCATGTATGAGCATGTGAAGAGAATAGCCTTAGATATTACGCTAGAAAGCTGACTTTGATAACTTGCCATTATAGCTATAAGAAAGATGTGTTATTATACATTTAGAGTTGAAGAACCTTACATCAAGATAAGAAGCAAACAATATCAGAGACAGCGATAATGGGTACTGCAGATGCTGGAGAATCCAAGATAATAAAATGTGAGGCTGGATGAACACAGCAGGCCCAGCAGCATCTCAGGAGCACAAAAGCTGACGTTTCGGGCCTAGACCCTTCATCAGAGAGGGGGATGGGGTGAGGGTTCTGGAATAAATAGGGAGAGAGGGGGAGGCGGACCGAAGATGGAGAGTAAAGAAGATAGGTGGAGAGAGTATAGGTGGGGAGGTAGGGAGGGGATAGGTCAGTCCAGGAAAGACGGACAGGTCAAGGAGGTGGGATGAGGTCAGTAGGGAGGAGATGGAGGTGCGGCTCGGGGTGGGAGGAAGGGATGGGTGAGAGGAAGAACCGGTTAGGGAGGCAGAGACAGGTTGGACTGGTTTTGGGATGCAGTGGGGGGAGGGGAAGAGCTGGGCTGGTTGTGTGGTGCAGTGGGGGGAGGGGACGAACTGGGCTGGTTAAGGGATGCAGTAGGGGAAGGGGAGATTTTGAAACTGGTGAAGTCCACATTGATACCATATGGCTGCAGGGTTCCCAGGCGGAATATGAGTTGCTGTTCCTGCAAACTTCGGGTGGCATCATTGTGGCAGTGCAGGAGGCCCATGATGGACATGTCATCTAGAGAATGGGAGGGGGAGTGGAAATGGTTTGCGACTGGGAGGTGCAGTTGTTTGTTGCGAACTGAGCGGAGGTGTTCTGCAAAGCGGTCCCCAAGCCTCCGCTTGGTTTACCCAATGTAGAGGAAGCCGCACCGGGTACAGTGGATGCAGTATACCACATTGGCAGACGTGCAGGTGAACCTCTGCTTAATGTGGAATGTCATCTTGGGGCCTGGGATAGGGGTGAGGGAGGAGGTGTGGGGACAAGTGTAGCATTTCCTGCGGTTGCAGGGGAAGGTGCCGGGTGTGGTGGGGTTGGAGGGCAGTGTGGAGCGAACAAGGGAGTCACGGAGAGAGTGGTCTCTCCGGAAAGCAGACAGGGGAGGGGATGGAAAAATGTCTTGGGTGGTGGGGTCGGATTGTAAATGGCGGAAGTGTCGGAGGATGATGCGTTGTATCCGGAGGTTGGTAGGGTGGTGTGTGAGAACAAGGGGGATCCTCTTAGGGCGATTGTGGCGGGGGCGGGGTGTGAGGGATGTGTTGCGGGAAATACGGGAGACGCGGTCAAGGGCGTTCTCGATCACTGTGGGGGGAAAGTTGCGGTCCTTAAAGAACTTGGACATCTGGGATGTGCGGGAGTGGAATGTCTTGTCGTGGGAGCAGATGCGGCGGAGGCGGAGGAATTGGGAATAGGGGATGGAATTTTTGCAGGAGGGTGGGTGGGAGGAGGTGTATTCTAGGTAGCCTCAAGGCCCTCCGCTTCTTCCTGTCCCGCAGGCCCGACCAGTCCCCCTCCACCAACACTCTCATCCGCCTAGCTGAACTCGTCCTCACACTCAACAACTTCTCTTTTGACTCCTCCCACTTCCTACAGACTAAGGGGGTGGCCATGGGCACCCGCATGGGCCCCAGCTATGCCTGCCTCTTTGTAGGTTACATGGAACAGTCCCTCTTCCGCACCTACACAGGCCCCAAACCCCACCTCTTCCTCCGTTACATTGATGACTGTATCGGCGCCGCCTCTTGCTCCCCAGAGGAGCTCGAACAGTTCATCCACTTCACCAACACCTTCCACCCCAACCTTCAGTTCACCTGGGCCATCTTCAGCACATCGCTCACCTTCCTGGACCTCTCAGTCTCCATCTCAGGCAACCAGCTTGTAACTGATGTCCATTTCAAGCCCACCGACTCCCACAGCTACCTAGAATACACCTCCTCCCACCCACCCTCCTGCAAAAATTCCATCCCCTATTCCCAATTCCTCCGCCTCCGCCGTATCTGCTCCCACGATAAGACATTCCACTCCCGCTCATCCCAGATGACCAAGTTCTTTAAGGTCCGCAACTTTCCCCCCACAGTGATCGAGAACGCCTTGACTGCGTCTCCCGTATTTCCCGCAACACATCCCTCACACCCCGCCCCCGCCACAATCGCCCTGAGAGGATCCCCCTCGTTCTCACACACCACCCTACCAACCTCCGGATACAACGCATCATCCTCCGACACTTCCGCCATTTACAATCCGACCCCACCATTTTTCCATCCCCACCCCTGTCTGCTTTCCAGAGAGACCACTCTCTCCGTGACTCCCTTGTTCGCTCCACACTGCCCTCCAACCCCACCACACCCGGCACCTTCCCCTGCAACAGCAGGAAATGCTACACTTGTCCCCACACCTCCTCCCTCACCCCTATCCCAGGCCCCAAGATGACATTCCACATTAAGCAGAGGTTCACCTGCACATCTGCCAATGTGGTATACTGCATCCACTGTACCCGGTGTGGCTTCCTCTACATTGGGGAAACCAAGCGGAGGCTTGGGGACTGCTTTGCAGAACACCTCCGCTCAGTTCGCAACAAACAACTGCACCTCCCAGTCGCAAACCATTTCCACTCCCCCTCCCATTCTCTAGATGACATGTCCATCATGGGCCTCCTGCAGTGCCACAACGATGCCACCCGAAGGCTGCAGGAGCAGCAACTCATATTCCGCCTGGGAACCCTGCAGCCATATGGTATCAATGTGGACTTCACCAGTTTCAAAATCTCCCCTTCCCCAACTGCATCCCTAAACCAGCCCAGTTCGTCCCCTCCCCCCACTGCACCACACAACCAGCCCAGCTCTTCCCCCCCACCCACTGCATCCCAAAACCAGTCCAACCTGTCTCTGCCTCCCTAACCGGTTCTTCCTCTCACCCATCCCTTCCTCCCACCCCAAGCCGCACCCCCCGCTACCTACTAACCTCATCCCACCTCCTTGACCTGTCCGTCTTCCCTGGACTGACCTATCCCCTCCCTACCTCCCCACCCACACTCTCTCCACCTATCTTCTTTACTCTCCATCTTCGGTCCACCTCCCCCTCTCTCCCTATTTATTCCAGTTCCCTCTCCCCATCCCCCTCTCTGATGAAGGGTCCAGGCCCGAAACGTCAGCTTTTGTGCTCCTGAGATGCTGCTTGGCCTGCTGTGTTCATCCAGCTTCACATTTTAATATCAGAGACAGTGCATGTACAGACACCAACAGCCCAGAAATACTCCCAACCTCAATGCGCAAGTGATAAAGGTAATAACAGTGAGAATGGTAATAATGAAGCTAATAATGACATTAATGATTGCAAAGACTATATCAGTACATTAAAGTAATTTACTAGAATAATGTAGACCAAGTAAAAGAGATAATTGGGACGGATTTGGCATAATCAGATTCATATAAATCATGATAAAGTAATTGATCCTATCATTCTGGCACAAGTAGACAAAAGAAACTCATCCAGAATGAGCATGTGAAGATAGAGAGGTCTCAGACACTGAACCAGGAAGCTGAATTTGATAACCTGCAAGCTACAGATGCAAGTAAAAGAATGTTATAGTCTCTCAGGAGTTGAAGATCCTTACTTAGAGATAAAGAGCAAGCAGCCTCAATGATAGTGTCTGCGCCTGAGAAATTCCAGAGTGCTATCACAATATACAAATAGCTTAAAGCACACAATAAAACACTTCTTTCATTGAAACTAAATTTAATATACTTTAAGAGCACTCATCACCACCTTTCATTGGCACTTGCAGCATTCTTGTCTTCTGTTGCATTACGCTTAAGCTTCAAAATATCTCATGACACCAGAATCCAGATAAACCTACTGATGTCACAAAGAGACATGAAAGAACTTCCTCCCACAACAGCTGTAGCACGTAAATTGTCAAACCAGGATAATCAATCAAAGCAAATTAAGAAGTAACAAAAATATTTTGTTTCGATAAACTATATTCTTACATAGAAATATCATATTATCACAGTACCCTAGAATATTATATTTTTGCTTAGATTGACTTACAGTATGGCTCATGAGATAAATTGATCCACAACAGCTGTTTGATGTGGACTTTTCCATGGCTGTGTTCTCTTCTAAGATTGATTTGAGTTGAACTGTCTGCCTTGGTCTTATTCCATTGAACATTAGACTGAAAAAAAGCGACAGAGCAACTGAATGGCAGTAGACATTTGCTATGATCCTTGTTGGAGAAAATGTACTGCAGTAACAGTGCACACAATAATAGAATAAAACAATGAGCTGAGGATGTTAGAGATCTGAAACAAACAAAACCATAAATTACTAGAAAAACCCAACAGGTCTGGCAGCAAATGTGGAGAGACCACAATTAACTGCAGAACCTGCATTTTAGTTTTGCTTTGGTCCTAAGACATGGCAATGGACTAATGTGTAAAATATTTTTTCCTTCAAAAGCATTATCTGCTTGGGTGAGTTCTTTTTTCAATGTGGAATGGACAAATTAACTTAGTTACAATGAAAATCCAATTGTTATTCATTTTGTGGCTGTAAATAAGCTAACAGAGACAGCTGATTGATACAACTTCCATGCACAAAGATTGCAACAGATAGAAGTGACAGGTATTTGGACTATTATATTTATGAGTTAATTGACATAGTGGCCACATTTCTCAAAAGGGATGCTCACTGTCAGTTATTACTCGAAGGAGGTGTACCATTGCTTATTTTATTTTTTTCTATTCTAAGTCAATGTTCTTAACTGTTGCTTTCCACATTTTTTTTTCCTGCCCTGAAAGCACTTCCCTGTAATTTACAGAACATAGCAAGCATGCTATTACCTAATGTTCTATTCACATGACTCAGGGGACTGGCTTGCTTCTTAACAACTGGTGAGAAATACAGATTCATTTACGTGTTAGTGATTCTTTTTACTTCCTTTATCTTATCACCATTGGGAACATATTTGGAAAATAAAAAGCTGATGATGTACAAAGTAAATTAAATGTGGGGTGATAAGAAAATAGCACTCCCTCTTCATTGGCTAAAATGTGCCCCATTTTTCATTTGCTTCTAAATCCAGGTAAACCTGAAGTTAATGCTCACATTGATTGTATTTAACTATTTAGATAGCAGTTGCTTCCTGAAGCTGTTGCACCGTGCTGTCACATTGTTTTATTGAACTTCAGCAGATCATAATATGTCAGCCCCAGTCAACCTCTTCCATGGCACACTGATAATATGTGTACTTCAGGTTCAAGTCCTATGCTAGGAAATATTACCTAATGAAGGAACACTTGTGATGTGGTCCATTGTGCTGATAAAGTAAAGACACCATTGGCCCAAAGGACCATTGGCGCGCTCTCACATTCGAGGTTGATAACTGGTGATAGTTTAACCTGAGGGACAGTCCTTCATGCTAACCTCAGCCAGTGCTGGAATTGAACCCATGCTGTTGGTGTTACTCTCTACTGCAAACCAGTCAACTGTGATAACTGGCCCTCTAACTTTACATTTACTGTGCTGATAATAAGCCCAGGAATCATTCCAACTTCTGTATACTATTCCCTAAAGGGAAATAAACATGAAGATCGGCTTTAAAAAAAAGTTATGATTTTCAAAAATAACTTTGCTAACAAAATATTTTGCCCTTCATCTCTGGAAAGTACTAACTCCATCTCAGTGCAGTTTTACTTGTGTCAACAGTTCTCCATCACCTACCCCAAAACATTCTTCATACACGAACCCCAGCATGAGTGTAGGCTAACTGTTTGACTATGGTAAGCGGCATAATTGAGAATGACCTGGTCCTCAACAATTATCTGTGCACACACATAATTCAACAGGGGTCACTAGTCAGGAATGTACAGCAATAATAAAGAGAAACAAATAAAGGGAATGTAAGAGAAATTCATCAGGTCTGGCAGTATCGGAGTTGAAAAGAACAGTTAACATTTCAAGTCCGGTATGACTCCTGTTCAGAAATACTAGACATCCTGAGTATCTTCAGTACTCTCTGTGTTCATTTCAGATTTCCAACATCTGTGGTATTTTGCTATTACATTAAGAAAGAGAACTTTGCTTGTATTTCTCCCAAGTCTGACCTCACATCCATTACTTCTCAGTTGATCTCCATTAATAAACTCAAGCCAAAGATCAGTTGATGATACAAAGTATCTAATTCATAAGGGTACAGTACTTCAAGCAAGTTTAATGTTATCTTTTGGAAATGATCCAAGCTAACATAAAATATTTTCAAACATGTATTTTACTGCGCATTCCATGAAGTTATTGAGAAGTTACTTTCAAAAATAGTATTTTGAATCTGAGAGTGTGCTTTTATTATGATTATATAAAAAGTACAAGATATTCCCACTGTTATACAGATTTTATAATAAGGAAATACGTTCAGACCAATTACTTTACACTCATGATTTTCTGCCATCTGACAAGTACTGAATCCTAAATTCTCGCAACGCCAAGTCCCAGGCTAAGTTTCAATGCTGCCACACACCCTCGCCCCACCCCTGACCTTTCCCACTGCCCCAAGGCAAGAATTTGGAGGTTTGGCAGCTGAGAAGGCTTAATCCAGGGAGAGTGTGAAACTTGGGTGCTCGCCACTTTCCCACTTTTGGACAATTTAATCCAAGGTGGGAAGTCACATGGACAGCCTTTCCCACCCAGACTCTGATTGAGGCCTTTAAGTGGACAATTAATGCCATTGAAGATCATCACTTTGGAACCACGAGTATTCAAGCAGCAGGGGAGAGGGAATCACCAAGCGGGAAGACCATACTTCCACAGGACAATCCCTTACTTGAAGGCAAACAGTGCCACAAAATCACCCTCGGCAATCTGTTATACTATGACTTTCCCCACATCAACTTCTTCTGTGACCCCCTGCAAACACCATTCCAACCTCTCTCACCTTTGGCATGGAGTCCATCTTTAACCCTAGGCCTCCGGTAGGTGCATTTTTGGTAGCTCCTGTCACACCCTATGTCAATAGCTATTGCCAACAACATTAGCTGGCTGCTCTCATGTGTGGAATTTACATCTCTCAGGTCCTAGATCTTTGGAAAAGCCTGAAAGAACCTGACAAAGGCCCTTCCCAAATGGAGGGACTGCCAGCAGCAAGCAGGCAAGACATCTGTTGAAACATCAAACTCAAGAACCAATGCTATAATCATTTAAAATCCAACACATCGCGCATCTATCCCCTTGTAAACATTCACAATATTCAGCAAAGCTTTCCAGGAACCAAGGCCATCTCACCAGATATTAACACAATCATGTGGCCTTTAGACTCTGATACTTGACTGTAACAGAGATCGATAATGAGATGCACCATGTGAACAAAATCTGACAAATGTCAGACCAGTTAAAAAATTGTAACCTACCATTGTAACAAAAACAGAAATTGCAAGAGAAACTAAGCAGGTCCGGCAGTGTCTGTGAACAGAAAGCAGAGTTAATGCTTCGAGTCCTGTGACTTTTCTTCTGTAACACAGATTTATTGGAGACATCCATTGGTTTTAGACAACATCAGTCAATGAGGTCATGAATATCAGAAGTAGGTCTTCATAACAGACTTGGGTGCTAAGTTGATGTCACCAACTTAACCAGTCACCCAGGTTGGTCTGAGTTAAAATCCAGTGCTTAACTTTGGAACCTTTCCAAGGTAAATCTATGGGGAGCTCACAAAGGCTCATTCGGAATGATTAGCACAAAAATGTAGTTGTGTCCTGATGATGCAGGTCCTGATAATGAACACATGGGAAAGGGTTTTGCTTGCTAGCTTTGATGGTTATAATTTCTACCTGCTCGCTAGTAGGTACTAATTGCAACTCATCAGTTCCCAGTGGCTCCAAGACATATTAGCATCTGGACTTAACTGCACATCCTCCCACCCAAGAAGTAAAAATTCAGCCTATTACCAGTGAAAATAGATTGTCAATATTTTTCTTTCTGTACTTTTTCGTGTCAACCTTTAACACCCTCAGAGCAATTAGGCAACAGTAAAAAAAATTGGATTCCCCACATCACTCGTAAATAAGGCAAATAAAAATATACCATTAATTTATTGTAAATACTCAGTGCCCACCTAATGAAGGGTTAAGTCTTATTGGTTTTGAGCAAAAGACCACTTAAAAAACCTTCTACTTTCTGGTGCAGAAATAATGTACAATGATTTCTGGATCTGTTCAGTTATCTCAGAATTAGATTGGAAACAAGAGATTTCTGGTGACTCTTTCGGGAATAACATTGTTTAAATGACATATCATCCTATCACTAAGGTTTCTTTTTACAGAAAAGACCAAGCTGAACAAAGATATCTTTAAGACTGTTGTGCACTGATCTTGATAAGTTTCAATTGTTCACGGTGGTATCAAATATCTGTTGAACATAGCAGCTGAGCATCTCTTTAAAAACTGTCAAACTGATAAAGAATATAAGAAGTTCAAACGTGTAGAACCTTAAATGAGTTCCACAAATCAAAGCAAACATTGCATCATATGGGGAATATGCCAGAACTAAAATTTAATAACCCTTTTTATTCTTCCACGCAGGAATTCAGTCAATGAATTCACATTTTTTTAGTGAAGCAGAAATAGATTTGAGTAGACCTAGGCAAGTGTCTTTGTCGTAATTTTATAGAATAGAATACCTCTAGTGTGGAAACAGACTATTTGGCCCAACAAACCCCCACTGCACCTCTCCGCCAGACCCATTGCCCATATCTAATCCACCTAACCTAAACATCCCTGGGCACTATGGACAATTTAGCATGGTCAATCCACCTACCCCACACATCTTCAGACTGTAGGAGGAAACCCATGCAGTCACAGGGAGAATATACAAACTCCACACAGACAGTCACACAAGGCTGGAATTGAACCCAGGTTCCTGGTGCTGTGAGGCAGCAGTGCTGACTGCTGAGCCACCACGCCACCCAGTGTATAGCATTTGTACAAAATTTGTACATTTAGGTCACGGCACTTTAGTCGTTCAATTAGTCTTTCAACCTTGGATCCTTCTTCAGTTTCACCATTACTGAATCAAGGGCTGAAGTTTCATGTTTTGCTCAGAAATTACAAGTTCAGCTTACTTCAGAATCTTGGGCCCTACCGCCTCTCCCCATACCCACCCTCTACTCATCTCTCCAGAAGCATGGGTGGACAGAATTTGGGATACCTAACTCCGAGGGCAGTTTGAGAGGACTGCAAGGGCTGAGGCAGAAAGGCAAAAGACTCATCCTGTTTCACAGGGACATCGACTCAATTCCTCCCCTCTTTCTTGATTGCTTACCTGCCGATCCTCATCTTCTCACTTTCCCCATTCACCCCCATGTCATTTCCATGTTTCCACTTTATCCATTCCCAATCATATTCCCCATCATTCCTCCAAATCTTCATGTCCCCTCTATACAACCCATGTAACCTGCACAGTAGTAACCACGTAACAAGACGTATTTGAAATGACATGAAATAAGAACACCTCAGGTACACCTCTGTCACACAGAAACATAAATGAAAAAGGAATTACAGTCTCTATGAAAGAATTGTAATTTATTTTAAATTGTCATTCAGCTACATTGGATGATCTCTCAGTGAGAACTGTCCAGGACAAGCTGTTTTCATGTTGTAGACTGTAAATCATTTTTTTTTTCCCAAAATGTGAAGCACCAAAGAACTTGAAATTCCTTCAGGTCAATGATTCCCAAGAACTATTTTCTTCATCTATGAATTCATAGCTGCACCTTATCTACTGGGGAAAGTACTCTACAGTGTCTCATCTCTTATAAGACGCTGAACAATACATATGCAAAATACATTGCAGAATACAGTACTTCCATTAATTAACACAGTAAAGCACAAAGAAATGATAATACTATCAAAACATTTAAAACCTACTGATCAAAATGTTCCCAAATACTGAGCAGGCTGACCCAAAATATCAAGTAAGGTTGGTTTTCAGAAATATTCCAAAATGCATCACTCCTGATAAAAGTATTGGAGACATAAAAATCAAATTTCTCCTCGAACTGTCAATGACAACTGCATTATCAAAGGATATACATACAAGTTTATAACCCAACCCTAATCCAAGCCTCTCTCTGCGTATGGGAAGGTAACATGAGCCTATTATTATATGGGAATTGAAACTTGTGTTGGAAACAAGCAAAGTTTCAACAAATCTCAACACCGTTCCTGACTCCTGGAGAACACAAAACTCCAAGCAGCTTCTCTCTCCTCCTAACATTTATATAAACACAATCACTCTGAGATGTATGAAGTTGTCAAAAATGTTAAACTCTTGGAAAATATAGAAGGCAACAATTTAAGCAGTGTATAATGCCTGAGTTAGCTTGGCTTCTTAAATCTCATGAACCGAAAACACAAAACTGAACCGCAATGGAAATAGTACATATTCAATGAGAGATCATTTTTCTGATGTGATGTTTCAATTCTTTGTTGCTTCAAATGTCTTGTTGATAATCCTGGAGCTTAACTCTGTTACTCAAACACATTCTCCATAGCTAGAAGTTAAATTTAGATCAGGTGTGATTAGATTCTATAAAAATGTTGGGACAAAGAAAACCTATGATCTACCTTGATGGCATTGTTCTGTTTGACCTAAAGTCCTGTTGACAGGCAATGTCAAGCACTCCATAATACAACAGGCAAAAGTGATGGCCAGTTTATTTGTCTGATGCCCATGTTTTGGTTTAGCATAATTTCAACAGAAATTTTACTGGCTCAAGAAGATTAGCCCTTTCTATTATGAAATCATTGAGCATTTGTAAGAAATTCCAGCAGCTTTAGGGCTACATCAGGTAGTTAACACACGTGCACTTAATCTTATGTAAAGAAAGTTTGATTTCAATCCAGTAATATGTGTCAAATTTATGAAATAGACTGAGCTATTTTGCCATTTCTGAAAAATGTCACTTTTAAGGAAAAATGTGAGCTTTCTGGGACTAAAACAGCTTCATTTTAGAAAGAAGAGGCAATGAAAATGTCATTAGCAAACTCATTTTACATTCATTGAGAAACCCAGATAAAAGGCCTTGATCAATGGAGGTAGAACTATATGGAAAATGTTATCATTGAGTTTCAAACTCCTGGAGAATGTAGTTTACGTGGAAGCCTGAAAAAGATAAGATACTCAAAATGTCAAGGTTTCAGGAAACTGCAACAGTATAAGAAATGGAACACAACACATGCTTTTAGTGTAAATCTAAGTGCTAATCTGCAGCTATTTAGCCAATAATGTGAATATCTCAACAAGATTCTTCAGGTACATTAGAAACTTGTTACGTTCCTTTGGTGCATTTATCAAGTAGAAGACGTCAGTGCTGGTTAGAAGAGCATTTTGCACTTTTGGAAGCCGGTGTCGTCATCATGTAACTTCAGGATATGTGATTAGAAACAGAGACCTCCAAATATTCTCCCCCATGAGATCCCTTCACTCTATTCTTTCAGGTTATATTCTAATGACATGCATCTTCTTTTAATGCAAGCCTTCTAGTCCTTGAATAAGACTGAGCAACATTTTGGGATGCTTTCTGCTGTGGATCCATCTTTATCAAATCACTGCATGATATTGTGGCTAAGAACTGAAGAGGGAACAAGCTAAATATCTCAGATCTTTGTTGGATGATTTGGAAAGAAGGGAAAAAGGTGATGAGTGCATTGACTCCCCATTGCCAGGAATGTGTTTCATAATGTGAGGTTCATCTAGGTTTCTCCGATGAATCCACATTAGCAGATCTTCCACCTTCCTTCATGTCTCTTGCCCTACTGTCACTGATACAAAGAAGTCTTACTTCAATCTCATCAACCACATCAATTCATATCTTCACATTCATCAACCACTTATTAAGTATGAAGGGCTCAGGTGAGGAATTCCAGCTGGGCAGGAACTTTTATATGTTTATTCCATGAAGTAGCTGGAAGATCCCACTTCTGACAGATAGGCGTGCCATTACTCCATTTTCTCCAGTCCCTCTTTATCTGCAATCTGCTGGGTCCCATTCACAACTTTCCAGTCCATGGAACGTGGGTTCTCTCTTCTTCAAGGAGGGAAATATTGAAGCCTAGATGATTTGAATAATGTATTTATTGGACAGATAAAGAACAGTGATGAAGATGCCTATGAAGGAAAAGCTTGAGATTGCACAAAGGTGAGGTGGGGTGGTGGATTGTTAATAGGGATGTGAGAAAGCATGTAGAAAGAGAAGGATGAGAGCAGCTTAGGTAAATATTTGTGAGGAATGATGTGATGGAATATGACTGACAGGGCGGAGTTGGGGGTGGAGTGACATACACAGCAGGGTGTCAGCAAAGGTACAGGTATTCACCACTCATGACCTGGTCAGGTCATTAAAACTCTTTTCTGCACTGAATCAGGAGTGCCTGGCACTATGAACCATGCCCTTCCAAACATCCACCTCCTGCTACTAGAGAACACTACATTTCTCCCAGCCCTCCCATCCCAGCAGCACATCCAGTAAGAGACTGGTGAAGCAGAATCCAGCCTGAAATAGTCCGACCTCCTTTCTGCAACTTCCAGGTCTCTGATTGACAACTCAGCCTGTACGTTTAGACTGTGGATTGTAGAATGAGTGTGAAGTTAAGTGCAAAACATTTCCAGTCGAAGCCCAACATGCCTTGAACCAGCCCGTCCACAGATTAAATAGAAGCAAGTAGGACAGTGTGTGACCAGTCTGCTCTCCAGCAGAGGGAGGTTTATCCAGATATTCAGGAGCTTGACATAATGGCCCCCTGGCCTCGTGTAGTGGCTCCCTGGCAAGGCATCCTCTCAGCCTGGCATGGCCTCTGTGCGAGCTTCTGATCTTTTGGTGATTCCAGGGCGATCTCCCAGCATGATCTGGAGCCGAGGTCCAGTGCAGACTGGAGCCTAGTTCTAGTGTGATCTAGTTGGAAGGCCATTGTTCTGAACTTTTGTTTCTGCAGTGCTGAATGTTTTATTTCACTGTTTTTCTAAGACATTAAACTGAAGAAGCTGTACCTAGGTACCTTAGTTAAGATAGCACTTATAAGTGGCGACTTATAAATTTCACTGCAACATTTGAGTACTTGTGACAACAAAACTAATTCTGTTCTATTCTATGCTACATGCCCAAAGGAACAATTTCCTCAGTTTCTTCAGACCTGGAAAAACGTCCTAGGTGGCCAAAGCAGGGTCTTGAGCTGCAATGCTGATATGATCTGTAATCAGCACAAGACACTACCTTAATAAGAGAGTGGAGATCTGCAGTAGGAGCAGCTAACCAGGGAATTGTAATGAAAAGATTGCCGCTAAATTGTATGCTGGAACTCATTAATGAACTGGAGCATTTGACATCGAATGAATATTTCAGATATTAACTGTTTTAATAAATACAGTGAAGGAATTAAAGGAAAGTAGTTTAGGTTTGTAAAAGAAAAAGAACTGTGGATGCTGGAAATCAGAAACAAAAACAGAAGATGCCGGAAGCTCTCAGCAGATCTGGCAGCATCTCTACTATTTGGGCTTGTACTTCATATGATGTTGACTTTCAGTTGTGACTCCATGCATTTTTATGAATTTTATAAATCAAGTAAAGTTTGAAAAATTTGATGATGAGGCGGGGAGTGTTGGCATCAAGTTCCACCATCTCCTTATATTGACTAGCTGACCAAGAGAAAAAAAGACCATGCTGAAAAGCCAGCACTACTTAACAGCATCTACTCTTTCTGCTAGATGTTTGAAAAGTCCCTCTGATACATCAGGAAACTTTCTCACATAGTTTGTTTAAACATCACCAACATTCGATCATCGTAAATCCCAAAAACTCCCTGAGGATGTGAACAAATGCAGTGTTACGCTACTCGGACATTTGGAGTCACCAGACAAAGAGAAATGTTTCATCATTGACAAGCAGGGGGAAAACAAGGAGGGCATAAGGTTGGGAGAAGCAAGCTATGAGTTTGGCAAAACTCATATTGCAGTTTGAAATAGAAAGCCTGGCAAGGCAAGCTTTGGAGAATTTGTACGTGAAAATGTTAGAAGCTTGCAATAAGTTTTAAACAATCATGACACAATGATGCTGGTAAGAGAGCTCAGTGACGAGTAAGCTCTTAGTCAAACCAAATACCAAAGTATTTGCACAATCAGAAACAGAATGAACAAGTGCTTGGGGAATGTAGACCATGTACAAAGAGACAGAGTTTACGATGAGGATAGAAAAAATGGGGTTCTCTTCTTGATGTTCGGCTGCAAGAGTCATTTGTCTCATCCTCAATTTAATACCACACAGGCAGTCTGCTAGCAGAGGCAGTGGTGGAACCTAGAAAGATAAAGTAGTAGGGGGAGGCAACAGCCTAGTGATATTAGAGCTGGACTGTCACTCCAGAGACAAAGGTAATGATCTAGGGACCTGCATCCAAACCCCACCATTGTAGATGTTGGAGTTCAATAAAAATCTGGAGTTAAGAGTCTAATGATGATCACATAATTATATTGTCAATTATCAGGCAAAGCCAATTTGGCTCACTCATGTCCTTTACAGAAGGAAATTGCCATCCTTACCTAGTCTGCCCTACATGTAACTCCAGACCCACAGCAATGTGGTTGACTTGGATGGGAAAGTAACACTAGCCTACCCAGCAATACCCTCAACCTCTGAATAAAAACAAAATTAGGGTTGGATCTCATTGTTCCCCTTTCCCTGCTCCCACACTTGCTTAACACATTAAATTACTCAATTTCTGAGGAAAGGTTAACAGTCTGTATACTTAATTTTCTTTTTCTTTCTCTACAGTTTGACCTCTTTGCCACATTTTCAGTTTTTACTTCAAACTTCTGGAATCTGCATCATTTATCTGTTGTTCTTATGCATTTATCTTTCCAGTAAGTGTCATGGTCATTTCTTCCCCCTTAGAGCTAAATTCCAGCAGTCTAATTAACAGTGAATATTGTTGGATGCATTATACTAATTTGGGATATTGTAATATGTATTCAGTGAGACCAAAGCCTGTGTGTCAAAACTGTGGACGCAAAACCAAGTTCATTTTATTTGAGTTTCAATGACGCAGTTACAAGAACTCTCAGGCATACTGCTGTTCTCTTTACTAGACAGTTACAACTGAGCACATTTTAACACAATCAGTGATAAATATGCACAGCCTATGCAAAGAAATGTTGTTCAAAGCTAGGCATTTAGAGATAACTACCAGATCCTGTTTCGGTGTTATTATGTGATAAGTAAGGCCAATAGAATTAAACAGTTTGGAATGGTTTGGGAAGGAAAAGTAAAACCAAAATGGACAAGTGTCATTTATGTTTGCAGCAAAATTCTTTGAAGGATTTTAGCTTTTGTTGAAAGACCGAGTGGGTGGAGGGTCATTTTAATAACTGAGGCTTTCCATAGGCCAGAAAAATAGAGAATTTTAATCCTATTTAAAAAAGAAGGGCTGTTATTTGTGCCTCAGAAATGAGCAATAGCTGACAAAGAGAATTAAAATAAAGCTGACAGATTACTGAAAGCCGGTAACTAAAAAAAACAAATATAAGCTCCTACCATATAAAAACAAGTAATTATATTCCAAGTGCAATGAGACAAAGAATAACATGTAGCAATGTCCAACTATGCCTGCACTGGCACAAACTAATTACATGAGAGTCTAAATAGGGTTACAAGTGCAGAAGACAATGGATTTCTTATTTGCATTGCTTTTTTTTATCTAAAAGGGAGCAGTATTTATTTGTTTATTGAGAACTGGGGCAGCATGTTTAAGCAATATGAGGAAGGAAACCAAGGTAGGCAGCCAGTCATTCTGCACAGTTTCCAGTGTGCCAATTTACCTTAACCTTACCGATTCACATTAAAGAATTTTCATCCCTCATCTTTTGAATCCACCCAGGATCACAGATGTTCAATGTTCCATGGACAGCTGCTCTCGCCACATCCGGAGATCCACGCTCAGTGCCATGCAGCGTTACATGCACAGTCTCAAGCTTTCTCTCCAACAGCATCACAACGTGCTGGCTAAGGGCTGCACCATTCCACAGTCCCACTTCATTCTCGAGCTCATTCTTCTTCCTTCAGGTATCAAGGCCCACAAGATGCAATGACTCAAAAATACCCATGACCTTCGGGAACCTTCCTCTCCTTACTTTTCCCGCTGAGTCTATCCCCTCCCCCAACGAACCCCCACCCCTCCCCCACCTCCTGTCAGGTATTCATTCTCCCACCTAACCTTGCGCTCTCTGATGCTGAACGCTCCATACTCAGCAAAGGCGTCAGCTTTATTCCTCTGCATCCCCATCTTAAAGATTTTCGGGCACGACACGATACAGAACTCTTCTTCCACCGCCTTCACCTCTGTGCTCGTTTCTTTGGACAACAGTCTTCTCCCACCCCACAGACCCCTTTGCCCAACTCCAACACTCTCCCTCCACCTGGACCCCTCCCTCCGGCCTTTTACCTGCATTCGATCTTTTCATTGAGAACTGTCAACGTGACATTAGTGGCGTCAATTTCTCTGACCCTCTCACCAGTTCAGAGGAAGGGTCACCAAACCTGAAACATTAACTCTGCTTTCTCCTTCACAGCTGCTGCCAGACCTGCTGAGCTTTTCCAGCAACTTTGTTTTTGTTACCTTAACACTGTCCCATCCTGTGCATGGAGGTGGCAATGGCTGACATTTAATTGGAAATACCAGCTCACGTTTGTAACTACATTGCTATTTTACATCATCATCTGGGTATTCAACAGCCTTTGTAACTGCAGCTACAAGGACTAATTTATATAGCTTCCCTGTCCTTTGTGTCATCCCTTCTTGGAACTCTATCTAAGGGAGTGTTTTCCTAACACCCAGTGTAGCGTAACATCGCATTGTTTATCCTGGGAGTATCACATACTGGAAAACCTTCAAGTGGTTGGAAACAGTGTAATGAATCTTACTATATTTTGGCAACATATCTTTCTCACAAAGGGGTTCTTTCTGCGAAGCCTAGTGAGCTTTCTTGCACTATCATCTCAATCTCACCTCATTAGCAAGCTACCACACTGTTATGGTGTCCCTGTCACGTGATGCTAGCCCAATTCTCCCACAGGCTGCAGTCAGAAGTACTCACTCCTGCCAGGTCATCCTGGGATCCCGGGCACTTGGATTGTACACCCAGCACCCCACTTTGCAGACAGGGAACCGAAGATACTGCTGGACTAGGTAGTGCAGGGGAGGAACCTCTTCAAGATTGAGAGAACTGTTTGCCCCCATCAGCACTTTGTGTCTGACATCAGTAATATGGGTAAAACCAATGTAACATAGGTATTAACTCCTTCAGAACCATTATCTTTTACAGCTTTTAGGTATAAATTGACACACTATAATAACATAGATCTATATGACTGAAATGACAACTTTCGTCACTACATGACTTTAAAAAACTAACACAGGAGGTAGCTTTTTCTCTGCTTTTCAAGTAAGCTCAGTTTCTTAAGGCTTGAAGAAATGTCACTAAGAATAGTACCTGGGAATACTTTGTGACATTTTTTCTTATCTTTTCCGGTGGAAAACAGATCATACAGACCATTCAAAAGAAAGTGCAGAATTTTAGCCATGTTAATGAACATACCTGTCAGAGGAAGAACTGAGTGCAAATTAAGTTTGGTTTACTTGTGGATTTTCTCACAGGGTGGTGAATGTTTTAAAACGACTGTTGAACAAGTAGTCATAAAGATGAAGTGACTAAATGAATTTTGTTTCCCTTTGTGCAGTTCAGTCGAAAATGGACTGTTATGTACGTAAGCACAAATTTTTAAAAAGGCTGCCGAACTTGGTTGAGCCTTTTCATTTAATTTTTAATTGGCATTTAGAAGAGCTATATTGAAAAGTCCAGGAAAGATATTTCAGTTCCAGCCCACCAGCCATTAAATGCTCAATGTGTCCCAATTGTATATGATGTGATTGGAAATAGAGAAAGGCCCAATTACATTTAATTCTCTAGCAGACAAAAGCAAGCCACAGGACATTAATTCCTTTAAATTGAGTCTCACTGCTTTCCCTCTAAAATAGCGAATTCAAATCATCATTGTCTTCTTTTTGGAAGTGTACTTACCTGTAATTTCTATCAAAGAGAGCTAGAAATTGTATAGTGTCATTTATTTGTCATTTCATCACTTTTATCACCCTTTATTACTCTGGCCAATATGGCAGAATATCAAATTGGTCCTATTTGCATGTCAGCACCATGTATTAACAGCTAGTAGGTGGTACACAAAAGCAGTCCAATCACTTCCCAATATTTTTGTTGTGCTATCCTTCTCTGTGGGAGCCCTTAGCTCCTGATAAGTGTCTTCCCTTGCCTTCTGGCTGAGATGTGGAGCCAGCTTTGTAGGAAATCTCTTCCCACTTATATGTGTCACCTCAAACTGGTTTCCAATATGAAAAAAAAATTGAATGCCTGTGAGGTGTGATTTGCAGTTCATATTGTGTTAATGGCTGCACTGATTATACTCAGAGCTGGCAGTATTAAGAATTTGCTTCCGCAGATTGTCAGGGTGCTGGGATTAATACAATAAGTATGCTGGCTGAAGGACCTCGGTGGCTGAAGGACCTTGGCAGAAAAGCTTCAAGGCATCTGAAGGGGTGACCAAATGCAATTACGTGCCCATCTTGCTTGCAGTTGGCCAGTGCTGAGTGGCCATGTAGTTCAGACACTGCTTAGTTGTTGGCATCATCAGAAGCCTTTAGATCTCCATTGCCAGCAGCGCCACTGAGAGTAGTGGCTGCTACTGGTAATGCACTGAGGCTTAGTTCGAGGATTAACTCTAGATGCCAGGACTCAGGGAAAGAGAATCAAGAACAGAAATTGCTGGTAAGCTCAGTAGGTCTGGCAGCATCTGTGAAGAGAAATCAGACTTAACATTTTGTGTCCGGTGACCCTTCCTCAGAACTGATGGTAGCGAGGACAATGTCAATTTATATGCAGAAGGTAGGGAGAGGGGAGGGGTTAAGGAGTAACTGATAGGTGGGGATAGAGCCCAAAGAGAGAGAGAACAGTTGAACAGACAAAGGAGAGAATAACGAGCTCTGTAAATGAAGACTGTGAGTGACTAACAATAGGTAGTGTAACACGGCAGACTATGTGATTACAAGGCCTAGTATTGTTGGGTAGGGGGCCATGGGAGAGATTAGTTCCTAAAATGATTGAATTCAGTCTTGAGTCTGGAGGATTGCAGCTTCCCCAAGCAGAAAATAAGATATTGTTCTTCCAGCTTGTGCTGGGCTTTGCTAGAATACTGCAGCAAGCCACAGAAAGAGATATTGGCTAGGGAACAGGGCGGTGTATTAAGGTGGCAGGAAACTGGAGGTACAGGGTCTTTTTTGCGGGCAGAACATAGATGTTCACTCAGTCACTCAGTCAACACTTTGTTTCCCCAATGTAGAGGAAACCACACTGTGAGCAGTGAATGCAGTAGACTAGATTGTGTCAAGTGCAGGAAAAGTGCACTTCATCTGGAAAGTATGTTTGGACCCTTGGATACTAAGGAGGGTGGAGGGAAACGGGCAGGTGTTACACCTTGCAGGGGAAGGTACCGTGGGGCTATGGAGGGGGGTGTTGGGTGTTGGGGTGAAGGAAGAGTGGCCCAGAGGCAACGGTCCTTGCAGAAGGTGGATAAGGAAGGGGAGGGGAATATCTGTCTGGTGGTGATATCTCACTGGAAGTGACGAAAATAGCTTCTGATGATCTTTTGGATGTGGGTGCTGGTGGGATGGTAGTTAAGGTAAAGGGAACCCTAATATTGTTGCAGGAGGGAAGAGAGAGAGAGAGAGGGCAGAAATGTGGGCGATGTGTCAGACCTGGTTGAGAGCTCCGTAGACAACAGTGCTGGGAAGAATGAGAGTGGGCTGGAGGCTACAGGGACAGGGGAGAGCTTTGGCAGGCAATGACGGGAGGTGGCTTTCAGCAGCTCCTCTTTCAAGATGCCACTGATTTGTTGCATTAGTCCAGTACCTCCTTGCCATTTGGAAAAAAAAAACATACTTCTGGAATTGCACCATAACTCTTCGCACAAAATCTCCAAATGTTTACCTTACTAAATATCAGGATTATAAAAACATTGAGCAACAAAAGTACCAATTTGGAGCAGGGCGGCTATTCACAAATCAGAACATGGTGGAAATGTTGGCTTCTACCCTTGTATTTTAATAAAGTCATACGCTGGATGAAAACGTGGAATTATGCAAACATAAAATGATGAAAAAAGTTGCAAGAAAACTTGGTGATAATGTTAATACCTATTCTTTATTTTCAGACTATTTGGTCAGTTTTGCAGAAATTTAAATATTTGTGATTTAACACTGGTGAATACATCAAATACAATTATTGCTATTCATGAGTTCTGCTGAGTTAATCAGGACTTTTAAACAGTACTTTGGCAGTAGAACATAGAACATAGAACATTACAGCACAGTACAGGCCCTTCAGCCCTCGAAGTTGTGCCGACCTGTCATACCGATCTCAAGCCCATCTAACCTACACTATTCCATGTACGTCCATATGCTTGTCCAATGACGATTTAAATGTACCTAAAGTTGGCGAATCTACTACCGTTGCAGGCAAAGCGTTCCATTCCCTTACTACTCTCTGAGTAAAGAAACTACCTCTGACATCTGTCCTATATCTTTCACCCCTCAATTTAAAGCTGTGCCCCCTCATGCTCGCCGTCACCATCCTAGGAAAAAGGCTCTCCCTATCCACCCTATCCAACCCTCTGATTATTTTATATGTTTCAATTAAGTCACCTCTCAACCTTCTTCTCTCTAATGAAAACAGCTTCAAGTCCCTCAGGCTTTCCTCATAAGACCTTCCCTCCATATCAGGCAACATCCTAGTAAATCTCCTCTGCACCCTTTCCAACGCTTCCACATCCTTCTTATAATGCGGGGATCAGAACAGTACACAATACTCCAAGTGCGGCCGCACCAGAGTTTTGTACAGCTTCACCATAACCTCTTGGTTCCGGAACTCGATCCCTCTATTAATAAAAGCTAAAACACTGTATGCCTTCTTAACAGCCCTGTCAACCTGGGTGGCAACTTTCAAGGATCTGTGTACATGGACACCGAGATCTCTCTGCTCATCTACACTACTAAGAATCTTACCATTAGCCCTGTACTTTGCCTTCTGGTTACTCCTACCAAAGTGCATCACCTCACACTTGTCTGCATTAAACTCCATTTGCCACCTCTCAGCCCAGCTCTGCAGCTTATCTTTGTCTCTCTGCAACCTACAGCATCCTTCGTCACTATCCACAACTCCACCGACCTTAGCGTCATCTGCAAATTTACTAACCCATCCTTCTACACCCTCATCCAGGTCATTTATAAAAATGACAAACAGCAGTGGACCCAACACCGACCCTTGCGGTACACCACTAGTAACTGCTCTCCAGGATGAACATTTCCCATCAACTACCACCCTCTGTCTTCTTTCAGCAAGCCAATTTCTGATCCAAACTACTATATCTCCCACAATCCCATTCCTCCGCATTTTGTACAATAGCCTATTGTGGGGAACCTAATCGAACGCCTTGCTGAAATCCATATACACCTCATCAACCGGTTTACTCTCATCTACCTGTTTGGTCACCTTCTCAAAGACCTCAATAAGGTTTGTGAGGCACGACCTTCCCTTCACAAAACCGTGCTGACTATCCCTAATCAATTTATTCTTTTCTAGATGATTATAAATCCTATCCTTTATAACCTTTTACAACACTTCACCAACAACTGAGGTAAGGCTTACTGGTCGATCATTACCAGGGTTGTCTCTACTCCCCTTCTTGAACAGGGGAACCACATTTGCTATCCTCCAGTCATCTGGCACTATTCCTGTAGACAATGACGAGTTAAAGATCAATGCCAAAGGCTCGGCAATCTCCTCCCTGGCTTCCCAGAGGATCCGAGGATAAATCCCATCTGGCCCAGGGGACTTATCTATCTTCACCTTCTGAAGGATTTCTAATACCTCTTCCTTGTGAACCTCAATCCCACCTAGTCTAGTAGCCTGTATCTCAGTATTCTCCTCGACAACATTGTCATTTTCTAGAGTGAATACTGTTGAAAAATATTCATTTAGCGCTTCCCCTATCTCCTCTGACTCCACACACAACTTACTACTACTATCCTTGACTGGGCCTAATCTTACTTTTGTCATTCTTTTATACCTTAAATACCGATAGAAAGCCTTAGGGTTTACCCTGATCCTATCCGCCAACAACTTTTCATGTCTCCTCCTGGCTCTTCTGAGCTCTCTCTTTAGATCTTTCCTGGCTACCTCGTAGCCCTCACGTGCCCTAACTGAGCCTTCACGTCTCATCCTAACATAAGCCTTCTTCCTCTTGACCAGAGATTCCACCTCCTTCATAAACCACAGCTCCCGCACTCTACAGCTTCCTCCCTGCCTGACAGGTACATATTTATCTAGGACACACAGGAGCTTTTCCTTGAATAAACTCCACATTTCTAATGTGCCCATCCCCTGCAGTTTCCTTTCCCATCCTATGCTCCCTAAATCTTGCCTAATCTCATCGTAATTGCCTTTCCCCCAGCTGTAACTCTTGCCCAGTGGTATACACCTATGCCTTTCCATCACTAAAGTAAACATAACAGAATTGTGATCGCTATCACCAAAGTGCTCACCTACTTCCAAATCTAACACCTGGCCAGGCTCATTACCCAGTACCGAATCTAATGTGGCTTCGCCCCTTGCTGGCCCATCTACATACTGTGTCAGGAAGCCCTCCTGCACACTCTGGACAAAAACTGACCCATCTATAGTACTCGAACTATAGTGTTCCCAGTCAATATTTAGAAAGTTGAAGACCCCCATGACAACTACCCTGTCTCTCTCACTCCTATCGAGAATCATCTTTGCTATCCTTTCCTCTACATCTCTGGAACTATTCGGAGGCCTATAGAAAACTCCCAACAGGGTGACATCTCCTTTTCTGTTTCTAACCTCAGCCCATACTACCTCAGTTGACGAGTCCCCAAACACCCTTTCTGCAACTGTAATACTGTCTTTGACTAACAATGCCACACTGCCACCCCTTTTACCATCTTCTCTGTTCTTACTGAAATATCTAAATCCCGGAACCTGCAACAACCATTCCTGTCCCTGCTCTATCCATGTCTCCGAAATGGCCACAACATCAAAGTCCCAGGTACTAACCCATGCTGCAAGTTCACCCACCTTATTCCAGATGCTTATGGCTTCCGGACTTCTTAAACAAAGCTTCACACTGCCAGACCTGACTTAAACTCAGCTGAATTTTTATGGTATCTTACTGTGCAGCTCAACTGAAGTGACTTCGATGAAAGTGATATTAATGTCTTGTCTATGTAGTGTTCAAAAGATGATATGATAGAAGCTTTTAAGATCTGGAGAATGGTTTTATTTGGATATCCATAGAAAAGATATTTGCACTTTCAGCCGAAAGTGAAACCCTGGCCAAAATTATAAGATAATTAGGAAAACAGAGAGAAAATTCAGAACAGTGACTGGAATATAGAACTCAGGCTACCTTGAGCTTTTAGCTTAATTTAATTTGTTTGATGCATTTAAGGAAAACTGAGCACAGGATGAAGAAGGGAGTAGGCAATTCGGCTGACAAAGTTAGAACAAAAGAAGTGAGAGGAGGTTTGTCTGGACCATAAACCCCAACATAGACATGCTGAGCCCAATGACCATAGTCCTGTACATTCATTGGGATTCTAAGATTTTCTTAATCATATATTTGATTGAACATGTTTACAGAACTGGGAAACACTGTGATTTAATACAATAACCTAGCAGAAACACATTTTCAAAGTGGGAAATGTCCAGCCCTGTAACAGAAAAAAATAGACAATATTAAATCCTGAAATAACAAGGTGTCGAGCTGGATGAACCCAGCAGGCCAAGCAGCATCAAAGGAGCAGAAAGGCTGACATTTCAGGCCTATTAGAAGTAATGATTTTCCAAAAAAAGAGTTACTTTATACCGTTTAAAATCACTTAGATGGAACAGAGTAATGCTGTTTCTAGTGCACTTCTGATGGCTGAACATGAAAGAAACATTCCTCCAAGTATTCACATCAAAAAAATTATTGATCTTCTTTTATTTCTCATGTTTGTCTTAGCAAGTGTAGATGCATGGCCTTTCTTGTTAAAGGTAGCATTACAAAAACTCGTCCATCTCCTTGAATGAGCAAGTGGAAGACAATGACACTGAATAGAGCTTTGATTTAGGTTAATTGTATTATCACTGTTGAGCTAATCTATGAAAAGTTGCTGCCAAAGTCAATGTTTTTTGAAAGGTTGACTGAATTTTGCAGATGTATTGCACGTATTTCTATGCTGGCATAATTATATCACTTCCTGTTAACATGTTTCATCATGACTGGTGTACACCTGAAAAAATAGCTTTAAAAACCATAGCAAATAGAAGATTTTGAGGATTGGCACGAACATTGTTTTTGTCCTAAGCAAAATGCAATTAAATTTCAAAACTTGTAAATGTACCACTGATAACCAAGTGCCAGTCATACATAACCCAAAATTAAAAACAAGTACAAGTTGCAAATGAAAATGTAAACTACATCCTATGTATTCAGTTTATTGCTCAGTCCTGTTAGAACATTGGTTGCGCCAAATATTTAGTGAACTCATTTACCAGGCTGATGCTCTGAGGACATAGGTGGAAATCACACCCAATTGCTGATGTTTCAATTCAACACTAAAACGATTGAAGTAAAAAGCTAATTCAATGTCAATCCTGTAACTACTGTCCACTGTCACAAAAATGCATCTGGTTCACTAGTGTCTTTTCAGAAAGGAAATTTATCATCTTTCCCTGGTGTGACGTGCATATTACTCAGCAACGCGGATGATCCTTAACTGCTTTTTAGGAAATTAACTCATGGCTGTTACTCTGAAGCACGAGATAGTCGGTTGGACTACTGCCCAACACAGATAAAATGTATTTTATGAATTAAGCTGATTCGAACATTTTATTGAGCCTGTTACCAAAGAGGTGACCCAATGTATTGTTCTGCTATGTAGATACTTCTGTATTCTCTTTGCTTTTGACTTCCATGTTCCCTGCACACTTGCCCCTGAATATGTGACAGCTATTATACAGTAAAATCATATTTTTGTGTTGATTCTATGCAAACCAATACATCAACAGAATGGAACATCTCACTCAGAATTAAACCTGTCATTGCCATGATTTCTGACTCTGACCACATAAAGTTTAGGGACTTTCTTGACAGAGAACATTTCAGCATGATAGTTCAAATCTAGTTAATTCTAAATTCTACTTGATTACAGATTTGCATTAATTCAAGTCAGTGATCAAGCCCATAGTGCTGGAACTTGTCAAAATGAGATGAATGGAGTGTCACCTTCCATTGTACATCAATTACAATGCTATTACTTCAACTTCCTGTGTTACTAGGCACTGCTGCTTTAAAATGCATGAGAGGTTTCCATGTAATTATTGGGGAGTGAGAGAGTCCAACCTTTCATTTCTAAAGGTACTAGAATGCTTTAATATGACATAGTGACGTATGTGCATATAAAATTGCAATGGTTAAAAGAAAATGCAGACCTGTGGTTTTTGATATTCTTGTTGATAGACTGTGTGATGTAAATTAAACTCTTTACTTGTGGGAACAGAAAGAACTGCGGATGCTGGAAATCAGAAGCAAAAACAGAAGTTGCTGGAAAAGCTCAGCAGGTCTGGCAGCATCTGTGGAGTGAAATCAGAGAAATCAAGTGACCCTTCCTCAGAGCCTTTCACTTGTGAGAACTGGAGTTCAGACTTTTCCTTTAATTGACGAGGTACCAAAGTGTCTCACAATTTAAATAAGAAAACAAGCACAAAGCCTTTGAAAGAGATAGAAATAGAAATTGCTGGGAAAACTCAGCAGGTCTGGCAGCATCTGTGGAGAGAAATCAAAATTAACATTTTCGGTCGAGTGACCCTTCCTCAGAACTCAGCCTGAAATGTTAACGTAAATAAAAGTTTAAAGAACTGCAGCTGGTGTAATTCATCAGAGACAAAAGTAGAAGCTGTTGAAAAGCTCAGCAGGTCTGGCAGCATCTGTGGAGAGAAATCAGAGTTAACGTCTCAGGCTGAGTTCAGAGGAAGGGTCACTTGACCGAAAACATTAACTCTGATTTCTCTCCACAGATGCCACCTGATCCAGCTGATGACAATTTCTTTCACCATCACCACTGAAAAGAGTTAAAAAGATGAAAGAGAGAAGAAAGAAAAGGAAAACGAAGGATATGGCCAGCCAGTTTCTGGGAAGTGGAAGCCAAAACTCTGCCGAACTTGCTGCTGCCTCCACAGTATGATGCTGGAATCTCAAAACAGTGACAGAGAGATGTGCTAGAATGGTAGAATGGATATCAATAGAATAAGTGCAGCGGCTAACGTTTTGTTTATCAATTATTTCATGTGAAGGATAAAACCTCAAGGGATTTTGGAGATGATTTTTTTAAGGTAGGAAGACAAACCATTGCTGGAGATGCCTGGAATGCATTTGGGTAGGTCAGGACTAAGTTCAATAATGAGAAAAAGTTGTGCAGGTAAATGCTGTAATCCACCATTTGAAACAATGTCCAGGAGGAATGAGACATGATCTTTATAGCCACAAAGAGCTAACTGGCCTTCCTCACTTTATTAGAAAGCCAGTTGGCAATTGGAGTCAATTTATTTGTTTGTACTTCATCATTAGCACCAATTCTTGATAATTATTTTCTTTGCACAAGATGTTCTCACATCAGCCTGGATGTTTTATCTTCTGGTTGTCTTCTATAACAAGATTATTTAAATATTTTAAGAGAAAGTTTTCTGGCAGCTTTAGACGTAAACAATACCACCACCTGGTGAAAAGTGCAGAAATTAATTCTTTTTATTACACATTTCTATCGCTTTTGGTTCTCTGTGGGAACACAGCAGCATTTGGAAGCTGCTGGTAATCCCATGTTCTACGGTCTGTATGTGTCCATTACTTGCTGTAAACATGAGGGATTTTCTCTTCCTCAGTCAATGGAAGCTTAAACATAAGAAAGCTGACAATAGGTGAGAACTTTGTTACAGATGTTTCAACCTGCAAGAATTTCCTGCTTGTCATTTCTCTCAGAACTCAGCAAATGACTAGACATGAACACATATGCATTTAGTCCACTCACTCGAATTGAGACGATAATTTTGGAGAATGTCAGCCTCAGTAATGTGGCAATACATCAAAATGCCTTTGCTGGTCTACAGGCAAAGACTTTGTCCCTTAACAGTAACAGACGATAGATGGTAGACCAACAAATATTTGCAGCTCCTGAGAATTCAACTTGCAGGCAATCAATTCAATTGCATTGAGAACAGGGCATTTCTAAACTTAACTCATGTTAAGAAATTAAACATAACCAATAATGCTCGTGATTGTGATGCCTTTTTAGTTCAGTGTTACATTTCACAACAAGACAGATTTTCACAAGAATGCTGTTGGAAACACCTGAGATGTGGTATCAGTAAAGAGGAAACTGTTGAGGACAAATAAAGAGGATGATTGTGAATTGACCAGCATCAGAAAAATGCATTATGATGTCCAAGTGGCTGAGTCACATAAGAGGCAAAACCTGAAAGGGAGTAAAACCTCCAAATACAGCACGAAGAGGATGTGTGTGTAGACCAATCTATGATTACAGAGCTCTTGCAGAAAGTTCCAAGGACCCAAGCAGTGTTGCATTGGGAAGCCAAATAAAGTTAGACCCAAACTCGCAACAAAACATGATGGGAGTAGCAAAGACAAACAAGCGTCAAAATCAGGAGCTGAAGTTGAACCTCATGATAATGAAGAAAAGAAAAAGAACATTCCAACATTCATTGAACTGTCAGGTACATCATAGTCACAGCAGCAGAAGGCTGGTAGATAGATCTGATGACTAGCCAGCATTGAGTACTAACCCACGCTTAACAGCTGCAGAAAGAAAGTTGCAAGAGATTCAAAAATAAAAATTGGGCAGCTCGGTGGCTCAGTGGTTAGCACTGCAGCCTCACAGCACCAGAAACCCGGGTTCAATTCTACCCTCAGGGGACTGTCTGGGTGCAGTTTGCACATTCTCCCCGTGTCTGTGTGGGTTTCCGCCCACAGTCCAAAGAAGTGCAGGGTAGGTGGATTGGCCATGCTAAATTGCCTGTAGTGTTCAAGGATGTGTATATTATATGGTATATAGGGGAATGGAGCTGTGTGGGATGCTCTGAGGGCCACTGTGGACATGTTGGGCCAAAAGGCCTGTTTCCATACTGTAAGGATTCTATGGAAAAGGGATTAAGAATGTATGCAAGTCCACAGATGTGTCTATAAGAATTGCCCGACCATGTACCTAAAGGTCTCATATTATACCAGTAATTTGGGCAGCACAGACATCTAGCTGTCACCAACAACTAGCCAGTCTTCAATGGAAAACTTCAGACGCTCTTGAATTTGACGTTCTTTAGAAAATTTATCATGATCATTTGAGTATTACAAAGTGTCATGGAACAGTTTAAAATCAGTACAGTAGACAGGTATTGTATACGTGCCGTTAAAGGAAATAAACCGTTAAATGTATTCCAGCGAACAACCAAGAGAAAGAATGACTGCTATTAACAATATTTTTTTTCATCAAGGCCATGGGAGAACCTGTGAATGGATTTATTTGAGTTCAAAAGCAAATCTTTACTATTATCTCTCAAAGTGGTTTGAAGTAAACCATCTGTATAAAATGATAGTAGAGGCAGTGATGGATTATCTCAAAGAAGTCTACTCAACACAGGGGATTCTGAACCTTGTAGTCTCAGACAATTGTACACAGTGCAGATGAGCAGTTCAGGAGATTTGCACACAAATATGATTTTATTCAATTTCTGAGTCCTCTCCACTATCCTAAAGTGAATAGAGAAGCTGTGAGATGCGTTTGTACCATCAAAGATTGACTGAAGAAGAACAAATGATTGAAATATTCATGAACATATGAATACACAAATTAGGAGCTCTGAGTAGGCACTTGATAATTTGAGCCTCCTGCGGCATTCAATGAGACCAAGATAGATCTGAAAAGCCCAACTATTCCTGCCTGTACTGAACAATATCCTAGAGCATATCAAGAAGCATTCTGCATCTTCCTTAAAAATATCCAAATGCTCTAGACTGGATAGTACCTGTTCCTACTAGATATGCTTTTGGTGATCAGCCCACCCACTACACCCAAGCTCACTCCCAGAATTTGAGAGTAAATCAGCAGCTCACCCACCGTATGTAAGTAAATAATTAAGGATCAGTTGAGCTTGTTAAAGCTTAATTGACCTCAATATTACACTGACTAAACAATAAAATGATTATTATGAGTAGGCGTGTAGGAGTGAACCTTTTTTCTTTTTTAAATGTCAAAACTGCAGGGAGAAATGGACTATTCATGCAGCTGTTCTTTGTCTATTGAGGACACCCTTTGAGGAGTGAGCATCTCCCTTCCTTCATTTCCATCTATAGCATAAACTCCGATCCCTATCACCAGATTTAGTGTGCCAAAAAATCCTTACTGCACTCTGAATTCCATGAGGGACACTTGGTGGGCAGTTCCCACTATTACATCCTGGTATTGTTGACATAGCTGGAGATGAGGATTTCCTGCAGGTGGTAAAGTTCTCCCCTGATGTTTTAAGGAAACTTTCAAAACCCAGGCTGATTGATTTGGTAGGTAAACTAGAAGTAGCATTGCCTGGAAGCTGAAACAGCACACATATTTTGAGTAATCTTTTGAAGACCAGTCAGGATATGTTTAAGCTTGCACAGGTCATGCCAAAATTTGAGGAAAAAGATGTGCAGGCATTCTTCATATCATTGAAGAAAATGGCTTGATGAATGAATTGGGAAAAAGAGTATTGGACATTGATCATGCAGGATAAGTTGATAGGTAAAATACAGGAAATATATGCCTCACCATTTGAGGAGGTTTTTGGGATTATGCTACTGTAAGAAAATTATATTAGCAGCATACAAGTTAGTACCTGGGGCACATAGACAAAAGTCCCAGAATAGTATGTAGGTGCAATAGCTAACAAGGAGGGGTAATGGAATTTTGAAGCTTATTGTTAAAGGAATGTAGTAGAATGAACTGTATGATGAATTGGTGAGGCTGCATGTTGAGCACTGCATACAGTCTTCATCCCATTACTTGAGGAAAGATACAATTTCATTCGAGGTAGTTCAGAGAAGGTTCAATAGATTAATTAATAGAGATGAAAGGCTTGCGTTAGGAGGAAAGATTGGACAGTTTAGGCTTATACACGCTAGAGTTGAGACAAATGGGAGGAGATCTAATTGAAGTATATAATATGTAAAAGAGGATTTATAAAGTAAATGTAGAATTTTTTTTCCCCTATTGGGCTATCTAAAACTTGAGATCATTGTTTTACAGTAAGGGGTTGCAAATATTTAAAACAGAGATGAAAATAAATTACTTCTCTAAAAAGGTCACGAATCTGTGAAATTCATTAAGGGTGGTGCAGGACATTCAGTAAATTTAAGGAGGAGATGAACAGATTTTTAATGAGTAATGGGTTGAAAGGGTTTTGGAAAATGGACAGGTAAGTGGAGCGGAGGCTGAAATGAGATAAGCCATGATTATATTAAATGGCAGAGCAGGCTCGAGGGGCTGAATTGCGTATTCCTGTCCTTTGTTCTTATATTGTTACGCTCATGTTTTCTTATGTAATTTGTGAAACAGCCTGTGCAAGCTGATATAGAAATTTAAGAGTTAAGCAAAGCCATTTTTACTAAGTACAGAATTCAGGTCCATGCTTTGTCACACCGGGTCGATAAGAGATGTAAATGGGATGTTTCACATGCTTTTAAAAATTTTTAATTTGAGTGACAACTCTGGGAATAACAAGGCTCGATTTCCAATGTGCTCCCAGAGTGAGATGCAACAAACAATTCCAATGAAAAAACAGTGGGACACACCAACATTTTGTTGTCAACGCTGATGAAAATATGAATAATTTAAAGAAATTGTTTAAATTATATTAAAATAAATGTTGAGAGAAACTTGCAGTGAAATGCAGGATAATGAGACTGTATATGTAAATGATATCATGATCATGTGAAGATATAACTCTGACATCAGCTGTCACCTGCTATTAAGATTCTGAAGTAAAAGTAAAGTTGCCTACCAGACCATTGAGCTTCTCTCTCATTAAACAGAAACAACTTGTGGTGATTTAACCTGAGGGTCATGACATCTCAAACAAGGGAAGAGGTTGAAAAAGAAGTAACTTCAGCCAGTGCAGGAATTGATGCTGAGAAGATTGAATAACTTTAATACAGTGCTGTAATACAAGGATCAGTACAATAGTTTGCAAAATAAAGAATTCAGTGGATCTCCAAGAAAATCTGACTTAAGCCAATAAGGCAAATCCAGAGTAGCTATCAGAGCAGTCTAGGAGAGCACCTATTTATTACAAAGTTGTGTAGAGTACACATGAATTGGAAGTCAGGAGGCTAGAATGTGTTTGTAAAAATAATAAGGGAGAAAAATGTCTTTAAGAGATAGAGTATTCTTCTAAGATTGGAGATTTAAACAGAAACTGTCTGCAAGCTGCTGTATAAAGAGTTCATGAATTGAACCATGTGTATCCACATGTTATACTGTTAGTAGGCAAAGCAGCATTTTTGCCAAGACAACAGGTTTTTGAATTTAATCAATTAATTTAAACCAGGCTCTAAGTACTGAAAGCCAATTGATGGTGTTGACAACCTGGGACCAATCCCACTGTATGAAATGGGCAGGCCATTGAGGGTATAAAAAAGAAGGCATTTGGAAAATCAGCAGAGAGCCAAATGCGTTCTGAAGCGAAAGCAAATACACCATCTGAGACACAAAACTGGCTTTCACTTAAAATCAATAAGCTCTCTAAAAATCCCCATCAAAGTCCTCACAGCAGAAACTACAGGGGTAATAGCAGGAAAAGAAGACGTTCCTGACAGATGATCAACAAGAAGAAGGAACTTTCCGGAAGAGACATTCTGTGTGAATTTGGACAGATTAAGTTTTAATTTATTGTTGTTTTATTAATTGGGTTTATATGTGTGGGACTTTGTTTATCTGAATAGCATTCTACTAGAAATTAGTTCAGTTAGAGAATAGTTAGTACTTGGGGTGAATTGCTTGGTCAGTTAGTAGTTCTGTTAGTTTGTTCATTGTTAATAAATAAATTGTTACTTGTTATTTATGGAATGGATCAGGGACTTTCTTTCTTTCAATCACTGTTTTAATGGATTATGAGGGGGAAAGCGAGCTTCTCTGGGTGTTTCGGGGGTTATTGTTAAAAGGGAGCCTTTACTCCCATCATAACAGATTGGGGCTTGTGTTTCAGTTTAATTATTAGAGGACCTTGACTTCCCCTTGAAAATATATTTCATGCAGTACTGAACACAAACACACAATGATAGGCAGCATTGACGAGATCAGAGAAATTTGTTTGTAACCATAATAGTAGACCTGCTCAAGCCAGACTGTGAATGTAATGCCATTCCTCATGACGACATCTCTGTACCTTTCTAACATTCAAGACTAATCTCATCCTGAATTCAATAACAAGCTGGGTACCGTCCCATTTAGACTGATGAGTTCTTGCAGTCTGCAGCCGAGTCCGTCTTGATAAAACTGTTAGGGATGACCACGTATAATCTTGTGAGCCCTTGATCAAGCCATAGCAGCTTCTCTCCTCTTATTTGCAGATTGTGGGTCATAAAGCACTGCAGGAGGTAACAGAGCCTTTAAGATATGTACCACAAATACAGACTAGGCCTTTTTCCAAGTTAGAACCTGTTCCCAGAGCAGTTCTGGATCTTGAAACAATACTAATGTGCATATCAGTTTTGGTTTTTGACTCGGTCTGTTCATTTTAGAAAAGACTGGAAGCTATGCTGTGAAAACCTGCATTTATCCTTTAAAGCAGAGACAGGTTCTTGAAACTTGTTTCCAATTTGATTATTTTGTAAAGGTTGCAACAATTGATTAAACTTGATGAATTTTCTACATGTGCAGAGTGCCCAACTCACTAAGCATTCAGTCTACAATGAGGGCACAACAGAACCTACAATTTTCCATTGTGAATAAGTATTGTAACCTTGTCATTGATGCTTGATACTTTAGACAGGTAAAGCTGGACATTATACAGAGAGAACTGATGAACATTTGTTAACTATAAAAATCATGTACAAAGCCAAACTTCACTAGAACCTTATTCACTCAGGTCCAAGTTCTATGAGATCTGATGGCACAGTTTATATAATCCAGCTATTAACATTCAGCTATTAATGCCATTTACTACAGTTGCCCCCCCACCTCCCAGATTTGTTGGACTCATTAACAGTTTATATACTTAATTATTTACATTTTCATTCTGCTCCTACTTTCTTTGCCCACCACTATCACCATTGTTAAGTTCAATGCCCAATCCTTAGAGTCAGATGAAAAGTACACATCCCTCACACCCCGCCCCCGCCACAACCGCCCCAAGAGGATCCCCCTCGTTCTCACACACCACCCTACCAACCTCCGGATACAACGCATTATCCTCCGACACTTCCGCCATTTACAATCCGACCCCACCACCCAAGACATTTTTCCATCCCCTCCCCTGTCTGCTTTCCGGAGAGACCACTCTCTCCGTGACTCCCTTGTTCGCTCCACACTGCCCTCCAACCCCACCACACCCGGCACCTTCCCCTGCAACCGCAGGAAATGCTACACTTGTCCCCACACCTCCTCCCTCACCCCCATCCCAGGCCCCAAGATGACATTCCACATTAAGCAGAGGTTCACCTGCACATCTGCCAATGTGGTATACTGCATCCACTGTACCCGGTGCGGCTTCCTCTACATTGGGGAAACCAAGCGGAGGCTTGGGGACTGCTTTGCAGAACACCTCCGCTCAGTTCGCAACAAACAACTGCACCTCCCAGTCGCAAACCATTTCCACTCCCCCTCCCATTCTCTTGATGACATGTCCATCATGGGCCTCCTGCACTGCCACAATGATGCCACCCGAAGGTTGCAGGAACAGCAACTCATATTCCGCCTGGGAACCCTGCAGCCATATGGTATCAATGTGGACTTCACCAGTTTCAAAATCTCCCCTTCCCCCACTGCATCCCTAAACCAGCCCAGTTCATCCCCTCCCCCCACTGCACCACACAACCAGCCCAGCTCTTCCCCCCCACCCACTGCATCCCAAAACCAGTCCAACCTGTCTCTGCCTCCCTAACCGGTTCTTCCTCTCACCCATCCCTTCCTCCCACCCCAAGCCGCACCCCCCGCTACCTACTAACCTCATCCCACCTCCTTGACCTGTCCGTCTTCCCTGGACTGACCTATCCCCTCCCTACCTCCCCACCTACACTCTCTCCACCTATCTTCTTTACTCTCCATCTTCGGTCCGCCTCCCCCTCTCTCCCTACTTATTCCAGTTCCCTCCCCCCATCCCCCTCTCTGATGAAGGGTCTAGGCCCGAAACGTCAGCTTTTGTGCTCCTGAGATGCTGCTTGGCCTGCTGTGTTCATCCAGCCTCACATTTTATTATCTTGAAAAGTTGCTGTTGTCTTGACCAATCTGCCTGAATACGTTCTCAAAACTGGATCCTGGATGCTTTAGACAAATGAAAGCTGATCACTGTTGTTGTGTCATAGCCTGAACAGTACTTCAGTATACCTTTGAGAGACATACTCATGATATCATCACTTAATTTTAGTGTGTGAATTGAAAATATAAATATCTCACACATGAACTTTACTTAGGATACTTGAAGCATGACAAGCTGATGGAAGCATACTACTCTTTGTATAACACTCTGCATAATGTTGTTGAATCTTGGCATTTACAATCTTTCCACATAAACCACACTCATCCCGCGACTTGTGAAAATTTGTCATCAGGTCAAAGAACTAAGCATATTGCTAAAGAGTGAAATACAGATCTGTGTGATGTGCTCCTTTAGTTAGAATTAGTACTCAGTGATGTAAATAGTAAGATAGTAATCAGTATTATTCTAAGAAATCACATAGTGTAAAGACTCTAAAGAGATATGCTAATGTATAGACCTTGCGCTACACCTAAAAGTGTAAATAGTTTGCAGCACTTTGTACAAACAGTAATCTTGAAACAACCTTAGATTTTAGGAACCTCTCTGAAACACTGGAGAACACCCAATCTCTTTTAAGACTACCACCTTGATAACAGGCTATCTTGGCCCATTCTCAGAGCAGGGTGTTTTATTTTCCTCAGCACAGATCTGTGGGACTGTGCAAGGAAGTGTGCTTCACCTTCCCCATCAACTCTGCACTACAAGAGCAGAATGGAAGCACAACTCCACACTCCACAATCTTCTGATAGAAACATGGAACTCTCTCCCTTTGTCAAAAAAAAGAAGGGGTGGAATGGCAACAGCATGACATTTCCACTCCTGAAAAATCCAACCCAAAGTTGAACAGGTGCCAGGGAGTCAGACCCAATCTTGTACTAAGATCAAAGAACCCAAACTAGATTGCTATCAAACAAAGTTGTGCTTGAGTTTTACAATCTCTTGGCCAGATCTCATCTGGATTATTGCATTCATTTGTGGACATGGCATTTCAGAATTTCAGTTTAACTGCAGGATCTTTGGTATCCATAGACAAAACTGAATATGGTGCTATTTTGACCCAGCAAGATGTGAATGGCAACACTGTGCACCAATTCACCAAGTGTACTTTTGTTTCAGTTTTCTTGTCCATTCTGCCTTCATTGGGTTATGATTAAGCTATAGTTTTTTTGTGAAGGAACAGCAGTATATTCTCAGCTACAGAGAAGCATTACTTTGGGATATCTTTGAAACTTAGTGCTCTGCTAAAATCTTTTAAATAATCAGACTGTTTGATTAATAAAGTATTTAAAAGGACAAAGTATTAAGTTGTTGTTCCAAAAGAATTTTTACTAAGTCCATTGCTACATGTTTTGGATCTGTGCAATTACATAACTCATAAATAGGCACACTCATCATTTGTAACTGAATGGTATAGGCTGCCAGAATGGCACTTTCCATGTGGACAGAAAAATGCGTCAGATAGCTTACATAATTCTCTAGAATGTCTTACATGGGTTTTTAGTAATTAACAGCCTCATGATGCACTATTTCATTTATGTCATGCATTAAAGAGAAAAAAGTTTCATTTTATGGGTATTGCAGCTAGGCTTCAGACGACACCAATGCACTGCTCTCATTACTAAAGGGAATGCAAGAGAACCCAAGACATAGTAGTGTCAAGGTGTGGAGCTGGATGAACACAGCAGGCCAAGCAGCATCTCAGGAGCACAAAAGCTGATGTTTCGGGCCTAGACCCTTCATCAGAGAGGAGGATGGGAAGAGGGAACTGGAATAAATAGGGAGAGAGGGGGAGGCGGACCGAAGATGGAGAGAAAGCAAGATAGGTAGAGAGGAGAGCATAGGTGAGGAGATAAGCAGGGGGTAGGTCAGTCCAGGGAAGACGGACAGGTCAAGGAGGTGGGATGAGGTGGTAGGTAGGAAATGGAAGTGCGGCTTGAGGTGGGAGGAAGAGATGGGTGAGAGGAAGAACAGGTTAGGGAAGCAGAGACAGGCTGGGCTGGTTTTGGGTTGCAGTGGGGGGAGGGGATGAGCTGGGCTGGTTTTGGGATGCAGTGGGGGAAGGGGAGATTTTGAAGCTTGTGAAGTCCACATTGATACCATTGGGCTGCAGGGTTCCCAAGCGGAATATGAGTTGCTGTTCTTGCAACCTTCGGGTGGCATCATTGTGGCACTGCAGGAGGCCCATGATGGACATGTCAACTGAGGAATGGGAAGGGGAGTTGAAATGGTTCGCGACTGGGAGGTGCAGTTGTTTGTTGCGTACTGAGCGGAGGTGTTCTGCAAAGCGGTCCCCAAGCCTCAGCTTGGTTTCCACAATGTAGAGGAAGCCACACCAGGTGCAATGGATACAATATACCACATTGGCAGATGCTTGATATGCAAAGTCAACTTGGGGCCTGGGATGGGGTGAGGGAGGAGGTGTGGGGGCAAGTGTAGCACTTCCTGCGGTTGCAGGGTAAGGTGCCAGGTGTGGTGGAGTTGGAGGGTAGTGTGGAGCGGACAAGGGAGTCGCGGAGAGAGTGGTCTCTCCGGAAGGCAGACAAGGGTGCGGATGGAAAAATAGCTTAGGTGGTGAGGTCGGATTGTAGATGGTGGAAGTGTTGCAGGATGATACGTTGTATCCGCAGGTTGGTGAGGTGGTATGTGAGAACGAGGGGGATCCTCTGGGGGCGGTTGTGGCGGGGTCGGGGTGTGAGGGATGTGTTGTGGGAAATGTGGGAGACGCGGTCAAGGGCGTTCTCGACCACTGCGGGGGGAATGTTGTGGGGGGAAAATTTCCATCCCCTATTCCCCATTTCTCCACTTCCATCTGCTCCCAGGATGAGGCATTCCACTCCCGCACATCCCAGTTGCCCAAGTTCTTCAAGGACCGCAACCTTCCCCCCGCAGTGGTCGAGAACACCCTTGACAGCGTCTCCCGCATTTCCCACAACACATCCCTCACACCCCGCGCACACCACAACCGCCACCAGAGGATCCCCCTCGTTCTCACATACCACCCCACCAACCTCCGGATACAACGTATCATCCTCCGACACTTCTGCCATCTACAATCCGACCCCACCACCCAAGCTATTTTTCCATCCGCACCCTTGTCTGCCTTCCGGAGAGACCACTCTCTCCACGACTCCATTGTCCGCACCACACTCTCCTCCAACCCCACCACACCCGGCACCTTCCCCTGCAACCGCAGGAAATGCTACACTTATCCCCACACCTCCTACCTCACCCCTATCCCAGGGCCCCAAGATGACCTTCCATATCAAGCAGATGTTCACCTGCACATCTGCCAATGTGGTATATTGTTTCCATTGCACCCGGTGTGGCTTCCTCTACATTGGGGAAACCAAGCGGAGGCTTGGGGACCGCTTTGCAGAACACCTCCGCTCGGTTCGCAACAAACAACTGCAACTCCCAGTCGCGAACCATTTCAACTCCCCCTCCCATTCCTCAGACGACATGTCCATCATGGGCCTCCTGCAGTGCCACAATGATGCCACCCGAAGGTTGCAAGAACAGCAACTCATATTCCGCTTGGGAACCCTGCAGCCTAATGGTATCAATGTGGACTTCACAAGCTTCAAAATCTCCCCTTCTCACCTGCATCCCAAAACCAGCCCAGTTCGTCCCCTCCCCCACTGCATTACAAAACCAGCCCAGCTCGTCCCCACCCCCCACTGCATCCCAAAACCAGCCCAGCCTGTCTCTGCTTCCCTAGCCTGTTCTTCCTCTCACCCATCCCTTCCTCCCACCTCAAGCCGCACCTCCATTTCCTACCTACTACCTCATCCCACCTCCTTGACCTGTCCGTCTTCCCTGGACTGACCTATCCCCTCCCTACCTCCTCACCTATACTCTCCTCTCCACCTATCTTCTTTTCTCTCCATCTTCGGTCCACCTCCCCCTCTCTCCCTATTTGTTCCAATACCCTCACCCCATCCCCCTCTCTGATGAAGAGTCTAGGCCCGAAACGTCAGCTTTTGTGCTCCTGAGATGCCTGCTGTGTTCATCCAGCTCCACACTTTGTTATCTTGGATTCTCCAGCATCTGCAGTTCACATTATCACCCATAGTAGCGTCAGTCAGGTTCTTGAGCATGGTCTGGAACAATAAACTAAACAAATTGTACCAATTGTTAACAACATAATACAAATAAAAGCGCCTTATTGTTCTGCAATGAGGTATCAGTAATCTAAACATATGTGCTTTTTGATGAGGTAGATATGGGCAATCCCCAATGTCTATAATCAGTAGTAATATAATGAATTTTACGAAAATTTTACCATTTCACATTTAATAGGCCATCTGTTAAAATATCTGAACAATTCATATTTAAGATATTAGTATGCAATGTAAAAGTACATGCTTCTCTACAAATGTTACTGTTCTTGTCTGAAATCAAATTGTGCTGTATAATATTTGATACTGAGGAGAACAAGTGAATGCACAGCAGTAATGTAGAGTTATCTTGAGCTAAATTACAGGAACCTTATTTTCAGTTTAGGTGGAATATTAACCTTTTTGACCTATAACTGTGCATCAGTAGCTAGAGACGACATGACCCTCAAACAGCAGCAGAAGTACTAGTCAGACTAGGAGGGAAAATAACAATGTTGGCTATACAAACAGGATGCAGAGTTAATATTTTCAAATGTAAGACAATGAATAATTCTGCTTTCAGGTCAGTGCATTGCCCAAGGTAATCTTTCTGAATCCTATAATGTCACCCACACTAAAGCAAATCATCCATCAAGATTTAAGAATAGAAACTGCAACTAAAACCTATAGTTATCTTGTCACATGCCACAAGTGGTTACTTACCATCAATTGTAATAACTTGATAGATTAATTCACCTTAGAATAATATGAATTACCTGGCTCAATCACATTATTTCATCTGATAGCATTGTGTGCGAGTTGGATTGGTTGAACAATAAATGCTGACAAAAACATACAATGTTATATTTCAACTGATTATTAGAATTGATTGAAATTCTTGTATAGTTCAGCAAAATATTACAGTACTGACATTGTCTTTATTTTACTGTCTATTTAAATCTTATTACTTTTGTAATAAAAGGGAGATTTATCCTGAGTCTTTCAGAAAAGCCTACATACCTTGAATTACCTCGAGGCTTCACAGCTCATAATTGGTTAATGTGGAATTCAACACTTGAATTCAAAGCTGTTAAGAAGTACTTTTGAAGATATCAGACACAATCAATTGATTTATTAAATAGCTGTTGGCAATTCTTCAGAAAATGGAAGTGGATCCAACTGGGATGAGGGAATATTTATTGTCTTTTCTCACTTCAGGATCATATTTAAGCATGGATCATAGAATGAGATGATAGCCAAAGCCTTTAATTGAAGTGTTAGTGAGGTCATGACTGAAGCAAAATAGTAGCCCTGTTTCCAATTCCCAAGGTACACAAAGCTCCAGCATAGAGTGCTCACAATTTATCTATTTCCATTCTGAATAGGACAGTTGAAAAGTGAAAATAGCTTTTGCAACAGCATCTGTGATTGTTGTTCCGTTATCATTGAGAAATTCTTCCAGCCAAAGGACAAACTGAACTTGGGCTGTTTGTCACATTTCTAAGTATTGTGTAAGGTAATGGTTTTGAAAAGGTTAATGTTGGAAACTGTATTAAGATCCACCTAAACTGAAGATGTCATAAAGATCTGCATTGGGAAACCTGAACACCTGAGGAACCCCCCATAGTCTTTGTGACATTATGAAAATAATTGGTACCCTAATTGCTATCATTGCAATAAACTACAACTTAGAGCCCTAGAGTCATAGAGTTTTACAGTATAGAAATAGACTCAAATAGTCCAACCATTCCATGTTGAACATAATCCCAAACTAGACTAGTCCCACCTGCCTGTGCTTGGCCTATATCCCTCCAAACATTTCTTATTCATGTAGTTATCTAAATGTCATTTAAACATTATACCTGTACCGGCATCCACCATTTTCTCCAGAAGTTCATTCCACACGTGAACCACACTCTGTGTAAAAAAAAATTGCCCTTCATGTCTTTTTTAAGTATTTTTCTCTCACCTTAAAAATATGCCCCCTAGTCTTGAAATCCCCCACCCTAAGGAAAAGATTCCTGCCTTTCTCCTTATCTATACCCCTCTTGATTTTATAAACCTCTACAAGGTGACCGCTCAATTTGCTACATTCCAGTGAAAAAAAGTCCCAGCCTATCCAGCCTCACCTTATATCTCAAACCGTCCATTCCCAGCATCTTCCTGGTAAACCGCTTTTGACCCTCTCCAGTTTAATAATATCCTTCCTACAACAGGGAGACTCGAACCAAACATCGTAATCCAGAAGAGGCTTCACCAACATCCTGTACAACATCAACATAATGGCCCAACTCCTGTTCTCCAAGGTCAGAGCAATGAAGGCAAGCATGCTAAACGCCTTCTTAAGCGTCCTGTCTCTGTTTCAAACTTCAAAAGAATTATGTGCACTTATTTTTGACAAGAGCCTCTTCTTGTTAATACTCACTGGTGGTTTTCCTCTGCTACTGTAATCTAAGTAGGCCATTAGACCCAGTCAACACAACAGGACGGTCACATCAAACTATCAGAACGACAGTCTGGCAGTGAGTTTTGCAGCATCCACAACAAAAAGCAACAGTGTGTTTAATGCTATCTTTGCATGAGCTGTGTGCATCACATTTATGTTCTGATCCCTGTGGACGCTAGTAACATTTTTAAAGAAAAAATCCCTAATATGCCAATGAAAAGAAAATCTATAAACAAAATTTCACTTTTGAAAGTTTTTAATGTAATTCTGCTGAGATGGAGGTAGGCTCATGGCGTCAGGATTAACCCTAACTCCCAATTCTCATTTCTGATGAGAAATTACAACCTTGATCTCTAAATCTAGTGAGCAGGCTTATTCATTACCAATTATTCCAGGTCATTGTGCCAGGAATTTAGTCAACATTTCAAGACAATCATTGAGTCAACCAGAGCAAACAGGTGTCTCTCTTGACTTTATTTTTCACAAATGATTTCACATCTTACACATGGGCTGGAGAAAATTTTTGGACTAATAAGTTATATTATGCTTTACTGGAGTGCTAGTGAAGATGTACTACATTATTAATGTGATACACTGTTCTGCCAATCTCTAGTGCATAATCTACAACTCCAATATATTGTTCTACTGGGAAGAGTAGCTGTGAGAGAATCTAGAACGAACCACCAGCAGTTATTTAATTTTACAGGTGCCCCAATTTTTTTTTTCATGGGATGTGGGCATTACCGTCCAGACCAGCATTTATTACCCAGGATAACAAAGTGTGAAGCTGGAATGAACACAGCAGGCCAAGCAGTATCTCAGGAGCACAAAAGCTGACATTTCGGGCCTAGACCCTTCATCAGAGGCATCTGAGCATTTATTACCCATCCTTAATTGTACAGAGGGCACTTAAGAGTCAATCACGTTGCTGTGGGTCTGGATTCATCTGTAGGCTAGACCCAGATATGGAGAGCATTCTCCTTCTGTATAAAACATTAGTGAGCCAGATGGGTTCTTCCTGATGATTGTTAATGGTTTCTTGGTCATCATCAGAATCCTTGTTCCTGATATTTATTGAATTGAAATTCTACTGTCATTCATGGCGGGATTTGAACCAGGATCCCCAGAATATTATCTCCGTCTTTGGATTAATAGCCAAGCAATAATACTGCTAGGACAACACATCCCTTTAAATTTGCCCTATTTGCTCTACCTGTCTGCAGTGGGCTTGCATACTAACAAATCAAAGTGTAGCATTTTCAGTCATGATCATATTGAATTGTGGAGCAGGTTTAAAGGGCTGAATGCCTTACTCCTGCTCCTGGTTTCTAACTCTATGCTTCTCACATCACTTGTCCAAAAAAGGAATAGACAATGACTGTGAGCCCCCTGTATGAATTAAGGGTGCAGGCTGTCCCAAAGTACGCAAGAGAGGCTCTGAGCCCTTCAGTAATGGTTTCCTTCAGTCTATCTTCAAACATGGTGAAGAAGATGGTGTGATGAATTTCTTAATGCAATCAGTGTACATGTTCCAATGAGACACTTAAGGAGCATTCACCGCCTCTTTGCATGAGGTCTTCCTGCTGCTCAATGACAGACTGCCGAGCAGGGAGCACCTTGTGCAAAAGCACACAGTTGAATGCTGTCATGAAAAGAAACACCATCAATGGAAGTCGAAGGGAACCTGTATCCCTGGGTTACAGTTGTGTATTTAGGTGGGCTGAGGGCTATGTCCATCACTTTGCAACCAGCACAGATCATGGTGTAAAGACTGTCTGCACATATTTTGAGATGGTGCGAAAGGAGTGACACTGGGACCCGAGGAGTGGGTGCAAAAACGTACTGAGAGAACCAGGGTTTTAGAAGTTGAAAAGAAAATGAGTCCAACTGAGCAGTTAGTTAGTGAGACAACTCCAGGGGCTGGTATCCCATCACCAAGTCAGCTTCAGCTCACCCCCTGTTCCAGATGACTTTCACATAATGTAGGACCAAACAGCATCTCAAGGCACAGCCCACAGGCACCCTCCATTCGTGGACATTGGCATCTAACATTTGCCAAACTCTCACAACTCTCATATCACCTTCTGATACATTGGCAAAGCACTTTGGAAACACAGACTTATAGAGCAGAGGTCACCAGAAATTAGCATTGAAAGCCTGCAGCAGAAAGATTTTGTGCAAATGGATAGTCGCCCACCTCATGGATTTGACCAGACTGCATATCAGGGCTGCTCACTTGCTCTCACAATGCTCGCTCACTAAGCACCTGCTTGCATGCTCGCAACATCTATACTTGGCCATACCAGTTAGAGCATTACTGCTTCAGGCAGAACCAAAGGCTGTCAGGATTTCTGTATTAATGAGCTCTTTTATGTAGACAATAGACTGGCTAATTGTAATGTTTGACAGTGGGGATCTACGCAGTGTAGAGATCCTTTTGTATATGATGTGGAGGTGCCAGTGTTTGGCTGGTGTGGACAAAGTCAGAAATCACACGACACCAGGTTATAGTCCAACAGGTTTATTTGAAATCACAAGCTTTCGGAGTCTCAGTCCTTCCTTGGGTGGATTACCAGTTCCAACATGTCACTGCAAAAAATCGTAACAACCTCTGCAAAAAACAAACGCGGAATATGTCTGATTGGGTACCCTTCGTCATCCAGTACTCCCTGGGAGCAGAGAAACTATGCCATGTTCTTCACAGCCCTTCAACGCATTATTGATGATGAAGAGCACCTCACCAAGAGACCATTGTTCGCAGGAAACTACCCAACCTTCAGGACAACATCGGCTACAACACCATACAACCCTGTCAGGGCAACCACTGCAAGATATGTCAGATCTTCGACATAGACACTACCATCACACGTGGGAACACCATCCACCATGTGCAAGGCAGATACTCATGTAACTCGGCCAATGTAATCTATCTCACATGCTGCAGACAAGAATGTCCTGAGGCATGGTACATTGGCGAAACCACGCAGATGCAACAACAACATTTGAATGAACACCACGCAACAATCGCTAAACGAGAATGCTCCCTCCCAGTGGGGGAGTACTTCAGCGGTCAAGGACATTCAGCCTCGGATCTTCATTAAACATTCTCCCAGGTGGACTTTGGGATACACAACAATGCAGTGTCTCCGAGCAGAAGCTGATATCTAAGTTGGTACCCACGAGGACAGCCTCAACTGGGATCGTAGGTTCATGTCACACTACAGGTGACCCCATCCCACTGTACACTCTTACACACACACACACACACACACACACACACACACACACACACACACACACACTCACACACAGACACACACAGACACACACACACACACACACACACACACACACACATACACACAGGGTGAATTCATATTTGCAGATACATTTTATTTTGTTCAAAAAGCACACAATTTATAGACAGTCAGTTAATATGGTGTTTTATAATTTCCTACTTTAGAAATAAAACCAGTCTGACTCCAAACTAAAGCCCAAACGGATTCTAAACAAGGTCTCAAACCTAACAGGCATTGTCTGACCTAAAATATCACCTCTTCTTTACCCTGATAGAAGCTTTGGTTCTGTCAGGACCATGACTTGAAAGGAATCCAGGGATTTACATATACATATTAATCAATTAAAACTTTCTAACTGATTAAAGATTTAACTGCATCTTAAGTTCATTTAGTACATCCTCATCTATGGTGTGAATCTTTGATCTTTTACTTATAAATTTTGTGCTACCTCTCACACTAACACCTGAAGAAGGTCTGAGGTTCCGAAAGCTTGTGTTTTCAAACAAACCTGTTGGACTATAACCTGATGCTGTTTGATCTCTGACCTTGTCCACCCTGGTCCAACACCGACACCTCCACATCAGGACTATCATCGACACCACTAACTGTTGACTCAAAGTGGAGAGGGTCTCCAAGAAGATCGCACATATCAACACCGACATCAAGTTTCTACAGAAATGCAAGGAAGAACAAAAGATCCCAAAAGGACTACAGATCACAAACCCACTCAAGTTGACCTAAAGCACTGATTATGTTGAGAGACTTTGCCATCGCACATCTCACATGCTCCTCAATCATCTCATGCACCGACCGTACAGCAAGCACTGTAACCTTGAAATTGAGATAGAGTTCATATTCTCATCTTGCACCCAAGATACAGCAGCACAGGTACAAGACACTGCCAAACAGACGAGGCAATGGAACTACACTGACTACATGCCCGCCAAGAACAAGAAACTGGAGAAATTTGGCATCACCACCACAATAACCAAGTTGCCCCTGGTACTAGAGTGGAAGGTAAAATCATTCATCAATACACACTGGGATGGCACGGTGGCTCAGTGGTTAGCACTGCTGCCTCACAGCACCAGGAACCTGGGGCCAATTTCACCCTCAGGCTACTATCTGAGTGGAGTTTTCACATTCTCCCCATGTCTGCATGGGTTTCCTCTAGGAGCTCCAGTGCTTCCAATTTCTGATGTTGTCCTGATGTATGTCATACCAAGACACTAGTTTAACATTGACAGTATGCGCCATTGCCTGTACAGCAAACAACACAGCACGTATTTTTGACCAAATAGTCATGTCCGAAATTGAGTGAGGATTAGTTCCCAGACCAGTCAGGAAAACAGGTGGCAGTGTCAGCCAGTGGCTCCCAGAACCATCAATCATAAGCACAGCCTGCAATCCCACCAGGGGGTTGGCCAAGGTCAGTCATCCACTTGGGACACTCACAATCAGGAGATCTTTTGGACCACAGTCTGGGCAGTGTACAATGGTAAGTACTGTAAACCAGTACAGGCAGTCAGGGAGCTACAAACACACCAGTTAGGGTTCTGACTAGTCATATCTAGGGGTTGTTCATCAAAATTGGTTAGAGGGGTGAGTGAGCACAGTCCTGGGACTACATTTGTTGATTGTTAAAGATGGTGTAAAAGGACTTTTAGGGGCAACCAGGGAATTGCTACTGAAAGGGAACGAAGTGTTAATGCTAGAGTTGAAAAGCAAAAGCACTTGTGGAGCTGGGAACAAAAACGGCCTGAGGCAGAAACTCAAGGCCAATGGGTGACTTGCAGAACAACACCTGACGGCATGGTAGGCTATGGGAGTGAGAAGGGAGTTATTGCTGTGACCATACCATTGTCTACAGAGGGGGAGATTGCTGAAGCAGGGTGGCATCAGTTCGTTGTAACATGAGCGTTCAGGGGACAGGCAGGATTATTGGAGGCTAAGTTCAATGTGGGGTGTCACCACTGGGGGGAATGGACTGTGAGGGTGGAGACAGGTAAAAGGGGACATAGAAATGGAGGCACCTGACAAGCTGTCAGAGCCCTATACTGATGGTGCCCACCACGTGTTGTTGTATTTCAGTGGAAAATAGCTGGGACATTGGCCAGGGTGTGTGGAGCCACTCTGCAACATAAACTACATGAAACTAATGATTGTGTTACTCAGTCATAGCTTGCTCCACACATCTAAGAGTTCTTCAATTTGCACATCTGATCTCTTCTATATGCACGTGTTGTGACTAACCCTCCTACAAGTTGTAAAACTGTTTAAAATAGGTGTCCCTGGCCTAGGTGATGCGAGTGCTGTTGTGAGGCTTAGTAGTCAGAGGATCTGTCTTGCTGTGCCTAAAGTTGAGAGATATTTACAAAAAACAGGCACGTGTAAATCAATGCATATAATTAGGCGTACCGTTGTCTTGGAAGTAGTACATAGCACATTTTATGCAATAATCCATTACACCTGAGGAAATCTAATTTGCACAGAGATTTACTGTTCGAATTCAACATAATTGGAAAGTATTCCACTCATTTAACTTACTTGTCACCTAGATAATAAAGTGTGAAGCTGGATGAACACAGCAGGCCAAGCAGCATCTCAGGAGCACTAAAGCTGATGTTTCGGGCCTAGACCCTTCAGAGAGGGGGATGGGGTGAGGGTTCTAGAATAAATAGGGAGAGAGGGAGAGGTGGACTGAAGATGGAGAGAAAAGACGACAGGCGGAGAGGAGAGTATAGGTGGGGAGGGGATAGGTCAGTCCAGGGAAGACGGACAGGTCAAGGAGGTGGGATGAGGCTAGTAGGTAGGAAATGGAGGTGCGGCTTGGGATGGGTGAGAGGAAGAACAGGTTAGCGAGGCAGAGACAGGCTGGACTGGTTTTGGGATGCAGTGGGGGGAGGGGAAGAGCTGGGCTGGTTGTGTGATGCAGTGCGGGGAGGGGACGAACTGGGCTGGTTTTGGTCAGCACTTATAACCTTAGAACTGATGACCTCTATGATAGCATTTTAAAAGGGGGTGAGAAATTTAACCTGCTGAGACCTCCACCTGTCTGCTCTGTGCCTTCTGCTGATGACAGCCTTTTACTGTGGGATGATAAATATGTATTGACTGAGTGAATGTTCTGTGCTGTATATTTAGGGAACAGCTTCACAGCAATACGGCCTTATTATGCTTGAATTACCTGAATGTAAAGTGCTTTGTGTGCTATAGAAGCTTTGTGAGAAAGTTAGGATTGAGTGAGTGCATGGTTACGTCAGCTGCAAACCCGAATAATTACTGAAATCTTTCAGTGATTCCCAGCGACATCATTGTATGCTTTCATTATCCAGGTTCTGCTGTGTGCATTCTCAATCATCTTCATTATTTCCCTTTTTGTCATCTGTAGCTGAGCCAGGGATCAACTTAGATCCAGTAATCAGAGAATCGCGAATGATATCCATAACTCACTTTGTTTGATGTCAGCAACTATCTACACAGATGGCAGCCTCTATATCACATTATTCATGCTTATTTCTCTGTTCTCTCACCTTAGTACCTTCCCTTCAAATCTGACATCTTCTTTGAAGTATCTTTCTATCCTATTGTAGTGCAGAAAATGATGTTGAGATACAGGTGTGATATTCTCCTACAAGACAGTTAGTATTTGAAAGGGGTTAATGGATGTCGCAAGGTGAGCTCGACTCATTAGGATACACAGGGCTGTTCCTGGGATTTCTCCATGTGCTCACAAGAGGGCAATTAAGAGTTAACCACATTGCTGTGACACAGGGTCATTTGTAGACCATACATGTAGAGCAATTTTTTTTCTAAATTGAGCATTAGTAATTACCAGATAGGTTTTTATGACAACGGTTTCATGGTCACCATTAGAGTCAAAGAATCCCTACAGTGTGCAAGCAGGCCATTTAGCCCATCAAGTCTGCACTGACCCTCTGAAAAGCATCCATCCTAGGCCCACACCCCTACCCTATTCCCGTAACTCTGCATTTATCATGGCTAACCCACCTAGCCTGCACATCCCTGGACACTATGGGCAATTTAGCATGGCCAATCCACCCTAACCTGTACGGCTTCGGACAGCAGGAGGAGACTGCAGCACCTGAAGGAAGCCCGCACAGACTCAGGGATGAAATGCAAGCTCCACACCGACAGCCACCTAAGGCTGGAATCGAACCTGGGGTCCCTGGTGTAGTGAGGCAGCAGTGCTAATCTCTAAACCACCATGCCACCCTAGATTAGGCCAGCTGTTTATTCTGGATTTTGTTGAATTCAAGTTTCTATATCTGTCATGGTGGGATTCTAACCCACATCCCCAAAACTTTAGCCTAGCTGCTAGATTACCAGTCCAGTGTCATTACTACAATGCCACTGCTTCTTCTGGTGATATACGAATGTGCAAAAATGCATCTCAAATGTAACGCAGTTAGCTATTAAGTAACATTGATTAAATCTATCCAATTGAGCAAAAGCAGAAATTACTGGAGAAAGACAGTGGGTCTGGCAGCATCTGTAACCTTTCTTCAAAACTGGACTTTTAACATTGCTTTCTCCCCACACCCACAGATGCTGCCAGACTGCTGAGTTTCTCCTGCAATTTTTGTTTTTGTTTCGGATTTCCAACATCTGCAGTTCTTTTACCATTATTTTACTATTTATTGAGCATCTGCCAGGACAGCCTTCACTAAATGCCATCAGTAGCTCAGACTGCTACCAGCATGAAAGGTTAGAGGCAGTAAATGCTACCCAAGGCACTCCCAGGTGTTTGCCACAGAAGTCAAGATTTACAAGATGCTGGGATTCAAGTGTAAAATGTGGTGACAGAAATGGGTATCAGAAGACTTCATTTAGTTAAACTGTGTAAGGTGGCAAAGAGTGACAGGTCCCTCTGTCTTAAAGTATGCTAGCCCCTGTAATATCCTGAAAAAACTTCAGATTTACAAATGCCGCTGACATCTGAAGAGAAGGAAGAAGAAAAAATTCCATTCAGAACATTGTGGGTGCATCTTTAAATATCCTGAAAATTAGGAGAACACAGAGACAGTCAGAAACAAAAACAGTAATGGCTGGAAAAACTCAGTTGGTCTGGCAGCATCAGTGGGGAGAAAACAGATTTAATGCTTTGGGGTTAATGACCCTTCTTCAGAACAATTTTGAAGAAGCATAAACTCTGCGTCCTTTCCACGGATGCTACCAGGCCTGATGAGTTTTTGCAGCAATTTCTGATTTTGTTTCTGATTTCCAGCATCCACAGGTCTTTGGGTTTTTCTTGGCTTACAGAGTCAGTCAGTCTCTGTGAATGAAGCAACCAGCAAATAACAAGTCTACAGATGTGAGTCTACAGACCCACAGCAATGTGGTTGACTCTTAACTGCCGCTTGGGCAATAAGAGATGGGCAATAAATGTTGGCTCGGCCAGTGATGCCCATATTCCGTGAACGAATTTATAAGAGGTAGGTTAACCAATCTGAGTGTTCTGCTTGCTTCAACTGAGATAAGTGAGTTTTCTTAACATCTACTATCTGGAACTCCAGATCATCATTCTTCCCATTGCACTGGGTTCTCAGCTTCATTTGTCCTCTTTGGTCATGTAGCATTCCAATGTACAATATAAATCTTATCTTTAAGGGCTTCATTTTTATGCCATCATTTTGAGCCACTTCACACAGGTTTGCATAGCTCATATTACTGCACAAAGCACTGACACCGATCTGACACCGTCTATTCACTTGAACCTCTCCTTCTGCAGCCATCATTCCTAGAGTAACGAATCAATCATCACCTTTAGACCCAGCGATGCCAACCTCCTGCATGATTTTAACAGATATGACAGTATCATCAGCTGGCATTTTTCCAGCAGCCATCCTTACAGGTTTACTTTGCTATTTCTGGCCGAAATATGCCGGCAAAGTGATTGAGCTGCTTACATTCAAGCACGGTTTTCCGCATCCAGGGCATGCTTTCTTTCTTCTGTGTGATGTCCTCCACAATATTTACGCCCTGTTCTCTTCCTTTTGGCAATTCTGCAATTTCTTTTTCCTCATTTGTCAATTATGTTGTTCTCTTTTGGCCTGGAATGTGTTCAGCATTAAGCTGGCCTTTTTCTCCCATTATTCAAGTGACCATAGTCATGCCAGACCATAAGGCTGCTCTCTCATTAGAGGGAGAGAGATGACTGGTGGTGATTTAACTTGAGGGCCACCACACCTCGGGGCAAGGGGAGAGGTTAAGGAGGAGAGTCTTTCATGATAACCTTAGCTGGTATGGGAATTGAACCCACACTGTCAGCAAATCAACTGAGCTAAACCAGGCCCCTCTCCCATTAACAGCTGATCATTGACAATCTCAAAGCTTCTGCACATTTTCATAGCCTCAGTGAGAGCAAGCTTCTCATCCTCATGACAGGATTTCTTATGCCTAAACCAGATAAGATCATCTTTCACTTGCCCACATTCATAGGGTTCAGTTAGATGTGTCACATGCTGATCAATAATTTCCTTTTCCCTTGAACTCTTAATGTTGAATGTATATCGTTCATAAATAACATTAATACTCAGCTCAAAGTATGTCTTCAAAATCTCTCCCGTCTGTATTCCCTGCTCCTCTTAAACCCTAGGCAGCGACACAGTTTGTAGAGTTCTTTCCCCAGCAACTTATATTTGCTGAGTGCTTTTTATTCAATTTTATAGCTGTCTCATAGATTTAGCACTGACAGTGGATCCATTCCAGTTCTGTCTCATATTTCCTTTCATTTGGTTGAAAAGTCTTTCTTTCAGCTTTGAATATTCATTCAATCTCAGCTTCACAATAAACATGTTTAATGACTGCTGCAAAATAAAGTGCAAGGTAGAGATTATATGATTATGACAAAGCAAGTACTATTCAACATACAAATAAATGCATTTCTCTAAACAGAACGGGCCACTGCCACCTCTGCTTTCAGGTGCATTGCTAAGGCCAGAAAGCCTTTTGATTAGCTGGTATGTCATAAAGAAGGGACTTCATACCTCGACTGAAGGAGGGGTGCAATTCTCAGCTCAGGTGTATATTACAGAATGGGCACAGATTCGCCCTCAACTGGAATGAGAGTAGGGGAGCTAGAGACAATGGCTGCAGAACAATGTTAACTAATTCCTTGGCTGTCAGATCTGGTTTGAAAAAGATTGGGGAATTGGCAAAATGGTAAGAAAAAATAGGCGTGGAATTCCAGAGATAGGGCTTGGATAGTTGATGGCATGGCCCACAATGGTACACAAAAGGCTAAAATTGAGGGAATAGGGGCTTCAGAGGGCAACATTGAGTTGTTACTAACATAAAGGGGGCTGAGGAATGATTTAGACATAAGTATTTTAAATCCTTGGAGCTAGAGATGCAGGATGCCAATGCAGGCCACCAAAAATAGTAGGGAATACTGAGGGACAGTTGATGAGATCCAGGATGAAGAGTTTTGATGGGCTGAAGTTTATGGAGGGTCAGGTATGGGATGTGGCTAGCAGGCAATGAAATAGTCTTATCTGAAGGTTACTGATCAACAATGAATCTGGCAGCGGCTGGGAAGCTGAGGTGGGGGAGAGATTATTAAGGTGTGAAAGTGGAAGGTGGCACTCTTTACAGTGAAGTGGATTTGAGGTCAAAAACTGTACTCAGTGTTGAATAGGATAGCAGGAAACAAGAACAAGTGTACAGTAAACTCATAAAGGAGTAATTGTAAATCTACACACAAAAAACAATCACTCCTGGCAAGGAAACAACATAGGTCATGCAAGGACTGAAAAAGGAAGGCAAAATGCATATACAATATATCTAATATAATAAATCGGAAATAAATGTGATCCAGGTCTCTCAGTTTTGGCCAGATAATCTACTTTATATTATTATTTATGTAATTACCTATCATAAAATTTGAAAAGCCTGAACCAGAAAAGCAAATATGGTTCCTAGCATTTTTCTGAAATGTATTTGTGAATCCATAAGCAAATTAATCTCTCTTCAGAAATGCATTATGTACTCCTCCAGCCTACATGATTGCCTGGAGAAACTTTACAAGAATAAAGAAATAGCTTGCACTTATATAGCACCTTAAACCAGCTCAAAACATTTCAAAGAGCTTTACATTTCATGAAATACATTTTGAAGTGTAGTCACCGTTGTACTGTAGGAGAATCTATACTAATTGGCTTTTGTTTCCTTTGAACAATTTACCAAGTTGATGTTTTCACATTTGATGTTTGCAGTGAGAACTGAGTTGCAAGATAATTGTTATCTGTACAACAGTGACAATGAAATAAAATATAATGGTGATGGGTAGGCCTGGAATTGAGGTGCAATGCTGAAAGCAAATGAAAGGTGTACATTGAATGTGGTTATTTCTGACAGTGTCTCTCACGATTCTTTTCTTTGCATAAAAGACATGTCAAAAAAAGAAAATATTCTGCAATGAGTTCTTTGTATTTATTCCCTCCCACTACTTGACTTCCTCTACTGAAGCCATCAGCTATTACTAAAGTTACAGTTTCTTGCATCCTGGCTGCCCAAATGGCAATTCCTCGCATGAAACCAGGACAGCCCTAGTTGGTGAGTGCTTTGACTGTGGATAGCATCAAAGATCATTCTAACCTAGTAACAAAAGGAAACTGTTTCCAATAACTGATGTGTCAATACCCATTAGCACAGGTTTAAGCTAATTGATAAAATAACCTAGAGTAATTTGAGGAAAAGCTTTTCCTGCAACAGGTAGTTATGCTTTAGAATGCACAGCCTGATACAGAAATCAACAAATAGTACACTCAGTATGGTTGATTCTTAACTGGCCGCTGAAATGGCCCAAGCAATTCATAATAGGTATTGAATGTTGTCTATGTACAAATCTATGATTCTCTGATTCCTCCTTCAAAGTCCACACATAGACACAGACATGCGCCCAGACACAACACACCCCGACACGTACACACACACGCACACACGCACATGCACACATATATACATGACAAGCCCACAGATAGACAGACCCCACATTTTCTAGCTGTTGTCACCAAATATGAAACATGACTGACTTCTATTTTTCTCAGCCCATGATTGGTATGAGAGTGCCACCTGTAATCACCCTCCCCAGGTGAGATCTATAAAACTAGCACAGTACAGATCAGGGCTCACTATATCTGATCAAAGACTTGCAAATAATGAAAATATTTTACAACATCAATTTTACAAAATTTCTAAAATATTTGGTTTCAATTTATTGTAAATAAAGCTTACTCAAAGTTTCTGCCTATTAAAATAAACCATATTTCATTAAATATTAATTATTATATTCTGTTATTAGATCATTGAATTCCAAATTGTTTATTTGAAAGTACTAGCTTAATGATATAAATTTTAATCTAATTTTAAGTGTCTAAAGTTATCATTTTTTATTCATGTTTGAATTTACATTTACTTTTACTCAACGATGTTTCATGTCAATGAGATTTAATAGAGCAGAGTTAAGACAGATCAGTTTTATACAGTATAACAAAGTGTGGAGCCGAATGAACACATCAGGCCAAGCAGCATCTTAGGAGCACAAAAGCTGGCGTTTCGGGCCTAGACCCTGATGAAGGTGCTTGGCCTGCCGTGTTCATCCAGCTCCACACTTTGTTATCTCAGATTCTGCTGCATCTGCAGTTCCCATTATCTCAGCTTTGTACGGTACTGGGAGAGAAAGCAGACTTATTCCATTTAAATACAACCACTAGAAAGAATATACCAGTTTGAATCAAGGACCATATACACCATACTAACAACAGATAAGTCAAACCAAGGATAACTTTAATCTCAAAAGTGAGTCACCAAATGGAATCTGAATTAAATGATTGTTTCCTTAAGCTTTGGGTGAAGTTGTTCAAAAAAGTCATAGTTCAATGAATAATTATCAACATATTAATAGAATGAAGGAAGAAAGGAAGTAAGGAGAAAGGAAGGAAAGAAGAACAGGAGGAAGAAACAAGAGGAAGGAAAGAAAGACATAACGATATTTAAAACCAACAGAGATCTCAAGCTACTTTACAGCTAGCAAAGTACTTTTTGAACTGCAGTTACTGTTATAATGTAGAAAACACTGCAGCCATTTTTCACATACGATAACGATCAGTTAATCTTTTCTCTTTTGCTTTATTGATTAAAGAATAGATTTTGTTAGAATGTTGGGAATGAATCCCTTGCTCTTCTTCGAAATAGTGCCATGGGATCTTTTGCATCCACCCAGACCTCTGTTTGAAGTCTGATTCACAAGGGCAGCCGCAGTGGCTCAGTGGTTAGCACTGCTGGCTCACAGATCCAAGGACCCACAGTTGATTCCACCCTCGGGTGACTGTGTGTGTGGATTTTGTCTGTTCTCCCCGTGCCTACATGAGTTTCCTCTGGGTGCTCTGATTTCCTCCAGCAATCCCAAGATGTGCAAGTGGGGTGGATTGGCCAAGTAAATTATCCATAGGTCAAATGTGTTAGCCATGGGAAATGCAGGATTATAGCAATAGGGTAGGGGGATGGGTCTGGGTGGGATGCTCTTTGGAGGGTTGATGTGGACTTGTTGGGCCAAATGGCCTGTTGCCACACTGTGGGGATTCAATTCCATAGCTGACAGCTGACAGGACAGTGCAGTACTCCCTTGGTGCTGCAGTACAGCATCAACCTTGACTTCTGAGCTGTAGCCCTAGATTGGAACTTGAACTTCAAAACTTTTGACTCAGAAAGTGAGACTGTTACCAACTGAACCATGACTGACACAAAAGGTGACCTTTGCCTATCAAAGTGCATTAACTTCTAAGCTGAGTATTTCAAGATTTACAGTTTATTCACAATATATACATCCAAATTAAAATAGAAAATCAAGAAAATTGCCTGAGTTTGCAGTTTTCCGGTCTGTCAATAGTTTGATCAGCAATTCTAGAAAGGGTTGCTTCTATTTCTTACAAAAAGACCAAATGCAACCCAGGACAAAACAATCCAAGGCTGAGGGAATTACAGTAGCTTGGATTATCACATGTATAATATACACCTGTCAGCACACAGATTCTTGCCAGTTGCAATTTCTGTTTCAGTCACTATGTTTTAACACTAAAACCCAAGGCTGCCACTCACACATAAGACAACACTTCACAAAGAGAAAACATGACACAGCAGGAATCTCTACACTGTCTACATATTCCCAGCCATTTATTCATCACCTTCCTGCCATAACATTCAGAATAACAATCCCCTCCCAAGTGTACTCAGGAAGGAGTTAGGAGTTGACAAAATGATGCCCACAGACCCACAATTTCAATGTATCTTTCTATTCCTGGCCCGTACCATCTGTCCTTGTTTCCATCTTTCCAAAAGCTGGAAACATGGACAGTCAGGAACCCGCACACACATCCTGTGGTATCGGGGTCACCACATTAAAGGCACCAACAATACTTTGATCATGACAGGAAGGATTTTGGAATCCAAGCTAAGTTTCCTGAGGAATTGATTACCTTTTAATAGGTCGGTTGCTGTAGTTTTGAAAAGAAACTCAGCCATCTGTTCCTTCAATTCAGTTTTTATGGTTTGTTGACACATCTGAGACCATTATGAATGCTTGGTCACTAATGGACTGAGCTTATTATTTATATGGCTAATTCAGTTCAGTTTATGATCAACAGTATCCCCAGATTGCAAGGATTCTGTGTGGTAATGCATTGAATACCAAGGGAGAAAGGATATATTCTCTCTTATTGCACATTATCATAAGGCCATTAGACCATAAGATATAGGAGTAGAATTAGGCCACTTAGCCCATCAAGTCAGCTCCACCATTCAATCATGATATGTTTCTCAACATCCTTCTCCTACCTTCTCCCCATAACCCTTGATCCCTTTATCAGTCAAGAACATATCTATCTCTGTCTTAAAAACACTCATTGACTTGGCCTCCATTGTCCACTGTGACAATAAGCAACACAGATTAATGGCTAAAGAAATTCCTCATGTCAGTTCTAAAGGGTCACCCCTTGACATTGAGACTGTGGCCTTGACATTGAGACTGTGGCCTACTAGTGGGAACACCTTGTTCACATCCACTCTATCCAGATCTCTTATTATTCTGTACATTTCAATCATATCCCCCCATCATCCTTCTACCCATTCTGACATGTTATCACTGATTTACTTTCGCTTCTTACTAACAAGGCAACTCCGACCCCCTCTGGCCATCTGCCTGCCCTTTTGAGAAAATGTGTACTCTTGGATATTTTGTTCCCAGCCCTGATCCCCTTGCAGCCACGTCCATGTGCTGCCCACAATATTGTACCTGTCAATTTCACTATTTTGTTCCCAGCCCTGATCCCCTTGCAGCCACGTCCATGTGCTGCCCACAATATTGTACCTGTCAATTTCACTATTTTGTTCCCAGCCCTGATCCCCTTGCAGCCACGTCCATGTGCTGCCCACAATATTGTACCTGTCAATTTCAATCTGTACCACACGCTTGTTTACGTGTTTTTGTATACTGTGTGCACGTAAGTTCAACATCTTCAGTCCTGCGTTATCTGTCCCCCTTGTCAAGTTGCCCTCTTATCTGCTATGCCTGAAGTAAGATTCCTGACTTGTTACATACTATCTGTCCGATTACTTGTCGTAGAAACGTTAATAACCCCTAATGCACCCTATTCCACCTTTGACTGTCTCCCTAATTTTCCATTCAACTGAACCAACCAACAGGAGGTACGTCAACACACAGGAAGTGCATCCTTCTTTTAAGTATTTAATTGACACTGCATACCTCAGATTTATTGCTCCACACTTATGGAATGCTGAGACCTTGGGAAACTCGGCAGCAAAAGGGAGGTAAATTCTGCGAAATTGAGGCGTATTTGTGTTTCCAGCCAGAGCTCTGCCCTTGAGCTTCCCTGACTCCCCTTTCCATCCCTACCAAGACTGAAAACCCCCACTTCTCACATAATGATCACAGCCCCCGCAATCTCATCACACTGTCCCAATCCCACCATGATCACAAACACCTCCCGTGGTCACTGATGCTTCCACAGCAGCCCCCTTTCCTTGCCTAAAATCCTACTGTGTGATTTCCCATACCCCCAATTCTGATTGTCTCTATTCCAGCCTGAGTCATGCCCTCTGCTGCAGCTTTCCCCACACAGCGCAGGTAGGGATCCCTTCGAAAGGTAAATACACCCATTACAGAACCCAACAGGAACACTACCCAACAGTTTGCAAATCCCACTCCAGGAAAGGCCATTGTCTGTGCAAATTAGTTTTGAATTCGCAGTTCTCAAATGGGCTCCCGACCTCTACCTTCAAAGGTCGACTTGTCCAGTTCCATGTTGCCTCGGTCAAAGTGAAATTGGACCCTCAGGGGAACATAGGAGAAACCATAAATAAATTATGAAACTGACATAAAACACCGTCACACTGTATGTCAGCATGATGTTTGGCACAGGAGAGCATGGAATAAATATTCCAAAGAATCTGTTAGACTTGAAGGAAGGTGCTAAGGTGAGAGAAAAGAGAAATCAGCATGAAAAATGCCGTAAAGAGGTTTCCATCTGTGTAGGTAGCTGCTGATACAAACCAAAATTACGTATAGATGCCAGCCAAGATTATTTGACTATATGACTATACTGGATCTAAATTGATCCCTGGTTCTGCTGCAAATATAACAGAAGGGGAAATAATGAAAATGATTGAGAATGTACACAGCCAAATAATGGTAGTGGAAGCACAATATGATGTCACTGAGAAACACTCAAGCATCTCAGTAATTATCCAGGTATATAGCTGACATTACCATGCACTATTACTATCCAATAGGAGGCAGCAATGTAGTGGTATTATCGCTGGACCAGTAACCTAGTGACCCAGATAATATTCTGGGGACCCAGGTTCAATCGTCGAATTTGAAACCAATAAAATCCTGGAATTAAAAGTCTAGTGCTGATCATGAAGCCATTATCAAATGTCAGAAAAGCCCCTATGGTTCACCGATACCCCTTAAGGGAGGAAATCTAGATTACACATAACTCCAGACCCACAGCAATGTGGTTGCAGCTTAATTGGCCAGTAAAATGGCCAAGCAAGTTAAAAAGTCTCAAAAAGGAATAAAACCAGTTGAAACACCCAACATGAAATAAGGCAACAGTAACAGCAAACACAGCCGCATCGACCCTGCAAAGTTCTCTCTGCTGACAACTGAGGCTAGCCAAAATTGGGAAACTATCTAGCACAGGACGAAACAGTCATATTCACCAAATCATATTTTACAGGCTATGTAGTGGCAGCAGAGGGCAGTCAAGATGGGGTTGCCCTGGAAGACCTCAGCATTGACACTGGGCTCCGTGAAGTAGCATGGTATCATGACATCAGGTCAATTATAGACAAGGAAACCTGCTGTCAATGACCACGAGGATGCCCATCCTCGTTTAATGAATCATGTTGGACACCAGTTGGAGGAAGCACTGAAGGAGGCAAGGGCACAGAACATACTCTTGGTAGGTGATTTCAATGGACACCAACAGGAGTGGCCAGCAGCAGTGCTGATCAACTTGATCATGTTCTAGACAACAAAATGTGAGGCTGGATGAACACAGCAGGGCAAGCTGCATCTCAGGAGCACAAAAGCTGATGTTTCGGGCCTCGACCCTTCATCAGAGAGGGGGATGGGGAGAGGGAACTGGAATAAATAGGGAGAGAGGGGGAGGCGGACCGAAGATGGAGAGTAAAGAAGATAGGTGGAGAGGAGAATATAGGTGGGGAGGTAGGGAGGGGATAGGTCAGCCCAGGGAAGACGGACAGGTCAAGGAGGTGGGATGAGGTTAGTAGGTAGGAAATGGAGGTGCTGCTTGGGGTGGGAGGAAGGGATGGGTGAGAGGAAGAACAGGTTAAGGAGGCGGGGACAGGCTGGACTGGTTTTGGGATGCAGTGGGGGGAGGGGACAAGCTGGGGGGGTCTTTGGATGCAAACATCTCCAATGTTTGTATTCTTGCCACGTCCAGCCATGAATGCCAGTGACACTTAAACAAGTCACTGGAAGAAGAGTTTTCACAAATATCCCCATCTTCAACAACAGAAAATCCCAGCACAACAGGGCAAAAGGTAAAAGTGGTGTATTTGCAACAATCTCTAGCCAGAAGTGACGAGTGGATGATTTATCTCAGGCTCCTCCTGTGGTCCCCAGCATCACAGATGCCATTCTTTAGCCACTCTTCTTTGATTCACTTCATGTGAGACCAAGAAATGGTTGGAGTATTTGAACACTGCGAGGGCTAAGGAGCCTGACAATATTCAGCCAATAGTACCAAAGATTGGTACTCCAGAATTTGCTACACCCCTACCCAAGCTGTTCCAGTACAGTTATAACACAGGTTTCTACTTGACAATGTGGAAAGTAAGGACTGGTATAGCCTGTATTCAAAAAGCAAGACAAATCCAACCCGGCCAGTTACTGCCCCATCAGTCTCCTCTCGATCATCAGTAAAATGATAGAAGGTGCCGTCAACAGTGTTATCAAGCAGCACCTGCTCAGCAATAACCTGCTCAGTGACGACCAGTTTGGGTTCCGCCAGGGCCACTCAGCTCCTGACCTCATTACAGCCTCGGTTCAAACATGGACAAAAGAGCTGAATTCAAGAGCATCATTTCCTTTGACATCAAGGTTGGCTGTAACATCAAGAAGTCCTAGTAAAACTGGGATCAATGGGAATCAGGGTGGGGGCGGAGGGGGAGTTGAAAAACTCTCTGTTGGTTAGAGTCGTACCTGGCACATCAGAAGGTAGTTGTGATTGTAGGAGGTTAGTCATCTCAGCTCCGGGGCATCTCTCTAGGTATTGCTCAGTGCAGTGTCTTAGGCCCAACCGTCTTCAGCTGCTTTATCAATGACCTTTTCTCAATCTTAATGTCCTTTGTGAGGATGTTTACAAATGTTTTTACAATGTTCAGCACCATTTGCAACTCCTCAGATACTGAAGCAGTCCATGTTCAAATGCAACAGATCTGGACAATATCCAGTTTGTGCTGAAACGTGATAAGTAAGGTTCAGGCCACACAAATGTCAGGCAATGATCATCACCAATAAGAGAGAATCTACCCCTCTCGTCTTCGCATTCAGTGATATTTTCATCACTGAAGCCCCACTATCAACATTCTGGAGGTTACAATAGACAGGCTGACCTGCACTAACCATATAAATACTGTGGCTACAACAGCAGGTTACAGGCTAGGAGTACTGCAGCAAGTAACTCACCCCCTGACTCCCCAAAGCCTGTCCACCATCTACAAAGCACAAGTCAGGAGTGTGATGGAATACTCCCCACTTGCCTGGATCAGTGCAGCTCCAACAACACTCAAGAAGCTTGACACCATCCAGGACAAAGCAGGCCACTTGATTGGCACTACATCCACAAATATCCACTCCCTCCACCACTGATGCTCGGTAGCAGCAGTGTGTAGAGATGCACTGCAGAAATTCACCTAGGCTTTTCTGAACCTCCCAAGCTCAAGACCAATCCATTCTAGAAGTTTGAGGGCAGTAGATACTTGGGAACACCAAAGCCAGTCACCATCCTCACTTGGAACAGACCACTGTTCCTTCACTGTCACTGGTTCAAACCCCTGGAATTTTCTCCCTAACACCATTATGGGTGTACCGAAAATACGCGAATTGCAGAGTTGTTGAGTCGTACAGCATGGAAACAGACTCCTCAGTCCAACTAGTCCTAGTTCCCAAACTAAACAGTGCAAATGCTTATATTTTGCCCACATCCCTCCAAACCTTTCCTGTTCATGTACATATGCAAATGTCTTTTAAATGTTCTAACTGTACCTTCATCCATCACTTTCTCTGGCAGTTCATTCCAGACATTAACCGCTCTGTGTGAAACAATTGCTCCTCATATCGTTTTTAAATGTTTCTCCTCTCACCTTAAAAATATGCCCCCTATTTCCCCCACCTTAGAGAAAAGACATTTGCTATTCACCTTATCTATGCTCCTCATGGTTTTATGAACTTCTATAAGGTCATCCTTCAACCTACTATTTTCCAGTGAAATCACCACCTTCTTGAGAACAACTTGAGATGGGCAATAAGTACGAGCCCAGCCAGTGATGCCCATATCCCATGATGGATAAAACTGTAGCAGATGGATTCCAATGTAAGAAAGAATGAGGTTATCCATTTTGGACCAATAAAGGATAAATCAAGGTACTTTGTAGATGGCAACAAGTTGGGCGGCACAGTGGTTAGCACTGCTGCCTCACAGCGCCAGGGACCCGGGTTCAATTCCAGCCTCGGGTAACTGTCTGTGTGGAGTTTGCATACTCTACCCGTGTCTGCGTGGGTTTCCTCCGGATGCTCCGGTTTCCTCCCACAGTCCAAAGATGTGCGGGCTAGGTGGGTCGGCCATGCTAAATTGCCTGTAGTGTTCAGGGGTGTGTGGGTTATAGGGGGATAGATCTGGGTGGGATGCTCCAATGGGTGGTGTGGACTTGTTGGGCTGAAGGACATGTTTCCACACTGTAGGGAATCTAAATAAAGTGGATATGCAAAGAGAGTTGGTCAGGTTCAGATGCATTGATCTTTAAAATGCCATGTACAGGTGTGGAAAATAGTCAAAACAGTGATTGGAATGCTGACCTTTATATCTGGAGGACTGGAGTGTAAGGATGTAGAAGTAATGTTGCAGCTATATCAAATCCTGGTTAGGTCCCGTTTGGAGTAATGTGAGCAGATCTATCCACCACACTTTCTGAAGAATACATTTACTTTGGAGGGAGTACAACATAATTTTACAAGAATGTAACCTGGACTAAAGAGGTTTTGAGGAGAGATTATACAATTTAGGTCTATTTTCTCTCAAATTTAAAAGATTAAAGGGTGACCTGATGAGTCTTCAAGATATGAAGAGAAAAAGACAGGGTGGATAAAGATAAACTATTTTCGCTAGCCGGGAATTCTAGAAATAAGGGGAACAGTCTAAAAATTAGGGCTAGACCATTCAGGAGAGATATTAGGGTGATAGTTGTTTGGACTCTAACCTAGTTTCTCAAAAACTTTCTGTAGCACAAAGTACTTTAAATTCAGGTAATTCAAGTGTAATAGGGTTGTATCTCTGTGGATCTGCTCTTTAAATATACAGCAATGAACATTCACTCAGTCAATGCTGTCAGCATAAGGCACAGAGCAGACAGGTGGAGATCTCAGCAGGTTAAACTCCTCACCTTCTCTTAAAATACTATTGCAGAGGTCATGAGTTGGGAGGTTTTGTGTGGTGACAGAAAATTGAATAAGGGGAAGGCTTCTCACTAGCTTACCATGCTAACCTGCTCTTCAGGATTGGGCCACATCCCATGTCATTAGATCCCAAGTCAAAGTCTTGCCAATTTCACCTTTCCTCCTCAACCACACTCCTTGATCTTTCTCATTCTTCGAGCCTTAACTCCACTCCCAATTCCCCTTGTCATTTCATCTGATCTCTCCTCCAGCACCTCACCCTCTACTCCTTCGATCTCACCCTGGCCTGTCCAAACTGTCTCTCCCTTGCAGCCTCGTGTCTACACACTCCACAGGCTGCCAGTCTCTTCATCTGGCTGACTTCTGGTAGCAAATAGAGTCAAAAGAAAAATGACAATCAAGTTCTGCCATCAAATTTTTAACAAGTGGGTGGAATGGCGGCAGTTATGAGAACCTGAAGTAGGGCGCAAAGGCCACAGGAGTTCAGGTGTATGGAGATTTGTTTGAGCATAAGACCCACTGTCCAGCCACAAGCTGGGGCCGAGAATTTGTATTAGAGGAGGCCACTCCACAGAAGTTAAGGAATCAGCCCCCAGCATTCAAATGGATAATTGAAGTCAAATCTGTTTGAAATCAACGAGAGAAATTTAAGGGTAGTGGAGATCTAATACCTACTAGAGAGTTGGCAGAAACACTTCTGCTCCTTCTTACCCAGAAGGACACAGGAGGCATTCCTTATGCCTGATTCCAGCCCTAGATTACCACGCACCATTCCCAGAACAAAACTCACTCACCAGATCTCCACTGAAAGGCCAGCAACACACTTACCTCTTGTGCCATCTTTGAGAGGCGGCTGTGCGTCTGGAGAACCATTGTCAATCCACTGTTGCCTTCACTAACAGCACTGAAGCTATGCTTCCCGCGGCACACAGTCATATTTAGCCCCATTCTCTCACCCTCATCACTGTTTAACCACCAAGGCACACTCTTCATCCGTCCTTAAACACATCCCATCTGAACACCCTCTCACAGCCTCGGTCATTCTTTCACAAGTGGCCAGTGGTCAACCTCATCTTATTATTGTCCTGTAGGATATCATTACATACAGGCAAGCATTCAAACAATTTCAAACATGAGCTTTTATTATCTGCCAGCAAAAGAGAACACAAAGGAATTGAATCCAAGCTGCAGTTTATACATATAATGTGAACCAAATGCCAGCAGTCCACAATGACCTTGTGTACCCTGCTCACAGCTAAGGAAGTGGGTGTCTCTCAGGCCCTTCCTGCCTTGGACAGCCTGATACAGCTGAGCTCTGTCATCCACAAGGAGCATTTCCTCCAGCTCAATGTCCTCAGCCTTCTCCGCGGACAACTGCTCCCGTTCCCTGGTCCCTCAGCATCTATCGCATCGTCTTGTCACTGACTCCAATTGCAGGGAGCACAGCACGCCAGGAGAGTGTGACATTGTCTGTCCTGGTTGTACTGGAGGCTACCCCACACCACTCCAAGCTGCAGAACAGAACCAGCAGTAACCTGATCATCTGTTCTGTCCTGGTCTGTCCATTTATGTGCAACAACTTGGTGAAGATGTCGCATATGCTGACTGACCAACATATCACACCCAAAAAGTAATGCCTGCTGTGTTCTGATCCCCTTCCATTCCCAGATCCACCTCAATCATTCAAGGTTTCATTGTATTCAGTGGATTCTACTGTCATACCTACATGACACATGATGCAGAAATGTCCTGCTCGTCCCACAGCACTTGGAAGGTCCACAAGTGATGGGTTGCTGTTGGCCCGCATTTGTCTCTTTTCAAGTCATTGCTGCTAATTCCTCCATCACTGAAATGATGATGTTAGAATCGTAAGCACCAATCCATCTATGACCAGCCTTTGATGCATGAGCACCTTCACACTTCAGGCATTGAAGAAATGATGTTAATGAAATGGAGCTGTTGTTTGTGACTAGATGCTTCATGCATTTGCCCCTTCAACATCTTAACATCCAGCAGACATGGGCCTTGCACTTTCACCAATGAAAGTGACACTGACACCACCCACCCTGGGCATTGGTCCATTCTCTAGTCACATTTCACATCTGGAGGATGGCAAGTGCTGGCAGGGAATACAGCTCACGGTGAACATCAGCACAGACTCCTACTTGGTCAGCATGTGTCTCTCCCAAGAGCCTCCATGTCCCCTATTTTCTGACAGCCCATTTTTCATTGATACCCTCATGTAGAGATCAAACTGGACATCACCCCGCCCCCACCATTGTTCTCTCTGACCCCTAAATCCAACATTGCAACTTTGCGATGTCCACCCTGCTCCACTATGCTCCTTCTTTGAAGGCCGTGCTGGAGGCACTGCTAGTAATCCCACCACCCCACCTCCCATTGCCTACAGTGCTGTCTGATGCTGTTCCTCATACCTTCCATACAATGACTATCATTGTTCCCAACTCTAAAAATGGCTTTGCTTTTGCCTCTACCAATCTCCTTTTGGCAGTGATCTCCCCCAGCTGCCCCAACAGAACCCTCTTGCACCCTCCTTAGTGTTCACTGGACAAATCCCCCAGAAGTATATTTGCCCCAGACCTCTAACTGACTTTAACATATGACTGAGCAGGCTCCTGACCACTATCTTTGCAGCTCCCCAAATGGCAATATGCGACACTCATGGCTGTTTCTGCTGGCCTTCAGATGGACAATTTTCCACTGCCCAGGCTGCAGATCCCCTGACCATAAGTGTCCCAATCAGATGACTGACCATGGCCGAGTCCCTGAATAGAATGCAGACTGTGGCTATGACCAGAGGTATTGCGATATCCTGACCCACAGCTGCACACTCCTTGACTGGACTCAAGACTACCCGTTTTCTAAAATGGCCATTCAGTTGAATACCCACACAGAGTTTTTGTCACTCAGGCAGCTGGCACATGCTGTACATAGTAGAATCATGCTCCCGTGTACTGTACATCAAGATATCACCAGCACCTCCAACAGATTCCTAATGACAAGCAGCCGGTCTGTGTGTCTGTGCAAAAGAACACGTCAATACTGCAGGGCTGATTGCTACCCACTCTGGATGAAGTGCCAATGTCCTAACAGACACAGCAAGATAAAACAAGGCACGAGCACAGCAACGTGCAGGAAGGTGCAAATTGAGGCTAAGAGAGCAAGCAAGCAGCCCTGAGGTGAAGCCTGGTCCAATCCGTGAGCCACGTGTCCGTCTGTGATTTCAAGATGTCCTTGCAACATCTGTACCTATACTCACTGCTGGTGTGCCATGCATTGCAGGTCTCTGCTTCATGAGTGCCCTGAAAGTGGATCAGAGGCTGCCACAACAGTTATGAGCAGTTGGCAAAAGGCAGATGCCCCCCCAATGTCAGTGGATGAGAGGTACATGCAGCTGGTGCCTGAGGATTGTGTCCCAAGATGCTGTTTGATGCCAAGCGACACCAAGGTTCCTCACAGCCAGCAGGAAACTGAAGTTACCCTGAATTCCATGTCAAGAATTCTTGATTCCCACCTCATTTGATGTGTTTGGGAAGATAGGCTACTGAAAAGTAATGAGGCAAGTCATCTGTTAATAAGGCATTAAACAAACTGTACTCTTCCTTGATTGTCAACTTGCTGCTGTCTACTGAGAAACACATTTCGCCACTCATCAAGATTTAGTAACATATTGCTGAGTTCGAAATCACCTCACCAAGCCTCTCGTCTGATCCTGCCAGTGATCTCACCCTAGCTAACATTACCCAGATCCCAGTAAGATTCCGACTTAAGTCTTTTACTCTACTGTTGAATGTAAAGAGAATGGCAGCCATTTCATCTATTCCAGACAGAGCACTGTTGGTGGCCTAGTACTTTAGCACAGTAATTTATGAAAAAGATCTTAACATGCTGGGAACGCTGATGAAGCACAATGCAATAAATGGCTATTTATCCTTTCCAGAGACTGGCTCATCCAAGGAAGCCTAGTTTGAAGAGGTTACTCACTTTATATTTGAGAGACAGTGAAAGTGGCATAATGGTAATGGTACTCACTAGAGTAGTAATTCTGGGCCTGGCCTAATACCCAAGGATATGGGTTTAAATGCCACCATAGCAGCTAGTTTCAGTGATGGAGTTATTATCTATTGCAGTAAAAACACAACTGGTTCACGAACATCCTTTACAGAAGGAAATCCTTTCCCTTTGTCTAGCCTGGATGCGACTCCAGACACACAGCACCTGTGCGGAGTTTGCACATTCTCCCCGCGTCTGCGTGGGTTTCCTCCAGGTGCTCCGGTTTCCTCCCACAGTCCAAAGATGCGCAGGCTAGGTGGATTGGTCATGCTAAATTGCCCATAGTGTTCAGGGATGTGTGGGTTATAGGAGGATGGGTCTGGGTGGGATGCTTCAAGGGGCAGTGTGGGCTTGTTGGGCCGAAGGGCCTGTTTCCACATTGTAGGGAATCTAAACTAATCAATATGAATGGCTCTCAAGTGTCCTCTTAATAGGGACCAGCAAGCCCTTCAGTTCAAGGCCAATTAGGAGGGGAAAAATATGTAAACCTTGTGAGTGACTGTTGCATGCCAAGAAAAAAATAAAGAAAAAGAAAATCAAGGAAGATATGTTAACAGTATTTTATAAACATGGATGAATGAAGAGATTTTTGTGTCCGACTACACAAATCATTAAAACCTAGTGAATAAATGGAAGAAGCAATCTAAAAGATTACTGGGATGTTGACCTTTCTCTCAAGGACACCATGCTTTAGTTGTCACCTGGAGTGCTGTATTCACTTCTCAGCAGCACATCTCAGAATGGATATATTAGCCTCAGAGAGGGTATTCATTGACTCATTAGAATGACACTGATGATTGTCCAAGTTGCACGTTGTTGGCCTGTATTCGAGTCAGCATGGAAGACAAATTTAAATAAGGTGTTTAAAATGAGAAGAGAATTTGACATGAGACAAAAAAAAACTGCAGACGCTGGAATCCAAGGAAAACCTACAGGAGACTGGAAGAACATAGCAGGTCAGGCAGCATCTGGAGGAAAGGAGCAGTCAATGTTTCAGGTATCACCCTTTTTCAGGACTGGATGTGGGAGTAGGGGGAGCTGCAGATAAAGGGGTGAGGGGTGCAGGCGGAATGGTGGTAATAGGTGGACCCTGGCAGTATATACGACCTAATTGGTCACTGGGAGGAATGAAACTGGTTGGTGGCTAGAAGGGAGGATCAGAAGGTTGAATGGAAGGGAGAAGGTGGGACTGGGAGGGAAGGGTGGGAAGGTTATTTGGAATTCGAGACCTCAATGTTGAGTTATCCAGGCTGTAGGGTGCTCCGATTTCAAGTAATCTTCCCACCCATTCCTTGGCTCCCTTTCCAGCCCCATCTTCTCCCTTTCTATTCCACCTTCTGACCCTCCCTTCCAACTACCAAACTCCTCCTATTGACCAACCAGGTCGTACCTGGTACCTGGGTCCACCTAGCACCACCATTCCACCTCCACCCCCACCCCTCTCCCCCGCTTTATCTGCAACTCCCACTACCCCCACATCCAGTCCTGCGGAAGGGTAATACCCAAAACATTGACCGTTCTTTTCCTCCAGATGCTGCCTGGCATGCTGCATTCTTCCAGCCTCCGGTCTGTCTACTGAGAGTTTGACATGTTAGACCAGGGAAACTACTTCCTCTGGAGGGGGAGTCTAGACCAACTGAGTATAATAACCGGGTATAAAATTAAAGTTGGATGCAAGCTGAGGTCTTCATGAGTGAAATCGGGAGGCTCTTCTCAACTGTAATCTGGAACTCACCACCCCCCACCTCGAAAAAGTGGATGCTGAGAAAATTGATAGTTTAAAATCTAAAAATGCAACATATCCATTAGTTAAAGGTACAAAGGCAAATGAAGCAAAGACAGGTAAAAACGTATATATGAAACACAAAGAAACTGAATGAAAAACTCTAGAGGGGCTGAATGGTCTCTTCCTGTATGTTCGAAGGATGCGCATCTTCAGCCAAACCCTTTACCACTTCAATCTGCTTTCATCAAGCAAGAGATTCATGTTGATACGGGACCATGCAAACTCTTCCCTAATCTCAATCATTCAGAGATATGTTGAATGTACTTCCATGCACAATATTAATATTTCTCTGAAATTAGGCACAGATGTGATTAAAAATGAACTAAATCAGTTTTAGCAAAAGGAGGAAAGTACTGCCAACAACCTGAACCCTAGCACATGAAACACAACCAATACTGTTCTCAAATTCTCTATTATGTTATGATTAAGAGATAATTGACTGATGAATGACTATTGTTAGCTGAAGTCTATAATTAAGAATGATTGGATGTAAACTCCCAAAGCAGCTCAAAATACAGTGTTCACCGGGAGAGGGAAGTGAAAAGGTTATCTCTAATTTACTTTGGTAGTAAAACTTCAATTTCCAAAATTACAACCTGCTGCTCGCACTGTGACATGATTTATACTCTGCCGGCTTTCCCACTTTTAACGCAACTTTGTCACTAGAAAAATCAATTGAATTCTGGCTCATCTAAGGCATGTTACCCAAGAGAGTAATTTACGTGCTGTATTAGAAATTCCACAAGAAAAGATAATCTTCTGTTTTTGTGTCCTTGTTTTTCCTTCAAATTCTTCAAACAGCAGAAAGTCTAATTGTACAAAAAACTTTCAAAAGTAGCCAGTACGTATATTTTGTATTTCAGAGACTCTAGTTAAAAGGTGAATATCTAAATTAATTTCACTCCAATGCAATTAGGTAGAATGATGTATGTGGGCATAGTAAATGAATGTGTAGAACTGTCATGATTAATTAGATATTTTCCAACAAAAATTGACCGGCTTGTTGAGTGATTTTAAGAGTTACCATAAATTTTGTATATAGAACAGTACAGCACAGAACAGGCCCTTCAGCCCACAATGTTGTGCCGACATGAACGTACATACACAGTAAGTTCAAGTCATATATTATTCATAAATAAATTTCTAAGTACTGCATAACGATTTTACAGTCAAATTATGAACATTGCTGTTCACAGAGTAGTTTCTCTTAGACAATTTCCAAAGAGAGGAGAGAAGGACAGTGAGGAGGATTGGATGCTCTTTTGGGGCCAGGCACTGACTTGATGGGCCAAATGGATGCACACGTGTTCTATAAGAATATGACATCTCTTTGTAGTTACATTTCAGACTAAGCAGCTTGGTGCAGAGTGCCAGCTGCCTTTCGTGTTGTGCTGTGCAAACTTTCAGCACAAGGATTCTGTCTTGCATTAAATAAACTCCTATTTCTGCCTGACAAAATGAGGGTATAAGAACCCAGGTAAAAGAGGGGTAATGTGAACTGCAGATGCTGGAGAATCCAAGATAACAAAGTGTGGGGCTGGATGAACACAGCAGGCCAAGCAGCATCTCAGGAGCACAAAAGCTGACCTTTCGGGCCTAGACCCTTCATCAGAGAGGGGGATGGGGAGAGGGAACTGGAATAAATAGGGAGAGAGGGGGAGGCGGACCGAAGATGGAGAGAAAACAAGATAGGTGGAGAGGAGAGAAAAGGTGAGGAGGTAGGGAGGGGATAGGTCAGCCCAGGGAAGATGGCCAGGTCAAGGAGGCAGGATGAGGTGGTAGGTAGGAAATGGAGGTGCGGCTTGAGGTGGGAGGAAGGGATGGGTGAGAGGAAGAACAGGTTAGGGAGGCAGAGACAGGCTGGACTGGTTTTGGGATGCAGTGGGGGAGGGGAAGATTTTGAAGCTTGTGAAGTCCACATTGATACCATTAGGCTGCAGGGTTCCCAAGCGGAATATGAGTTGCTGTTCCTGCAACCTTTGGGTGGCATCATTGTGGCACTGCAGGAGGCCCAGGATGGACATGTCGTCTGAGGAATGGGAGGGGGAGTTGAAATGGTTCGCGATTGGGAGGTGCAGTTGTTTGTTGCAAACCGAGCAGAGGCATTCTGCAAAGCGGTCCCCAAGCCTCGGCTTGGTTTCCCCAACGTAGAGGAAGCCACACCGGATGCAATGGATACAATATACAAGGTAAAAGAGTGCAGGGCCCATGCTCATGCATTGACCAGCAATCATGTTGCAACCAACATCACCATAAATAAATTATCAAGCCAGTCGCTTCATTTGCTTGATTTTGGATCTTGCTCTGCACAAGTTTACTGCCACATTTGATAACATAAAAACAGCAATTGCATTTCAAAAGCAATTGATTGTTTACAAAGTCCTTTGGAAAGTCCTAAGGACATGCTAGAGTGCTATGTTAATTCATTCTTATGTAACTTTGGACCAAGCTATACACAAGAAGATCATAAATTTGGCTTGCAGCCTTATGGAGGTGGGCTGGGCAGCTGTGGAGCGATGTGAAAAATCTCTTTGAGATGGGAGACCATAAGACCATAAGCTATAGGATCAAAATTAGCCCTTTTGACTCATATTGTCTGTTCTGCCATTCAATCATGGCTGAAATGTTTCTCAACACCACTCGCCTGCCTCCTCGCCATCTTCTTTTACATTACCAGCTAGCTTACCTTCATATTTCACCTTCTCATGCCTTTATGCTTTTCACGTTATCCTATGCTGGTTTTTAAAGGCTTTCCAACGCTCTGACTTCCCACTGATCTTCACCATATTGTATGCTTTTTCTTTTGCTTTTATGCTGTCCCTGACTTCCCTTGCCAGCCGTGGTTGCCTCATTCCCACCTTCCCAACTTAGCTTGTGCCTTCTTCCTTGGGATAAATTTCTACTCTGCCTGCCAAATTAACCCCAGAAACTCCTGCCATTTCTGCTCCACCGTCTTCCCTCCTAGGCTCCCCTTCCAATCGACTCTGGCCACCTCCTCCCTCATGTCTTCGTAGTTACCTTGACCCAACAAGGCCGCATGTAGTCAGAACACAAATATAGCTTCTCTTGCAGATTACTTTGGCAGTGTGACGCTCCATTTCCCCACGCAATTTCAGCAGGGGCCATCAGTAACAGTGGTGCTGCTGAGCTGCCAGTCCTCTGACGTGCTGGTGCCTCTAGGAAGTAAGCTGCCAACCTTAATTGGTCAGCATTCCTGGTAGTAACCTGAAGACTGGTTTTGGTAACAGAATTGCACCCCAGGGTCCCAATGACTGCCACCTCACAGTCGAGTCTCACTCACAATCCTGGTTGTTAGGAGCTGGAAGCCTCAGCTCTTAATCTCCAGTTTCAGGAAATGATTGGCTGATTGCAGGTAGGGCGGTAGAGGGTTGTCAAAAGTTTTCCAATTTCGCATGGAGGTGAAATTTAGCAAGGAGAGAAAGTGGAATACATAGAAAAAGTACACGAGATTTTACAGTTGCTCTTAGAACTAGTGTGCTCTCAGGTGAAAAACATTCTGTGATCAACCTTTACAGTTATCTGCTTATATGTCTCAGTGCTGTTTGCAGGATCGCACTGTGTGAAAACTAACTACTTCAAAATGTTTACATAACAAAAGTTGTGTTCCGAAATAATATTTCAGCACCGATTATGTACAGCAAAACATTTGGGTTATCCTAAAGGTCAGAATGAAGGCTGTCAAATGTAATGTCACCTTTATTTGATATTTTCTAGAAGGTTTTTTAATATGTCTTCTGCTCCTCTGGGACGCGATGTCTATTATGATATCCCCTGATTGTCAGGACAGATCAGCAGGGTCAACCTTTGCTTATATTCCTCTGTAGCCAACTAGCAAAGGTAGGGGGAGAATGACTCAAAGAACTGTACTCCACCAAACTCTCAAAACAAAAAACAACTTGCATTTAGAAAGCACCGTTTATGTAATAAGGTTTTCCATTAAACGTCCTAGGGGCATTATCAAGCAAAATTTATCACCAAGTCCCAGAAAGAATTATTACGACAGATTTGTCAAAGAAGATGGTTAACAGGTATTGTGTTCAGAGAATGGAGAGAGGTAGAGATGTAATAAGGCTCATGGAAGTAATTCCAGAGTGAGGGCTTAGGTATTGAAGGCACAATTACATTGATGGAGTGATTAAAATCAGGATCATGCAAGATACCAGAAACGGAAGAAGCTGGGGATCTCAGACAACTGTACGGTTGGAGAAGTTTACTAAATGTGGATGAGAAAGATCATGGAGAGATTTGAAGACGAGAACAAGAATTTTCAACACAAGGTGCTGCTGGGTCTGGATTTAATGTTAATAAAAGAGAACACTGATCAACTAGTCTCAAGGCAAACACATGCATGAAAACCTGACATTTACAGTTGGAAATAAAAATGGAAAGGACCAGGGAGAAGAGATGAAGAATTTGGATGGTTGAGGAGAAGAGAAGTTATCTATGTACACAAGGATGATCCTGGAATTGTTCACAGTTTTGACAACGGTGAAATTGATCCCAATATTATTTTATGTGGTCTGGCCAGATCTAATGTTGAATGGCTTAGCAAGATGTTCACAATCAATTTACAGATCAGTTCTTCACAGAAATAAAGAACTGGAAATGAGGAAGGTGGCTCTGAGACAGAGTAAATGTTTGAATGGGGCCTTAGGCATTACAAATACCAATAGGAGTTTGATTGAGCCAATGGGTAGCTGCAACAATGTTGTAGTAAATGGAGGGACAAAAGTTAGACAGTTGGGAATTTGAAATGCATTTGCGTATGGCCTAAGGGACTGCACATTTTCTGTAGGTGGATGTGGAAGGGAGTGGATTGGAAGGGGAGGGGGTGATGCTGGGTGTATGGTAGAGAGCAGGAAACACAACAACTGTAGCCTTGACAGGTAAAGCAGCAGAAGTTATAGGCAGGTGGGAAACTTCAAAATGGGGAAATGTTCCGTCACTTATCAATGAAGTTTCTGTCAATGGTATGACATTTCAAGGGCAATGTCGCAGATAAGGGAACTTTGTAAAGGAAGATATAGAGAGAGCTGCTGTGAACTGATTGGGTTCACAAGGTCAGCAGTGAAATCAATGCAGGATGAAAAAGCATTTGACAAGATTATTTTCTGGATATGCAATGAAGAAAGATCTGGAAGAGGATGGGGAAGTTACTGGTCCCAAGAAGTCAACTTTGAGTCCCTCAGTGGACTCTATGACCGTGGCCAAGAGACGTAGAGAGGAGAACTGCTAAAATCTTGTAGAAACCAAGCCTAGGATAGCAGCAGATAATTAGGTGGATTAATGAGTGGTGAGTGGTTAGGATCAGATTTGGAAGGGTAGAGCAACTAAACAATGGAGGCATGATGGCATGAAAGTAGGACACAGGAAGGGCAAAGAGATAAGCAGTGGAAGATAAAATCTCTTTCAAGGTGTATTAATGAGATAAATTTATATGTACAAACAACAGTCAGCAATAAGAGATAACTAAATAAACCAGGCCTGTCAAAATGCATAATTGCTTTGGACCCTGTATGTTATACACCCATTGTACTAAATTGTAGCTCAGCTTGATTCCCAAAAATGATCCAAATGACTTTGGCAATATAGAATTCATTTGGCTTTTGAGGATTAATGATCAAAAATGTTCAATTGTTCGCATCTGATACCTCTTGTTAGATTATGTTCAGTTCTACTTCCCACAAAACAAAAGAATCCCATATCTTTGCACTATGTGAGGAGAATAGAGATCAAGTTCTATCTCAAGGAATAAGGTACCCGGAGGTGCTGAGGTATGTGTAACACTAAATCATATAGACATATGAACAAAATGCTAGGAGTTTATTGCATTGATGGAGTTAGCATGGAAGGGTGGCTCAGCAGTTAGCACTACTGCCTCATAGCATCAGGGACTCAGGTTCAATTCCCATCTTGGGCAACTGTCTGTGTGGAGTTTGCACATGCTCCCGTGTCTGAGTGGGTTTCCTGCCAAAGATGTGTAGGTTAGGTGGATTGGCCATGTTAATTGCCCACAGAGTCCAGGGATGTGCAGACTAGGTAGGTTAATCACAGGAATTACAGAGATAGGGTGGGATGTTGTTTGGAGGCCATGATGGGCTGAATGGCCTCTTTCTGCACTGTCGGGATTCTATGCTAGAGGAGGAGGAAGTGCTTTCTCTTTTCTTAAAAAATAAAATTCATCCTGTTGGAATCGGTTCATACATTTACCTTTAAGTATCCAATTTGGGACCAGATAAGATGCAGCCAAGGATAATGAAGGAACTGAGAATGGATTTTCCAGTGTCTCAGAAATGGTGCCAGAGAACTGGATTAAAGCCTTGTTCAAAGAAAGGGTGTAAGGATACGCCTAGGAATTATATTCCAGTCAGTTTCAATTTGGTGGTGGGAAAACATCTGGAAAACAATAATTCTGGATAAATTATAGTCTTACAGGCAAATGTGAGTTATTTAAAGAGAGTTAGCATGACTTAAGGGAAAATCAGATTTAACCAAATCACTGGAGTTTTTGACAAGATACTAGAGAGGGTTAATGAGGACAATGCTGCTGATGTGCTGTTTGCGGATTTTCATTACAATGCTGCTTGTGAGCAAAGTTAGAACTCATGGGAAAAAAAAGGACAGAGGCAACATGGATGCAAAATTGGCTGAATGTCTGGAAACAGAGAGGAATAGTTAACAGATACAGGCAGTCACCGATTTCTAAATGTCCAACTTATGAACATTGGTACTAACGAACAAGATCCCATAATAATATTTTTAAAGGCCTGGCATGTGAACATTTATTCATACTTATGAGTGTTTCCTTTATATTGTACTGTGAGCAAAATACTTCCACACAAGTAGATAGGGTCTGGAATGCATTGCTTGGAAATGTAGTGGAGGCAACTTCAATCAAGACCTTCAAAAGAGAGGTAGATGATTCTTTGAATAGAAATATTGTGCAAAGGAATGAGGAATAGGCAGGAGAATCACAGTAAGTCATACTGCACATTTGGAGACCCAGAGCACTATCAACAACCTTTTCTGCAATTTAACCATTCTATAACTCTGTGAAAGCTGAAAACTGCTTTAAAAAAAGATGGTAAACTGAAATAAGAAGATGTTAGTTCAAGTTTGAAAAAAGTTGAAACACAAGATGTGGAATGATTTACCAGACAGAATAGGGGCAGGAAAAGCATCAAAATGTGATTAAATGATATCATTGTGGCCATTTCTCATCCTACTTTGTTTTCATTGTTTTGTGTCCCTAAAATACCAATTGATCAGGTATCCCACATATCAAAACATTTATTATAGTTTCATATGAGAGAATGGTTTATTACAGATTGGTTAATTTTATTTCCACCATTTACACCACTCCTCCCTGCTACCCCTTATTGGCTTCTGCTTCCCCCTTGATCTTCACTCCTGTCCTCTCCAGTCCACTTTCCTCCCATCACCACTCCCATCTTCCGTTCCCTTTTCTTTCATTCTGATTCTTGTTCACTCCTTTCCACTACCCTCCCTTCTCTTGTATCTCTCCTACTTAGTCCATTCCCACTTGAACTCCCTCCTTTCTCATAAATTCCCCTCCACCTTCCATCTCACGCTCTCAACTTGCCTGTTTCTCTCCTTTGCTCCCAATTTGATTCTTTTATCGTTCCTTTCTGTTCTTTTCTTCCTGCCCCCTTTTCTTTCCATCTCTCCTTTTCCGTTTTGTTCTATCCCACTTGGTAATCTTTCCTACCCTTTTCACTTTCCACTTCCTTCTCTCCTGCTTGCCCCCTTTTCACTTATTCCCTGTCTTTCCCCACCTTTCACATTCCTTCCCCTTTTCCATTTTCCCCTCTCATCTTTGTCTCTCTCCTATTTCTTCTATCTCACTCCTCCCTTCATATACCCTCCCTCCCCTTTATTACAATAACACATATAAAAGGTTAACACAATGTTGTAATTCACATTACAGCCTGAATCCTAGTGGCCCCCACCGCCACCCACCCGAGGTTAAGCAAAACCATTTTGGAACAGTGAAATAGACAGTGTACAGGGCTGCAAATTTAAATATTCCCTCTGATTCCCATTGTCTAACATTAGCACTTGTTAGGTAAAACGTGGCAGTTTGTGACCCGTAATTCAACATCCCTACTTAAATACTTGATGCAAATTCAAGTTTCCTTTACACTGCTACTTTCACAGAGATTTACTGGTTACTTAAATATGAGGGAACCACATCATGTAAGGGAGGGAGGGGGCCTGATGTGGAATCAGCGATCTCTTTGTAGATAAGATTAAAAGCTCTTGCTAACTTCAATTCTCATAATGCCATGTTATTTGATGATTTAAAAATGTTCACAACTTGGTTGTTGATCACAATGTTTTGTCCTTAAAACTTAAGAGTGCATTAACTTGATTAACACTGCGCGAGGGTGCAGATGCATTAATTACTTTAATCCCAGTGGATAAAGTTCTCGGGCGCATTCTCCGGTTTGGCAAATCAGACATCAAAGATTGTAGGTGATCCTGTGTTTTGATTTTCGTAATGATTTAATGCCATTGTACTTGAGCAGCCTTTAAAGCACTATTTCGGTATCCACTACCTATTTAACAAATAATGTAGTATAACACTGGCCAATCTTTCAAACCCTCATGAAATAAGGAAAACATAATCATTCACTTTAAAATTGCTTTGAAAATAATAGGCATTTTACAATCTCAGAATACTGTCAATCAAACACAGGCAGTGATAATTGAATTGGAGCAACATTTAATCCTCTTAATACCTCCCAGTCACATCTAATTAGATAAGCCTTTGACAAACCAGATCCCAACTACCTTTCCCAAGAACTAGACACATTAATCAATTTTGGAACTCAGCCAAACTTTCATTTTGAGTGCATCAGGCTAAGCAGATGTCTGACCACCTACACAACTGGCTTGTGATGATACAGTTGCCAGGTGGCCTCTGACATCATTTAAAAAATTAGGCATTCCTGGAATTTTCAACACTTTATATTGCTAATTTGAAAACTGGGCTCAAAATCAGCTTGATTCTTTAATTATTCAGTATTCACACATACAAATGTGTAGGTTTCTCTCATTCACAATCTTCATTGTTTAAGATTATTGTTTAAAGTTCATAGCAACAGCATTCATTCTCCACTCAGGAGTACTGTAGGTTTTGTAATATTCTGGATTAGTTTTTGCACTTCATATATTAATATAGGTTCCTTATTACTTCATGCCTCAGTTCAAGTTCAGCAAAACCAGTTCTAATATTTCATTGTTTACAACATTATCCTTTCAATTTTACATACAAATGATGAAAACAGACAACAGAAGACCATTCTTGATTTGGTTGAATCTTTAAGGTTTGAAATACCTTCAGTTGATGTTCTAGTTCTCAGCACAAAAATAAACATTCTGACAAAAAAATTGGCAACAATTTGACAATATCACTAAACTAGTAAGAAAATAAAGGATAAGTGAAATAGAAATTCAGTGTTCTAATGTTACATTCTTCAGCTTCTGATATTATTCTAATTAATGGCTACTTCTGGAACCCTCACAGGAATGCAGTGAACGAATAAGATTCAAAACTTGCAGTCAACATTTGTCATATTATACTTTTTAATCAATGCTAATTTCAGTGCAGTCTTAGAATCTATCAGTGGTTGAAAAATGAAAGTGTTCTTTGATCACATTTAAATAACGACCGGAGAAATTTTAAATCAGCTTTGTGAGTTTTTTTTTAATTGAGGGAGATTACTGGCCCACTCAAAGGTTTGAGGTCATTGCCATATTTAAATGCATGTAACTTGCAAAATTTATTATCAAACCGTTCCAAAGTAAATTTGTAAAACAGGCCAACTGTAATCAAAATACTGTCTCATCAGACAGACCCACATTGGGATACATCAAAGAACTACACTGTAGAAAGTACAGATAGTACCCCAAGAATAGATATAAGTCAAAACAAATAGGAAGGGAACAACTCAAAACGGTTGCAACTGCCAGAAAAGTACATTGAATACTGCTTCCTACCAGGTCACTGTATCCTGACAGATTTCATTCCGGGGTCTTGGAGGTAATGGCTAGGAAAATAGCGGTTGATACATTCGTTTTCGTTAGAAAATATCCTAAATGTATGGAAGTCTCAATTGGATCATAAAATGGTGAATAGACTTTAATTCAAAAGGGAAGAGACACAGAAAGAAAGAAATTTGAGGATGGGGAGGGTGATCCCAACACCATGACTGCCCCCCCTCTCCCAGTCCTGACCCAGCCATTCCTGACTGCCTCCTCAATCCTCTTTTTGATTCCCTCGGCCGTGACCCCTATCTCCTCTCAAACAAAGATGAGGAGAACTCCTCACTCACAGGCGGTGGTGACTCTTTGAAACTTTCTTGCTCAAAAGATGGTACAAGCAGAATCTTTGAACATTTGTAAGGTGGAAGCAAATACATTCTTGATAAACAAGGGGGTGAATGGGTATGAGGGGGAAGTGGGAATGTGAAGTAATCAGATTGACTATGATCATCTTCAATTGCAAAGCAGGCTCAAGGAGAAAAGTGCCCTACTTGTACATCTACTCCATGTGTTTGTAAACCAATTAAACAACTTGATAATTCCTCACCTCAAACAGGTCCACAGGAAGGTATGTTACCCTGCATTAAACAGCTTGAAGCAACATGCCTAAACCAGCTCCAGAGTAAGCAGCAAACAATCTAAGATGCCTGATGGCCTAATGGATTTTAAAATTGAGCTCAACATTATAGGTCTGATTTGTAAAAAAAAAAATCAGCCCTGCCTATTCTCCTGATCAATATTCAATATGCTTGGAATCATAGAGTCATAAAATCATACAACATGGAAACAGAACCAGTCTACGCTCACTATGTTCCCAAACTAAACTACTTCCACCTGCTTGTGCTTGGCCCATATCCCTCCAAACTGTTCCTATTCATGAACTTATCCAACTATCTTTTATATGTTGTATCTGCTCCTGCATCCATCACGTCCTCTGACAGTTTATTCCACACACAACCACTCTGTGTAGAAAAGTTGCCCCTCATGTCCTTTTTAAATCTTTCTCCTCTCACCTTAAAAATATGCCCCTAGTTTTGAACTCCCCACCCTAGGGAAAAGGTTCTTGTCATTCACCTCATCTATGCCCCTCATGATCTTATAAACCTCAATAAGGTTACCCCTCAACTTCCTACACTCTGATTGTATACGTGAGATAAGGTTTGATCAACACAGGAGGCAATAAAATTCAAAAGGAAATGAAAGCTGTTTTGCCCATTACAGTGATAACAGTGTACACACATTCAAAAGGAACGTTGTTTCAGTACTCTCAACTTGGAGTGGAACAATCAGCCTTTTGATTAACTTGTTTCCTGCAATTTGTTTGTTCCTTTTGAATGAAACAGACATTACTGTGCAGTTGTGATAGCAATTTTCTAATAATCCTACACCAGCATTTTAAAATTGATATCGCCATCTGAAAAGAAACATGAATAAGTTTTTAAAAAATTGCAAGGGCTAGGAATCTGAAATAGCAGCAAGAAAAATAAAACAGCAAATAGATGCTGATTTGGTCAACATCTGTGGGGAGAACAGTAGTATTTTCATTTCCTTTTATGTCTGGGAGTTCTAAAAGACAAATGGTCATATCAAGAATTCAAAAAGTCATTTGGAAGAATATGGAATGAATAAACAAATAACGCTGATTTCACTTTCCAGCTTTTTCTGCAATTGAGTTTGAGAGAACAACATGGGGCTGAGCCAAGGTTTCGACCACATGAGGCCACTCAGATCTTTGATGCAATGGCAGTACTTGGTATAACTGTGTCTAGGGCAGGTCTCCAACAATTCTCATGGAATTCCACTGACAGCCTTGACCAACAGAGTTAAGAAGTGATCGTATGCTTCATGGTAGTTCAAATGAACTGTTTACAGTCCCATGAACAATGCAATGACAAATGACCCTCAGATAACCATATTCTTTCAACATCAGTGCTTCCTACACAAAGGGTATCACTGTGTATTGCTGAAAACGAGACATGCTATTGAAGGCTTTCATCTTCCTTTCATGAGGGAAATTGTGCAAGAATATAAAAATTAGGTCAAATAAATAATATTTTCATGTCCACTGTCACAACCACAAAGTACTGCAAACATTTTCAACTTATAATTCCAAAATGTGATTTTAAAAGAAGAATGATACAGCCAAAAATGTCTGCAGTTACAAATAAAGTGGTTCTTAGGGGAAACAGAGAGAGACCCGCAGAATGTCACACCTGTTAGTGAAAGGGAACTTCAAATAATAACCATTCAAATGGGGAAGAGGCAAGCCAAAACAGACTGGACTGTTATCTCTTATGACTGCAAAGATAACAGTGAACAGACAAGCATCTGCTCAATAACAAGCCATTTCATGTCCCAAGTTGCAGTCATCTTGGGTTTTTTTTAGAGAATGCACAAGGTCAGGGATTTTTTAAAAGTCAGTTTCAACTCTGCTGGAGTGGTTTATTGGACTGACATTCTCATGAGTGCCAAAAGGCCAAGGTCCTTGTGTATGCCAGGCTAGGTTTAAGCATTAGCACACTGTGAAAGTCACGGTCAAAGGGTTATCCACTAGCCAGCCCTCTGTTGCAGATAATAGAGTCTGCGTCATTCTTTGTGCAAGCAGACAGCTAGCTCATAAGTCAGACAATAGGATATAGGATAAAAAAAGATTACTTCTCACCCTGAATGTTGAAATTCAGTCATGGTCAAAAGGAATCAGCACAGCAGAATATCAACCAACATGCAAAAATAAGAATTTTGAGGTGAATTGTCTGATTGATTGACAAATTACTTGTCCAATTGTCAGGGGTGGCATGGTAGCTCAGTGGTTAGCATTGCTGCCTCTCAGCATCAGAGACCTGGACTTAATTCCAGTCTCAGGTGACTGGGTGGAGTTTGCACATTGTCCCCTTGTCTGGGTGGGTTTCCTTTGGTTTCCTTCCACAGCCCAAAGATGTGCACGTTAGGTGGATTGGCCATGCCAAATTGCCCGGAGTGTGCAGCTAGGTGGATTAGCCATGAGAAATGAAAGGTTACAGGGATGGGGGTGCGTCTGGGTTGGATGCTCTTCAGAGAGATGGCATGGACTTGGTGGGCCAAGTCCATGCTTCCACACTGTAGGGATTCTATAACTACCAATATCAATGTTAGCACTGTAACAACTGCAGTGTTCAAATATCCGAACCTCATGGACAATTCAGAGATAATCTATGCGTTTATTTTCTTTTAAATTCTATCTGTTTGGATTCTTCTCTTACTTCTAATCTATATTTCTGTGCGTTGTGCAATTACTCCTTCTGATGCTTTGTAATGAATAAACTCACTCTTTTTTTCTCAAGAGGCATTGGCACTTTTTTTGAAATATGGGTTCACTTTGATTGAGTGGATAGATATCCATTTTTAAATCAACTTTGTTGTCACCAACTGAGGAGCAAGTAAAAAAAAAGGGAAACCAGTTCATGACTATTTAACCAAGATCTTAACAATTTGGGGAATCCCATCTATAACTATATCAAATTGGGCAATCTCAGTCTAATGGTTGGTGTGTAATAATATTAAAATATTTATTCCTTTGTGACTTTTTAAAAAATTTGACTGTGACCAGTCTAATCTAGACCAGTATAATCCTAATACCAACAGCAGCCACAGGTTTGGCATTTATCAAATATTTTAAGAAACAATGTGGATGAGCAAAACATCTTGGGATAGCTGCTATTTCTCAACAGGGATACGGAGAAGGGTGTTCAGAACTGCCGAACTGCACCAGGCTACCAACAGTCGCAGCCTGCAACACCAATGAGGTGAAATAAAGGAGCTTTTCTCTTCCTTCTGAGGCCTGTTCTCTCAGCTCTCTGTGAGAATAACCTCAACTAGCCAACTGCAGAAACCATTGCAGTAGTTGAATTCAACTTCAAAATTTCAACCCCTTGACTTCAGAAAGAGAATTTCAATCAAGTCAGATCTGTGTAGTATTAAAGTCTAATCTCATTTTCATCTTAACATGTAACATTTATTCCTACCTACTTTATGTCTTTGTATTTTAATATAACTTTTAGCTTAATTTTAATCTTTAATTAACCTTTATCTTGCCTAAAACATAAAGCTACATTGTTGGTTATTTCGACGTAAAACAGTTGGAAATTAAAAGGGGACGACAAATGACTTTTTGCAAATTTATTAATTCACAGACTGTATCTGGTGTGATCATCACGTATATTTTCATCTTAAGTTTACAAAGTAAGTAATCAACTTATAGTAAATAAAAAAGAAAAAGTGAAAAATTAAAAATTAAATAAGTATATCTTATACTTATACAGCAGGGTGGCTCAGTGGTTAGCACTGCAGCCTCACAGCACCAGGGACCCAGGTTCGATTCCCGCCTCAGGCGACTGTCTGTGTGGAGTTTGCACATTCTCCCCGGGTCTGCGTGGGTTTCCTCCAGGTGCTCCGGTTTCCTCCCACAGTCCAAAGATGTGCAGGCTAGGTGGATTGGCCATGCTAAATTGCCCGTAGTGTTCAGGGGTGTGTGGTTATAGGGGGACGGGTCGGGGTGGGATGTTTCAAGGGGCGGTGTGGACTTGTTGGGCCGAAGGGCCTGTTTATACACTGTAGGGAATCCAATCTGTAGGGAATCTAATCTCAGCAGTCTAGTGCTAACTACAATGCCAGAATGTCAGAACATGTACAGCACAAAGTACACTGATAATGGGAACTGCAGATGCTGGAGAATCCAAGATAATAAAATGTGAGGCTGGATGAACACAGCAGGCTTGCCCTTGTCCCCACACCTTCTCCCTCACCCCTATCCCAGGCCCCAAGATGACTTTCCACATTAAGCAGAGGTTCACCTGCACATCTGCCAATGTGGTATACTGCATCCACTGTACCCGGTGTGGCTTCCTCTACATTGGGGAAACCAAGCGGAGGCTTGGGGACCGCTTTGCAGAACACCTCCGCTCAGTTCGCAATAAACAACTGCACATCCCAGTCGCAAACCATTTCCACTCCCCCTCCCATTCTTTAGATGACATGTCCATCATGGGCCTCCTGCACTGCCACAATGATGCCACCCGAAGGTTGCAGGAACAGCAACTCATATTCCGCTTGGGAACCCTGCAGCCCAATGGTATCAATGTGGACTTCACCAGCTTCAAAATCTCCCCTTCCCCTACCGCTTCCCAAAACCAGCCCAGTTCGTCCCCTCCCCCCACTGCACCACACAACCAGCCCAGCTCTTCCCCTCCACCCACTGCATCCCAAAACCAGTCCAACCTGTCTCTGCCTCCCTAACCTGTTCTTCCTCTCACCCATCCCTTCCTCCCACCCCAAGCCGCACCTCCATCTCCTACCTACTAACCTCATCCCACCTCCTTGACCTGTCCGTCTTCCCTGGACTGACCTATCCCCTCCCTACCTCCCTACCTATACTCTCCTCTCCACCTATCTTCTTTTCTCTCCATCTTCGGTCCGCCTCCCCCTCTCTCCCTATTTATTCCAGTTCCCTCACCCCATCCCCCTCTCTGATGAAGGGTCTAGGCCCGAAACATCAGCTTTTGTGCTCCTGAGATGCTGCTGGGCCTGCTGTGTTCATCCAGCCTCACATTTTATTAGCACAGAGTACACTGTTGAGTTTCCTTATTAACTTGTGCAATCTATTAATGCACATCGTATAACAGTAACTTGCAAGATTTTCCTGAGTTTATATGAAGAACCAAATGGATCCACATGTTGCAAACTGTTATTATTTTTAACAATCTGTTCAGACACGTTATGATGCACCCCCAGGGCAGATGGGACTTGAGTTCAGACCTTCCAGCACAGAAATAGGAACATTACCTCTGTGCCACAAGACCCTTCAAACTATGATGCACCTGCCTAAAGTAGATTCCTTCTGATTCCACATGTTCATCGAGCCAGTTAAGGGCTTTGAATTGGTAGGGGAGGATGTCAAGCTGTAAAATCTATTCTGAAGGGATCTTGTGGCACAGTGGTAGTGTGCTTATGTCTAGGAGCCATAGGTTCAAGACCAACATGCTCCAGAGGTGCATAATCTCTAAACAGGGTGATTTGAAAACATCTAAAATGTATTCTGCATGACAAAAGAGTACCATATATGTAACTTTGGCTCTTGCAGCTCTATTGAGCTTCAACTAGTAAATGTTACAGTGGATAACATTGGGTGCAGCAGAAAGCCCTTAGCATTTAGTTACTGCTGCCATCTCGAGACTGTATACAAAAGAGGTCAAATTCATGAGTCGTGAGAGACATGTCTATATCTGGTTGGTTGTAATGTTTGTCAAGATGAAGGATAAAGTACACCATAGGGATGAAAAGCTGGTTGCCTGCAGCAACAATTCATTAAAACAAAATTTCTATGTTTAAAAAGAAAATGCCTTCCACATTTTCTTTTTAGTCCTGATCAGAGTGCTGGAACATGAAAGTGAATACATTTACAGAAGCTTTTCACTTCATGGCTAAAAGGATTGAAATTCCTTTCCTCCTTTAATCAGGCATCAATTAAAATCACAAAGATTGTGATCTGATGCCCAGTACCTTCCTGCCTGAACAATCTGTGTTTTAGAAGAGAAAACATCTGTTATTGTGAGCATAAGCCAGGTTTTGATGGCAGCAGTGGAAGAGCCAAGTTGGAAACCTCCCCAGCCCTGCAGATCATCTCCTATAACATGGCCCTTGTCTGCTATTTTCGATCCGATCAGGTAGGAGTGCAATGGAATTGAGCCTTATGTCTTTGGAAGGAGGCCTGAAGTGGTAATGAAGGAGTAGGCAGAAAGCCAACAGGTTAGAACAACTATCTGCATGAACAGTGACATCAGTCCAGCTTTATGATAGATGTCAAGCCCTCGAACACTCACAGATTACATGTCCCCTGTACATCCCTTACATGTTTCATTCCCCCCATAATCCCGCACTCCTTCATGTAGCCTCTATTGCCACACATGTCCTCATGTCCCCTGTATACCCTTTCTATGCTCCATTCCCCATAAGCCACTCATGCAATATCCAATATGAACAGGCATCAGGACCCACATCTTTGAAATGGATTTGGAATAAAATGAAACTTCTACAATTTAATAGAGCTGTCCGTCAAACATACTGAAAAAGAAAACCCTTTATCATGTGGCAATGCTACGGCTTTAAGAAATGTATTTTTTTCCTTTTTGTTTTGAAGAGAGGTTTTAAGGCAGTGGTGAAAAGCTATCCATTTGAATCCGGTAAAGTAAACAGCTTGTGAGGCCTTGCGTTTTTTTTTAATTAAAGTTGCAACAATAGAAGCAGCCTGAATGGCGGGGGTCAAACTCTCACAAAACCAGGTTTTTGAGTTTTAGTTTTTCAGTAGCAGTTGTTGCTCGGGTCTTGAAGCTGGGCTTGGAGCTATAGTACATCTCCCTCTGCTACTCCCTCTCTCTAAATTTTCTCTTGACATTTTTCCTCATGGACTGAAGAGTTGCCTGCAAGACAATCTATTTTACTGAATTTGCCTTTGCCAAGGGGTGTGTTTATGTAATGTTACTATATTGGAGTAGCTACTATTTAATAGTTAAATAATCTATTATTCTGTTAAGTTTTCCACTGGAGTTATGTTATTCCAATTGCTTCTTTCTTTTGTTGTATTTAAACTATAGTGTATGAATAAAACATGTTTTGCTTCAAGACTGAAAGTTTGGCCAATTAAATTGTATGCGGAGCACAATGCCTGGCACATATCTTTAAAATAAGAAAAAGGTCTAAGCCAATCTTCTCAATATATTTTGAGAGTGTTTGGTCTGGTCCACAACAATCATAAAACAAATTCAACAATTTAAAATTGTCTCAACTGGTTAATCTGTTACAAAAACAGATAAATACATAGTCCTCTTGCTATGCCTAAGATACATAGCTCTTTAGCAACCTTTTACAACTGAAAATCAAAACATGAACAGAGCTCCTGCTGCAATAAGTGATTCTGGATGTTTTGAGCCTCAACCGAGAATTCATCATAGATCTAGCAGTAATAACAAACCTTAAGAAATCTAAACAATGGAGGGTATGGTAACTGGAATAAAGACGGTAATGTTTTTAAGTTATTCCAAGTATCGAGCCCAGTAAAGCAGACAAGGAACAGGTGGAGCCTTTCTTTCCCAAATAAAAGTTGCTCAAGGACTTCTTTACAATTTAAAAGGGCTCTGGATATTTAAATCTTTATTAGGCTATTGCACTGGAGATCCTAAGCATTTTTATTTTAATTGGAATGTATAAGAACCCTCTCCAATGGGAAAAGTACCCATACCCATCATTGATCAACGTAATGATGCACTTACCTGTAAAGAACAGAGACAAATGAGCAACCACTGCAGTGAAAACACATCTAACATACTATGCTGCATCTAACAATGATGCTGAAATTTCAAAAATCAATCAATGAGAGAATTCCAAGAGAAGCAACTATTTTTGGCTCCTCACTTGGGATTGGGGTCCCCCTGATTCATACCACCCATAACAGGCTGTAAACTACTTTTGCATACAGAAGGGACTCGACTCCAAAAAAACTGCAATGGTTTTTAAATAGACAGGTGTTTCAATGGAGCAGGCAGTGGCAGGACTGTTGTATGTTGGCTGATTATACACCTTTATCCCACAAACAGGAATGGAGCAGGTACCTGGGAAGTTCCCACCAAAAGGAATGGGGCAGCAACCTGGGAATTGGGTCCTGCCTGCCATTTTTAAAGGACAAAAATTCAGACCCGTTTCATCTTAAACTGCTACAGGATTAAGTCTCAGCTTTGAAATAGCAAGAACTGCAAATGCTGGAATCCGAAATAACGAAGTGTGGAGCTGGGTGAGCACAGTGTGGAGCTAGACGAACACAGCTGGCCAGGCAGCATCAGAGGAGCAGGAAAGCTGACATTTCTGATCGGGACTCTTCTTCAGAAATGTTCAGAAATTTCTGAAGAAGGGTCCCAATCCGAAACATCAACTTTCCTGCTCCTCTGATGCTGCTTAGCCCAACTCTCAGCTGTGTCTGCTTCTCAGAATGATTGGAAAAGTCAACCAGCAAAACATAGCTAGTATATTTTCTACAATGTAGGTCATCTTAAAAGCTTGACAATTGAGCTTGTATGGCATGGAGGTTGAACACTGTACATTCCAGAGATTATACATTGTGGGAAACTTTACATTTAAAAATTGAGATCCTACTGCACATGTTCTCTACAGTTTCACGGTCTTTCTCAGTCACATTTGCCTAGGGAATATTTTCACAAAATACCCATTCACAACTTTACTCAATACTAAACAACAAGCAACTCCCCCCTCCCCCCCCCCCCCCCCCCCCCCCCCCGCATTTGCTGATACTATCATAACTCTTATATAAGCAATCCCCTTCACCAGCAACCTTACTGTATGAGGCCATCTGTAGTGGTAGTCATCATGTGATTTGTTGTCACCTTTCACAGTAGCAACCTACAGGACTCAATTAGTTGAATGTAATAGAAAAAGACTACTTATCAGTCTATCAAGAAGAGGCTCTAATCTGAAAGATATAGTTTTTTTAATGTAGCAACAAAATACATGTTACACTAATGGGATAGACATTGTTACAGAGACTAGGAGGAGGAATTAGTTTGGAGGTCTCAAATCAACAGCTGTTCTCCCTCAAGTCCATGGTGAGCAGTGCTTAAAGCACTCCTTATTATTAACTCTTTCAAAACATTACACCCTTATACAACAAGACAGAAAGGAAATGGCCCTCCAATAAAAACCTTAGGCATACATAGCAGCAAAAACTACTGCTGGGCCAGAAGATTGGAATTTTTTTTACGATCCCATAGCAAATGACAAAGAAGTGAACAAAAATGGAGGAAATCGGTTCCAAAAGTAAGCTGGAAAAGAATAGTTTAAAAACAGCAATATCATCTATCATCTATCAACAGCTAAAGTGAGATCCTTGGAGGACGTGGCTAGTGAAATTGAAGATCAGGAATGGGGAAATGGTGGATAACAAGCAATTTTTTTACATTGATTTCATAGTAGACAATCCAGTAAACATTCCAAAGATAACAGACAGAAAAGGAGATAATGGGAGGAAAGATCTTATAAAAGTCACTATTACAAGGGATAAAGTATTTAACAAACTAATTATACGAAAGGCAGGCACATTCCCAGGACCTAATGGACTGCATCCAAGGGCTCTAAAGGAAGTGGCCGCAGAGATAGTGGAGACATTTGTTGAAATAATCCAGAACTCACTGGAGTCAATGAGGGTTTGAACAAAGAACAACAAAGAACCAGGATCAATACAGTACAGGAAAAGGCCCTTTGGCCCGCCAAGCCTATGCTGACACATTTTACGCTTTCGTACTGAACCTCTCTTCACTTACAAGACCTGTGTCTCCCTATTCCCTTCCAATTCATGTATTCATCCAGGTGCACCTTGAATGCTGCTATGGTATCTGCTTCCACCACCTCCTCTGGCAACACGCTCCACGCACTCACCACCCTTCAAGTGAAAAATTTGCCTCGCGCATCTCTCTTAAACTTCACCATCCCCCGCACCTTGAGCCTGTGTCCCCTAGTAATTGACCACTCCAACCTGTGAAAAAGCCTCATACTTTCCATTCCATCCATGCCATTCACAATCTTATAAACTTCTATCAGGTCACCCCTCAACCTCCTGTGTTCTGGTGAAAACAAACCCAGTCTATCCAATCTTTCTTCATAGCTAAAATCCCCCATACCAGGCAACATCCTGGTAAACCTTTTCTGTGCCCTCTCTAAAGCATCCACAACCTTCTGGTAGTGTGGTGATCAGAACTGCACGTAATATTCCCAAGTGTGGCCTAAAAAAAAGTTCCACAAAGCTGCAGCATAACTTCTCTATCCTTATACTCAATCCCCCTTCTAATGAAGGCAAGTGTGTCAGAGGCCTCTTTAGTGATTTGTTCTCTTGTGTCCCTCAATATACTGGAATAGATCTAATCAGGACCCAAGGATGTATCTACCTTAATACGTCTTAAAACTTACAGGACCTCTTTCTTTTTAATACCAACCAAGGTTGAATTTGATGGTGAAACCTCATCTGTTGAGCTCATAAAGAACATTGATTGCTGAGCAAACAAAGGTCCCAGCAGGAACAGAATTCCAGCTGAACCATTCAACCAGCAAAAGACCCATGTACTGCTCAACCTTTGTGACCTGCTTTCTCTCTGTTACTTTTCATGGATTATGTCTCCTTGCCTGCCCCCTATTGTAACTGTCAGGAAAACCATGTTTATGAGACATCTCCACCCTGGATCACACTAATTAATAACCCCCTGGAAGTGGCCACCAAGCCTTGGTTTCACAGATAGGCAATCTTTTTCTCAAGCAGAACTTGACACACAGATAAATGTGAGAGGGTGCATTTTGGTGGGAAAAATAGGGTGGTTACTCTGTGTTTGGAAAGTTTGAGTCTCAATGGTGCAGAGGAAGCAAAGGAACTTGAAGTTGAAAGACCCCAATCACAAGAAGAAGTTTAAACATTGGTTACTAAGGCCATTAAAGAAACTTAAGAACTGTACTTCATTTCTGAAGGGATCGAAATGAAAAATAAGGAGGCTGTAATTTGAATACCTCGAGTGTGTCACTTTCCAGCCTTTTCTGCTCCAAGAAGAACAACCTCAACTTCTCCAATCTCTCCATGTAGTTACAACTTTCTAGCCCTGTCAACACTAGTAAACCTTCTCTATACTTTCTCCAGAGCAATTACATCTTTCCTGTAATGTGGTGGCCAGAATTGCACACAATACTCCAGTTGTGATCTCACCAGTGTTGTATTGTAATTTTGTATTCTATACGACTGCCAATGGAGGAGGGCATTTCATATGCCTACTTTACAACCTGATCTACTTATAATGCTACCTTTAGGGACCTATGCACTCGCACGCCATGATCTCTCACTTCATCTATCCCTCTTGGTATATTCCTCTTTATTGTCTATTCCCTTATACTGCTTGACCTTCCGAAATGCATTACCTCACACTTATTAGAGTTGAACTCCACCTGCCAATTTCCTGTCCACTCCACCAGCCCATTTATATCATTTTGGAGCTTACAACTATCCTCTATGCTGTCCACTACATGTCCTATTTTTGTGTTGCCTGCAAAGTTTCCAATTGTGTCCCAACAGTCAAGTGAAAATGTTAAATTTATAAAATCATCAGCACTAGTTCCAACAACGAGCCCAGTGGATTACCACTTGAAACAGCTTTCTGGTCACAAGGTCAACCATCAACCATTAGTCATATTCTGAGCAACCATATGGTCTCTGCACAGTGTTAATTTGTTTGTGTTTTTGGGAGGGTAAATAGCTAAATTAATTTTCTACTATACTTGCAGTATGTGAAGGTGCTGCTAACGAAGGAAGATATACCTGAGTGAATCTCTTCCCACATATGGAGCAGGGAATTCTGTCTCATAGCATCCCTACAGTCCAGAAAGAAGCCATTCAGCCTATTACATCTGCATCCTCTTCAAAATCCACCCTACTCTCTGCTGCATTTACCATTGATAATCCACCTGCCTGCAATCCTTGGATCGTGGGAGGATAACAGAGCATCCAGCAAAAATGCACACAGGCACAGGGAGAACATGCAAACTCCACACAGACAGTCATCCAAGGCTGGAATAGAACCAGGGTACCTGACATTGGGAGGCAGCAGTGCCAACCACTCTGCCACTGTGCCACTCTAGAATATTCTCCCCACTGCTGATATACAGTGAGATCAGATAATTGCTTGATCTCGGTTCTACAGCAAAAGCAAATGAATAGTCTTTCATCAGTGAGAACACGTTGATGGGACATCAGTTCCCAGAACTTTTGCAGCACTTCGCAGTCCGGGCATTTAAATAAATTACTTGCATAAGATGAAACAGTCTTGTTTTACCACAACACAAAGGAACTTGTCATTTATTGGGGTAACACAATAGCAAGTAATTATTTTAGAAGCTGGATCCTGATATGTTTTGTGATGCATGCTGGCACCAGCTGCCTGCGAAACTAAAGAAACTGCCCAGCAACAGCTTTTGGTCTGGTTAAAAGTAACAATTTGACGCAGAACTGAGTGGAAATATAATAGATGGGCTCACAGACATCCAATCAACTTTCAGCAAGCCAAACGCCTCTCCCTCCATGAGGTTGCAAGGACAGTGGGGTCAAGGGTGGTCCATTGAAAGTGAGGCATGCAGCAAAGGCAGCTTAATGACAAAGTAGCTGCATGAGCTCCTCACATTCTTAACAGGCGTGAGGATAAAGGAGACAGAGGAAAGGGAGGGCTCTTCACAAGGAACTAACCTGTGATATTTCTTGTGAACAATTATAAAGACTCAAGACACCATATTTAACACAAAGTTGATTTACATGGCTTTTGTCCAGAATATTAACTTCTACAAACATGAGTTTGCAAGTATCTGCAGAAACAGACCCAGATGAACATGGTTCAGGACTGGATGTTCCTGTGTTTTGGAAAATTATTAATGTGATGTTCCTATTTAAGAAGACAGGAAACTATAGGACAGATAAGATGGCAACTGTTTCTGGGAAATGCTAGAGTTCATTATGAGGGAAGGAATAGCAGGATATTTCAAAAAACATAACAATAAAAAGGAAATCAGGTTTGATTAATTTGCTAGATGCTTTTGAGGATATGACAGGCAGGGGAACCGGTAGATGTAGTGTATTTGAATTTCAAGGAGGCATTCAGTAAGGTATCACATAAAATGCTATTGCACAAGACAGAAGCCCACAACATTGGAGGTAATGCATTGGCATGGATTGAGGATTAGTGAACCTACACAAGACAGTCAGGATTAATGGGTCTTTTTCAGGCTGGAAAGACAGCCACAAGGATCAAAGAACAAAGAACAAAGAAAATTACCACACAGGAACAGGCCCTTCGGCCCTCCAAGCCTGCCCCGATCAAGATCCTCTGTCTAAACTGTCATCTATTTTCTAACGGCCTGTGTCCATTTGCTCCCTGCCCATCCATGTACCTGTCCAAATATATCTTAACTGTCACTCATATCCATACACACAGTTGAGGAAGGACACCACGTTGATTGGGACAACACATCCATCCTAGGACAAGCCAAACAGAGACACGCACGAGAATTCCTAGAAGCTTGGCATTCCAACCGGAACTCCATCAACAAACACATTGATTTGGAGCCAATCTACCATCCCCTGAGAAAAAGAACAGGAAATGACATCACCAACACAGGAAATGATATCACCAACCCAAGGAAACCTAACCAGATAAATAGAAAGCAGGACATAACACCAGTGCTTCGTCGGAGGGTCACTGATGATGTTATCTAGAATGGTGACAAAACGTCTGAAAACTAACCTTCCAGCTCAGCGAGCAAACTCACATCCAGAATATCTTAAAAGACGCTAACGTGTCTGCGTCTACCACCTCCGCTGGCAACGCGTTCCAGGCACCCACCATCCTCTGTGTAAAGAACTTTCCACGCATATCTCCCTTAAACCTCCCTCCTCTCACTTTGAACTCATGACCCCTAGTAATTGAGTCCCCCACTCTGGGAAAAAGCTTTTTGCTATCCACCTCGTCTATACCCATCATGATTTTGTAGACCTCAATCAGGTTCCCCCCTCAATCTCCATCTTTCTAATGAAAATAATCCTAATCTACTCAACCTCTCTTCATAGCTAGCACCCTCCATACCAGGCAACATCCTGGTGAACCTCCTCTGCACCCTCTCCAAAGCATCCACATCCTTTTGGTAATGTGGCAACCAGAACTGCACACAGTACACCAAATGTGGCCAAACCAAAGTCCTATACAACTGCAACATGGCCTGCCAACCCTTGTATTCAATGCCCCTTCCAATGAAGGAAAGCATGCCATACGCCTTCTTGACCACCCTATTGACCTGCGTTGTCATCTTCAGGGAACAATGGACCTGAACACCCAGATCTCTCTGTTCATCAATTTTCCTTAAGACTTTTCCATTTACTGTATAGTTCACCCTTGAATTTGATCGTCCAAAATGTATCACCTCGCATTTGCCCGGATTGAACTCCATCTGCCATTTATCTGCCCTCCAGTCTATCTGTATTCTGCTGTAAGCTGATCAGTCCGACATTTTCAATTATTTCCTATCTACATTAATGACTTGGAGAAAGGGGAAGGGTACTGATTATACAAAAATACAAGAGCAGGCATGAAGTGGAGACATAACGAATCTGCAAGGTTGAGCGAGTTTAATTTAGGAAAATGCAAGGTCATATACTTCATTAGGAAGAATCAAAAGGCAGATTCCTACTTAAGTGCAGAAAAATTCCAAAAACGTAAAGCACTGAGATGTGGATGCTGTTCTGCGTAAAACTCAGAAAATTAGCCTACATCAAGTAATTAAGAAGGCAAATGCAGCTCATTAGAAAGTGAGTTGAGAAGCAATTTCTTCTCTGACAGAGTAGTGAATGCCTGGAATGATCTACCCTAGCAAATTGTGGAGGCAAGATCACTGAAAGTCTTTAAAGAGGAAGTTGGTAGAATTTTTAAATATCGAGGAGTTAAGGACTATAAGAATCTGGCTAAAAAGCGGAATTGAGGCCTGAGGCAGATTCACCATAATCTTACAGAACAGTAGGGTATGCCTGAGAGACCGAATGGCCTACTCTTGCTCCTCTTTTTATGCTCTTAATGTAATGTTCCTGGCCAGAATTATTGAGAATCGGAGTGATGATCCATGGCAGAATTTGGTGATGGTAGATTTTTAATTTCTACATGTATTCAGAATTCCTTCTCTGGTGTATTTTTTTTCTCTTTCTGGCTGGGTTTTTTGGTTAAGTTGCGTTCCTCATTACTGGCACTGCTGTACTTCTGACAGTCCTCAGATTTGCACGCTTTCTGCGGTGGTATATGGAAACAGACCTTGTGGGTAGGTCTAAACATCTGGTATGTTTTACTTATAAATACCTGATGGTGATCATTAGGGAGACCATTGGTTTTCTTGACTTAGTAGAAGCAGATGTCATTTTTGCCTGGTTCCTGGCTGCAAATTTGGAAAAAAAATCATTTGTGTAGGTCAAGCAGTTAGATCATAATTCAGGTAACCACAATGCTAATTACCACTACAGTATCATTTTGTGCTGTTTCTTCCTTTATCAACCCAAATGGACATGGGGACAAAGAACAGGATTAAGCAATGCAGCCCATTGAGCCTCTTTACCATTTAATATGATTTACAGATGAACTTAAAGACTGAGCTTTAATGGCCTTTTAGGGTAGAGAATTCAAGATGCATCACTCTCTGAGTAAATGTCAATCCTCATGTTGGTCCAAAGAAGCCAGTCCCTTATTTTTAAATTGAGCTTCTTGCTTCTAAAACAATCAACCAGGAGAAGAATCTTAAATTAAAGCAATGTACTTCAGACTGTGGAAATCTGAAATAAGCATAGAAAGTGGCGGAGAAACTCAGCAGGTCTGGAGGTCTCTGGGGAGGGAGAAACAGTGTTAATGTGGCGAGTCTCATACGACTCTTCCTGAGAACAGTTTTGAAGAAGATTATTTCGAACTCCAAATTGTTTCTCTCTCTACGGAAGCTTCCTGACATGCTGAGTTTCACCAGCAGCAACATCTTACTTCCATGTACACTTCTATCCCTTTAAATGTTTTATAAGTTTCAATAAGATCACCTCTCATTCCTTGAAACTCTCGACAGTACAATCCCAGTTTGCTCATCTCTCCTCATTGGATAATACCGCCATTCCAGAAACAAGTCTGATGAACATTCGTTTTACTCCTGTATAGCAGTAATATCTGTCCTGAAATAAGGAGTTCAAAACTGTACAGAGTAATCCAGGTGCAGTCTAACCAAGCTCCTATACCACTCAACCAATTCTTCACTCTTCTATTCAAACCCACATGGAATAAAGGCTAACGTTCCATTAGCTTTCCTCGTACCTTGCCGCACCTGCTTGTTAGGATTCAGTGACTTAATGACAAGGATACTCAAGTCCCTTCACACTTCCACACTTTCCACCCACTCACCATTTAAGGAATACCCAAATAGAATAGTGAATATGAGGGGAAGCAGCGGTGATATATTCTGCACATCTGTTCTTCCTACCAACGTGGATAACCTCTCATTTTTCAAATTATATGCCATCTGCCATGTTCTTACCCAATCACTAAGCCTGTCCAAATCCCCTTGAAAACCTTTTAGATCTTCTTTACAACGCACATTCCAACTGAGTTTAATATCATCAGCAAATTGGAAATATAACATTTTGTGCCATGTACAAATCATCAATATATATTGTGAACAGCTGGGACCCAGGTACTTATCTTGCTGGTGCGTCACTATTTACTGCCTGCCAAAGTGAAGATGACCCATTTATTCCCACACTTTGCTTTTCCATCTGTTAGCCAATCATAAATCCAGGCCTGTAAATTACCTTCTATACCATGTCCTCTGATCAATCTCCTGTGGGTGGCCTTGTCAAAGGCCTTCTCAAAATCCTAATGCACTACATTTGTCAACTAGAAATTATTAATCTTCTTAGAAACTTCCTTAAAAAAAACTCCAAGTTTATCAATCATGATTGTTCAGCTGCAAATCCATGCTGATTATGTTCAATCAGACCCTTTTCACCTAAGTTCCCATTTATCATGTTCTGTAGCATTTTCCCTCTGACTGATATAAGGCTGATGGCTCTTTAGTTCCATTTTTTTTTCCCCAGCTTCCTTTCCTAAATAGTGGGGTGACATTTGCAAGCAGAGACATGTTCACCACACCTTGCACAGTGAGCTAATGTGTAAGGGTTGCTAGGGTTTGGGAGCTATGTATTTCCTCTACCATCCTCTTTGGGTCTGTGTTATTAGCCCTTGAAGGGTCTCTCATCATTGGATTTTGCAGTCCCTTGCCTTACAGTTCTATACAAATACATGGTCCCTTTCTTTGCCTATTTCAAGATTACAAATTCTGGGGCCACTGGGAGGTGAGAGTGAGCACTTTTCTGACAGTCATTTCCAGGTTTTGCCTCTAAGTGCCAGGGAACCCCACACCTCCCCACTCCCCCTAAGCACTCAAATCCCCTTCCTGACAGCTCATTCTGTGAACACCCTAAGCTTTGCATATCCCCAAACCATACCCAATCCGTCATTATGAGTCATGCCCATCTTTCCCCTCAGACCCTGGCATATGCCAGGCATGTTTATACACTGTTCCCTTCTTGAAGGCCAGATGCTGCTACCCATAGATGAAACCCCTTCCTGCATGACCCCATTCCCATTCTTGCTTTACTGTATCCTCCCAACATATTGAGTTACCCCCTGCCTTCACAATTTCATTCACTTATCTCCCAGCCTGCAACCTCCACAAATAGAATCTCCTGTCTCTTTTCTGCAGCAGTCCCCCCATCCCATTTCCATTGCTTTTATTGCACAAACCCCACACCTTTAAGAGGTGGAACTGGGCAGTGCTGGATTGGAAGTGTCCACATTCCTCACCGATGCCTGTACATCTCTGCAACTGCGTTAATGCTCACTGCTCAATGGACTATCCACTGTAGACCCACATTGTTGACTATAAACGCAGAGTGCTGCAGCACTGACCCCCCCCTGACTGAGATCACCCTGAATAGCCCAACCCTGGTCAAGCCCCCGGACTACAATAGAAAGGATGTGCTTGACATAATGTGCCTGGGCCCCAAACTTTTGAGTGCCTTCAGGGACTTCAGGAATGACTGTACCCTGTCGACTTTCAGATGTGGCCATTTGCTTATTGCACATGCAGCGTGTTCTTTGTGTAAGGTGCTGGTATATGTTGTAGGTGTGAGATTGACATAAATAAGTTGTACAGGAAGGTGTCCATCCTCATGACGGAGGACTGCTCTCAAGCAAGACAAACTGTCCCTGTGACTGTGCTAAGCAGCAAGTCAAGGCAAGGCAGGGATGCTATGAGCATGCAAGTAAGTGTTGATTGAGCAGAGCTAAGAGAGCAAGTCAGCAGCCCTGAGATGTAACCCAGTCCAGCCTGTTAGCTGGGTACCTGTTCCTGTCAACAAAGAATCTTTGCAGCAACATTGCAATGCTAGTTATCGGTCCACCCTTAGTTGCAAAATGCAGAAGTGTGCTGCAAGTGCATGAGAGAGGTATCATGAGGGTTCTGAAAGACTGGCAAGTGTCAGATGCCAGATTCTGTGGGCATGAGGTACATGTGTTTGATGCCCTGGGACATTGTTGTTGGGTGTCAAGGATGGAGAAGCAAGTGAACTGGAGTCTTAAATAGCCCTCAGACTATCAGGTCAGGAATTTCTTAGTTTCAATATGGTGAGTGCATCAGTAGGAAGTCGTATATTATTGAGAGGAGATTAGGTTTTAATGTGCTGGTGTAATCCCCATTAATAGATATCTCACTATCACTGCCCAGCAAGAATTTCATCTTGACCCCCAGAGCTTAGTTTGAAAAAGCAAGAAGTTGCTTCCAAAGTTGATACAGGCCTCAATGGACTTTTCACACGATTCATACAGATTTCTTGCTATAGACCCAATAAAATTCTGCCTAGTGTTTACATTTAAACATGCATATCATTAAAATTAACCACACAGTTCCAACAGAATTGGAGTATCACATGTAGCAATGAGAGTGATATGACTGGAGTTCAACAGAGAGGCCCTAGAACAACGAGAGACACACACACACTGTTGTATAAAAGTGCTTTAATAAAGATTGCACCAGCCTAGAAATGATGTTCCTCTTGTGAATTTACATGAAAGCATGTGCATGTCCTGAAGTGACCAAACCACTATGATAATATATTTTGCAGTAGTGAAAGCAAGATATTTCTTTCTAATATCAAAAACTTTTAAAACATGGATGATGAATTGGCATTTCTTGCCCATCCCTAGTTGCCCTTGAGAAGGTGGTGGTGAGCTGCCTTCTTGAACCGCTGCAGTCCATCTGCTGTGGGTAGACCCACAGTGCAATTAAAGAGGGAATTCCAGGATTTTGTCCCAGCTACAGTGAAGGAACAGTGATATATTTCCAATTCAGGTTGGGAGTGGCTTGGAGCGGGGTTTGGAGGCGGTGGTGTTCCCAAATGTCTGCTGCCCTTGATCTTCCAGTTGGAAGTGGTCATGGGTTCAGAAGGTGCTGTTTGAGGATCTTTGGTGAATTTCTGCAGTACATCTTACAGATACTACACACTGCTGCTACTGACCATCAGTGGTGGAGGGAGTGAATGCTTGCGGATGTAGTGCCAATCTAGCAGGCTGCTTTGTCCTGGATGGTGTCAAGCTTCTTGAGTGTTGTTGGGGCAGCACTCATCCGGGCAAGTGGGGAGTATTCCATCACACTTCTGACTTGTGCCTTGTAGATAGTGGACAGGCTTTGAGGAGTCAGAAGGTGAGTTACTCACGTCAGTATTCCTAGCTTCTGGCCTACTCTTATACTTTGTTTATCTTGTGAGTCCATTGAGTTGCTCAGGATGTTGATAGTGGGGGATTCAGTGATGGGAACACCATTGAATGTCAAGAGCTGGTGGTTAGATTGTCTCTTATTGGTCATGGTCATAGCCTGGCATTTGTGTGGTGCGAATGTCACTTGTCACTTGTCAGCCCAAGTCTGGATATTGTCCAGATCTGTTGCGTTTGAACATGGACTGCTTCAGTATCTGGAGAGTCACAATGGTGCTAAACATTGTGCAATCATCAGCAAACATCCCCACTTCTGACCTTATGATGGAGGGAAGGTCATTGATAAAGCAACTGAAGATGGTTGGGCTGAGGATACTACCCTGAGGAACTCCTGCAGAGACGTCCTGGAGCTAAGGTGATTGACCTCCAATCACCACAACCATCTTCCTATGTGTCAAGTATATTCCAAGCACTGGAGAGTTTGCTCTCTGGTACCCAGTGGGGGATACGCCGGGCCATGAGGTTACAGGTTGTGCTGGAATACAATTCTGCTACTGTTAATGGCCCACGGTGCTTCATGGATGCCCAATTTTGAGTTGTTAGAGCTGTTCAAAACCTATCCCATTTAGCATGGTGGTAGTGCCAAACAACACAATGGAGGTTGTTCTCAATGTGAAGGTGGGATTTCATCTCCACAAGTGTTGTGCAATGGTCCCTCTTACCGATACTGTTATGGACAGATGCAACTGCAGTTGGCAGATTAGTGAGGATGAGGTCAAGTATGTTTCTCCCTCTTGTTGGTTCCCTCATTACCTACTGCAGACCCAGCCTAGCTGATACGTCCTGTAAGAGCTGACTAGCCTGATCTGTAGTACTGCTGCCAAGTCATTCTTGGTGGTGGACATTGAAATCCCCCACCCAAAGTATGCTTTGTGCACTTGCCATCCTCAGTGCTTCCTCTAAGTATTGTTCAACATGGAAGAGTACCAATTTGCTGATGGAGGACAGTATCTGGTAATCAGCTGGCGGTTTCCTTGCCCATGTTTAACCTGAAGCCATGAGATCAAGGGTTATTGATCTCACTTCGGGGAAAAGACAGGATAATGGGATTGGGAAACATATCAGCCATGATTAATGGCAAAGCAGACTTGATGGGCCAAATGGCCTAATTCTGTTTCTATATCTTATGGTCTTATGATCTAACATCAGTAACCAGAAGCGTCAGCTCTCATTTTGAGGTCACTCCAATCATATCATGGGAACCTCATCAGCACACAACGAAAGACTGCACTGCCGAGACACTTTTACCAGGGCAGAGATGGGAAATGGAATATGTCCCATATCCATACTGACCAGCAAGTTAATGTCAGTGCCTAGGCTTACCTCGCCTCATGTTAGTGTTGGTTCAATGGTGGCATGATTCAGAAAAGCACAGGCTCAAGCTCTACTCCAGAAACCTCAATGCATATTCTAGGCTGATATATCAGCAGACCACTGCAGACAGGACCTGCTATCTTTTAAAGGGACTGTTAAACCACGGTCTCACCCATCCTCATTACCTGACATAAGACATCTGTGGCATTGTTCGAATAAAAAACAGAGAGTTCACCTCTAAGGTATGTTTGGGCCCTTGGATACTGGGGAGGGATGAGGTAAATGGGCAGGTGTTGCACCTTCGCTGGTTACAGGGGAAGGTGCCATAGGGCTGTGGGGAGGTGTTGGGGGTGAAGGAAGTATTACCCACGGTGTTTACCCATAACAAACCCACCGACTCCCACAGCTACCTGGACTGTACATCCTCACACCCCACTTACTGTAAAGATTCCATCCCATTCTCTCAGCTCCTCTGTCTCCATCGCATATGTTCAGACGAGGCCATATTTGACAAGGGAGCCTCCAAAATGTCCACATTCTTCCTCAAACGAAGATTCCCCAGCTCCGTTGTTGACAAGGCCCTCAATCGGGTCCGAACCATCTCCCACACTTCTGCCCTCACCCCTTCTCTTCCCTCCCGCAACAGCAATAGGGATTCCCCTTATCCTCACCTACCATCCCACCAGCATCCACATCCAGAAGATCGTCAGACACCATTTCCGCCACCTCCAGCAAGATGCCACCACCAGACACATATTCCCATCCCCTCCCTTGTCTGCCTTCCACAGGGACCGTTCCCTCTGGGACAACCTGGTCCATACCTCCTTCACCCCCAACACCTCCCCACAGCCCTATGGCACCTTCCCCTGTAACCGGCGAAGGTGCAACACCTGCCCATTTATCTCCTCCCTCCCCAGTATCCAAGTGCCCAAACATACCTTCCAGGTGAAGCAACAATTCACCTGCACTTCCCAGAATCTAGTCTACTGCATTCGCTGCTCACAGTATGGACTCCTCTACATTGGGGAAACGAAGCATAGACTCGGCGACCGCTTCACAGAACATCTACGTTCAGCTCACAGAAAAGACTCTAAACTACCTGTTGCCTGCCTCTTCAATGCACCATGTTACTCCCTGGCCAATATCTCTGTCTCCGGCTTCCTACAGTGTTCCAGTGAAGCCCAGTGCAAGCTGGAGGAACATTGAACATAGAATATAGGACACTACAGTGCAGTACAGCACTCCGGACTCAATATTGAGTTCAATAATTTTAGGGCCTAAATTCCCCCATGCCCCAGACCTCCACCCCACATACCAGGCCTTGTTAGAACATTGCCTGCCACTACACCACCACCGCACCCCCCCCCATTGTTAGTCTCTAACAGTCCCCATTAACAATTATTCACCCTCCCAGCCTGATTGTTAGCAACTCCTTTGTCTGTCCAACTGTCTTTCTCTCTCTTTGGGCTCTATCCTATTGTTTACTCCCTACCCCACACACCTCCCTATTTTCTGCTTATAAACTGACGTTTTCCCGGCCACCATTAGTACTGAGGAAGGGTCACCAGACCCAAACCGTGAACTCTGTTTTCTCCTCCACAGATGCTGCCAGACCTGCTGAGCTTTTCCAGCAACTTTGTTTTTGTTCCTGATTTACAGCATCCGCAGTTCTTTTGGTTTTTATTTAGAGAGTTCACCTAAAGTACTGTTCAACTTTAAATTCTCTCCAAAAATGATTATCATCTCATTCATCTCACTGCAGTTTGTAAGACTTCAAACTTAAATGTTGCCATGTTTCGACCCCTAAATCTATTTCTTTAGCTTATTTCTCTTGGAGCAAGTCACTAATGTGAAATTGTAGTTTGAAGAGCTCCACTGCACGTTAAGTGGGACTGACCAGGAGACTTTCCCAATCTGACTGTCTGCTAAAAGCTGGATCAGGACTTAATTTTATTCTTTCACAGGAGATTGGCATCATTGGCATTTATTGCATATCCTTAATTTCCCAGGGGACACTTAAGAGTTAACCACACTTTTGGGGATCTGGAGTCACATGCAGACCAGACCAGATGGGTTTTTTCAACAATCAACAATGATTACATGGTTGCCATTAAACTAGCTTTAAATTCCAGATTTAATTGAGCCACATCTGTGACAGTGGGGTTCAAACTTGTCCCAAGGACATTAGTTGGGTTTCTGGATCCTTGTTCAGGGAAATTACCATTACACCATCAACCCTCAGAGTGGTAAAGTGCTTGACTGCAAACAAATCCACCCTCCATTGGCCATCAAGTCCTTATTGGGGGCACAAGCTTGGAGTTTCCAATTGAGAAGCAGGCCCATTACTCCAGAAGTCCTCCTGCAGGATCTTACTATGTGTTAATTCATCACTGTGTTCTCTACAGTACAACAGTGACAACACTTTGAAAGTACTTGACTGGCTGTGAAACACTTTATGACATCCTGGGATGGTGATAGTTGCTACACGAATGCGAATATTATAATTTGGTACTACCTTTTACCAGTAGTTACACACTGAGCCACTGAGTACAAATGTCAAGTGTAACAGCATTTGGTGCAGAAATCAACTATTCCTAATTTCAGAACATTCTTTTTCTCAGGCAAAGTCTCGAAGCAGGTTTCAACAGCCAGGAGAGGGTTCTGAAATGTCAATAAAGATCAAATATCCTTTTTTAACACAGCACGTGATTACATTGTAAGAAACGTTTCCATTGAAAGCAAATGTCTGGGGGTCAGAGGGCTGGCTGAATGCAGCAACCACTGAGATCCACATCAAATGTGTTTACATTCAACATACTCATTGGCAGAGATTGACAGCCTGCACCAGCAGATAATGCAGTAATTTGCAAAGAATGTGTTCGGTTTATTCACACAATCAGAAACTGCTGGAAAAAGGTTCTGAAGAAGGATCACTGGGCTCAAAACATTAACTCTGCTTTCTCTCTACATATATTGCCAGACCTGCTGAGATTTTTCCAGCAGTTCCTGATTTTGTTTCTGAATTCCAGCATCCGCAGTTCGTTGATATTTTGCTACGTTTAAAAGTCAGTTTCCTTATAGCAACTAATTCTGTTTTAACCTGCTAAATTCAAGGTACAGAGTGCAGGCAGTACACCAAGACTAAAAGAATAGAAAAGTTTTGATATAAAAAAAGAAATAGTGGATGGTCAGGTTCCTAGAAAGCCTTCCTTCCTAATTTATTCCAGTACAAAAAGTTTGTGACAGCAATTTATCTTTGCTCTCTAGGCTGAAAGATCAAGTTGAAATGAAAGCACAACACCAATGAATCACAAGGGAAGGCTAAGTTTTCAATCAGTGAGGATAAGTAAACCATTAATATTGAAAGATGAAAAGACTGGATTGTATGTGCTTTTGACCAATACACCATGTGATGTTACATGAATTCTATGCTGACCTCAAATCTTGTATACTTAATTTAAAGTTAAGCAAACATTTGTGTCTCTGAGGTGCAATGGGACATAATTGAATATAAGCCTCCCAATCAAAGTTTTTACAATATTCTAGATTGCATCTCAACACAATGAACTGCAATCCAGTGAAGCCGAATGATGGAATACTGTGACAATTCTGGCCATAATGTGAAACGTTGGTCAACTCCATTGGTTAAGTAATGAAGAAGCAGTAGTCTTGAATGGTTATTTTAAAGAGCTTGTTATAATAACAGAGATAAAAGTATCAAGTTCAGTACCACAAAGAATAGAGTAAATTTCAGAGTGTTGTGATGTCATAGAATCACTACAGTGTTGAAAGGGGTCATTTGTCCATTGAGTCCACCAATCCCTCTGAAGAGCATCCCACCCAACCCCTGCATTTCTCATGGCTAATTCCCCCTAGCCTAAAACATCCTACTGAACCTGCACAACTTTGGACTAAAGGAGGAGACTAGAGCATCCAGAAGAAACCTTTTCAGACACAGGGAGAACTCCACACAGTCACCCAAGGGTAGAATTGAACCCAGAGCCCTAGCATTGTGAGGCAGAAATACTAACCACTGAGCTACCATGCCTATTTGTGGCTTATGTTATCTGCTAAGAATGTGTAATTTAAGACAAAACTAGAATGTTCATTTTCTAAAGCTAACCCTGAAAATGATACTCCATTCCACCATAAAATGATTACCTTTAAAAGTGAAAGGTCTCATACTTCCTTATTCAGGTAAGATATGAAAATGAAGTCAAACATCTAGTCATTTTAGGAATTTTAAAAGGTTTGACCATAAAAATGTCTTTCTGAGTAACTGTTCATTGTAATGCAGCTTTCCTGCTCTCCTAACCAAGTGTTTATAATCAGCTCTGCTAAACTTCAACTTTGTGAGCACAGAACTTAACCACCGTTCATAGAGTTCCCCTTGTATAAAGGATATGTCAGAGAGCTTTACAAATGAAAGAATTTGCATTTATATGGTGACTTTCATGGCTTTAGCATTTCCCAAAACAGTTTACATCTAATCAAAAACTTCTAAGGCATGGTTCCTGCTGTCCTGTAGGAAAAACAGCAACCAATTTGCCCATAGCAAACTCTCATAAGCGAAAATGAGATGATGAGCAGATAATCTAATGTGGTCATTATGGTTCAGAGAAAACTTTGGACTAGGATAGAAAGGAGAATTCCTCTGTTCTTTTTTGAAAATTGTAAAGGAACCTGCGAGGGCAAACAGGCTTCAGTTTTAGCACTTCAGCAGCCCAGCACTACTTCAGTACAGCACTGGATTGTTGGCTCAGATTCCATTCTGAAGTCTCTATGGAAGAACTTGAATCTATAACCTTCTCACTCAGGCAGGAGTGTCACCATTGAGCCAGAGAGAACAAAAGTAGGGCTGGCAGGAGAGATTTGACATCTATCAAGAAGTGATGATTTTGTTGAGGGAAATCCAAGCACATTTGAAGAGCTAGATAGTTATGATGTTTTGGCAGGGAAGCAGCTGAAACCAGTGTGTGATTTAAGAGGCGAATTCAGGGACAATTGTTGTTAGCTGAAAATTTGAACACAACTGCTGGAATATAAATAGTTAATCAGGAATGTATTGCAATGCCTGAACCCAAGACATTAGCAAACGTACTATAAATGGAAGTGTTCCATCATCCACAAAGGGAAAGATATGGATCTATATGGACAGAATTCCAGAATTATTCAGGAGTCCTGTGAAATTCCATTGGTGCTTTATGTGATTAATAACTTTCTGTGATACTATATGGTCATATCAGGTTAGTGGTTTGAAATGGTTTGGCAGGAAAGT